>NC_058057.1:26014541-26354541 GCF_020085105.1 Siniperca chuatsi
CACTTTATAACTTTATATACTGTAGTTCCTGAGTTCATCTAAAACTGACCCAGAATCTGAAAGTGAACTGATTCTGACTACCGAATGTTTTATCAGGTTTCTGCGTGCGTAATCTTTCGCTTCAGCTTTACGTTAGCAGAACATCTCTGTGACTGGATGTTTCTTACTGAAATGGCCCTTGCGAGTCGTAGTTGACTTCTCTCCTTCAGTTTTTATGTAAACAAGTCGTGCCTTCAACTTTTGATCAAAAAACTGATATTTTCTAATGCAGTTTTTCATCTTCTGTACTGATGATTGGAGGGTTTCAAGTCCATCCAAGGCTCGAAGAGCGTCAGCTGTCACTCACCTAACATTGCATGTAGGTAGCAAATGAACAGGACTTTTACTTCCAGGACCCCAGACCCCCTAAATAACTCCCATGTCGCAACTCTGTAGTGAAGTTTTCAAGGTGGAAAAAAGTATCAAAATGTCCATAAAACTTCTCAAACTACTCCTTAAGCTCTGGTCACACCACAAAATGGCACTGCAATTCTTTCACCCTTCCTTGTGAAATAAGTGGTGCTGGAAGCTTAGTGGATATTGACTACTTAGGGAACTAAGTGGTAAGCTACTGTGGCTGGCGAGCTAACTAGTAACATGCTAGTTCTAGTCAGCCAAGCTTGCTCTGGTGTTTTGCAAGCTAGGATGCTCGGCCACTAACTTAACACAGGACAAGCAAGAGCTGTGTTTGTACTGAGTGATTGACTGCAAACCATAGGTCACTTTGAAGAAATGATGTTGATGTTGGCCTACTCAGACTACAAGATATATCTGCTGTAAATCAGTCTGCTGAGTCTGACAGCGTGATGTGTGGTTCTCTTTAAATCCTACAACACAAAACAGCTTCATAAAAGAACTCATAGAACCCTTTGGGTTACAATAACACACTTCTTTTCTTTCCTCCCACACTCTTTGTATTGTCTGTTTAATGTGATCTGGGTGGATTCATCCTGCCTTTGTTGTCAGGTCATGGTGACTGTTGCAGAGAGTGAGACCTTCGAGTTTGTCTTCCCGGACAATGAGGAGCTCTCCATGCCCAGTGTTCGTCAGGTGTCTGTGGGGAGTCAAAGCGGAGCGTCCGTCCTCATTCCCATCAGCCCGCTGGTCCTCGGAGAGATCCCCATCTCTGTGAAAGCCATGTCGTCCGTGGCATCCGACTTCGTCCGCACGACGGTGCTCGTCAAGGTGGGAAAGTCACCCAGGGAGGTTTAAATAATGTGTTTGCAAAGGAGGAGTCCCAAAATTAGACAAATGAGAGCAATTTAGGTACATGTGGTGGTATAACACAGTAAATAGCACACAAAAAACATGAAGGATAGGTACATTTTCAAAGATATACTCCATGGTTTTGTTACAGCTTACCCAAATCCCAAAACCTTGTCTTATTTATGTGTTATTTTGGTAACACTTTACTTGAACACCTCCTATTTAGCATTCATAATCAGTATATAAACATTTAATAAATGTTTATAACACACTATAATGTATTTGTGAGCAGATATAAGTATTTATTAATGTATTTGTTAACAACTATAACTGCTCTGTTGGGCACCCACAGGTGGAGGCTTCTCAAGAGGTGTATCACCAGATAATAAATGACAATGTAGTAAAACACAGTTGTAATAATATAAAATGTGACTTCAGGTCAAGAGTCAACACCTCGAATGTCAATAGTTCATTAAAGCATCATAACCAATAAATAACCCAGGCAACTACGTATTTAGAGAATGCTTTGCAGCCTCTTTCCACATTAAGGAGAATGGGGGATATAAACATGTGTCACTTGGATTTCCAAAACAACATGCAAGGAGGGTTTTACAACCGAGCATTATAGCTCATTTTGCTCGTGAAAAACAGGGTCATTGATATGTCAACTGACGGCAAGATAAACCAATTGTTTCATGCGCACGCCTCATTTAAATAGTGGATGAAATGCCGGCGTTCCACTGGGACTGATCAAAGTTTTACTGAAACTACGTTTTGATACAAGATACTAAGTATTTGCCAAAATGACAATACTACTTCTACAATACTTTTACAGGATCTACCATATCATATTCAGAACTAGTGAAGTGAGAAGTCAGAGGTTAAGCATCTTGCTCAACAAAACCGTGAGATTGTCAGATTGTGCTTATCAGAGCGTCTGTCAACCTGCTGCAGCTCCAAAACAAACACAAAGTGCTTCAGACAGGAAACTCTTCTAATGTAACCGACCTTCATCTGCTGCTCCACTGCAACCCAAGAAATCTTGATCATGTTTTACAGCTCTGCCTTTGCCAGAAATATTACTCACCAGGTTTGTTTGTGTGATGTGTGTCCATTTTTCACGGCTGTCGATTCTGCAGGCCGAAGGACTGGAGCAGTCATTCTCTGCCTCGGTGCTGTTTGAGGTTTCTCCCTTGCAGTCGAGCCTTTCCAGAGACATCACGTTCACCTTCCCGGCAGATGTTGTGGAGGGCAGCGAGAGAGTTTCAGTGACGGCTGTCGGTATGTAAACACACCGAACGAAAAACCCCGAGTCATGACCTGCCGAGAAACAAAGACAGATTCAGGCTCAAATCACCTGACTCAGGCTGATTCAACAGAGTACCAGTGATTCCTAACTAACAATAGGATTTATTATATAAACCCAAAACATAATCCAAGGTTCAGCTTATTTATCCACTGGGTCATTAAGCTACTGGCTCTTGTACAACTTGTACCTGTCACATTTTTAATTAAATATATCTAAAATGAAAACTGTGTACATACAGTTTGACTTTAATCTAGATTTTGGCCTGAAAGCAGTGACTGCCAAAAAAAAAGTCTAAATTTATTGTCATCTGCACAGGAATCTATGCAATCGAAATTCTTGTACCAAGGCATTATTAATGTAAAACACTACAAATCCAAAAATAAACGTCAGCATGCTAACATGCTCTCAATGGCAATGCTAACATGTCAGTGTTTAGCAGGTATAATGTTTACCATGTTCACAATCTTAGTTTAGCGTGTTAGCATGCTAATATTTGCTAATTAGCACTAAATACACAGTTGAGGCTGATGGGAATGTCATTACTTATCAGGTATTTGGTCATAAACCAAAGTATTAGATAAATTAAAATTTTGCCTGATGATGGTGAAAGTTGAAAAGTCAGAGGATCACTAAAGTTATTACAATTCATCCAGAGCAGAACATGAATGTGTGTATCAAAGTTCATGGCAGTCCATCCAGCCTCATGGTGACGCTAGAAGAAAAATGAGAGGATCACCAAACTTGGTAGGATCGATCCTCTGGGGATCATGAATGTTTGTAGAAAACTTTCATTGACATCCATCGAGCCACGTCGTTTGCATGGCTAAAAATATCCAATAAATAAAAGTATATGAAATAAATAAAAACCAGTGAAAACCTGAGACAAGCTTCAATGTGCTCAATTACTTTATGTTAAGTAAATTAAAATAATAAAATTAAAGGTACCATGGACCCTCAGGGATTTTTAGATCAAGGTAGCATTGATGGCAAGTTTCTGTCTCATGGAATTTTTCATTATTTTAGAAAGTAAACAAGAGTTTAAGAGAATTAATGTATTCTCCTTATGCACTAATAACTTCTGTAGATTATTTTAAGGTGGTTTGACATTAATTTAGAAGAGATAAATATGAATGTGATAATACTGACACATGTTTGACATTTGATACAACTGAGATGCGACCAGATCAGAATCAGCGATGGCAACAATAAAATGAAACCACTTGCAGTTAATAGATACAGATTCAGTTTACTGTCCTGACATCACATGTCTGTCACACATCGGACTCGCATGTGTTAGACGACGTGGATTATAATAAGCAGAGGTAGTTTCTTCATGTTTCGTGGAACACACATGTTCAAACAGCAAGCTGTGCAGGAAGTTAAAGTGTTGCTTTTCCATGTAACAAGGTGCAGACGTTCAACATACAACACACACGTGCAACACAAGCTGCAGGTCACATGTTCCTGCATACTCAGGTGTTGAACATACAAGATATTATAACAACAGTGAGAATCAGCATTGTAGTGATGGCAAAGGTTAAGTGTTGTGTCAGCAGCTGGTCGTAGTCCGTCATGTGATCAGTGGAAACGTGACTTCACACTCATTAGATCTGACTTTTGTCAGCAATAGAGCAGTGACATCAACTCAGAGCTCAACTTTGCCTTGTGCTGCGAAGGTGGCAGGTGACATTTCAGAACACATCCAATCAGATGACAGCTGCTACCTGATGAACATACTGGTGTAAAAAAAAAAGATGGAGGAAAAGCTACATGACATCTGTTTTCAAGCATCAAACAATCATAAAAACTGAAAATGCATCAGTAAGACAAGGTCCAGCGTGCACCGATCACTGGAGAAACACTACTTTCATTGTGCTAACTAGATTAGAGCTCACACACACGATGTCAGATTTTACCTGCAAACATGCAAAAATACTGCAGCAGAGGCGATGTGGCCTCACCAGATGTTTTTAAATTTTTAGACATTTGACATTTTGATAAGCCTCTGAAATGCCATGACAAACACGCCAAGGACTTTTCTAATGAGAAAAAAATGACTCAGCAAGGCTCCAGGCATTGTTTCAAATATTTAGCGGCCAGACATCTAGCCTCAGCTTTTACCAATTTCCACCAAAAATAAACAGATTTTTCAAAGAAGTCGATCAGTTTGAACTGATTTTCACCCAGATTTAATGTCCTGACGCATCAGAAAGTTATTTCTCCTGCAGCAAGAACACAGAAACTGGCATAGTTTACCGTAAATTAGGTCCTCCAGCAATGGGCACAGCTCAGAAAATGCTTGTGGTAAGAGAAACTGAAGAGAAAACAGGGAGAAAACAAAACAAATGAGCTGCTGACCTTTTTAAAGAGTAACTTACCAAGCTGAAAATAAGTGTTTCACTGTGCTGTGTTTCCCCTCTGACCAAACCCAACATCACTGCTGCACCTGTAACCACACCCAACAGTGATGTAACAGTGTACTGGCACACCGCTACATCACTGCAGCAAGGTGTTAGTTGGAGGTCAGCAAAAACAAGGTTTTTAGCTGTTGTTAAGTTGTTCTTGAAAGTAAATTAAAAACTAAGAATAAACATAGGTGTTGCCCCCCATTGATGTTTTCATTATCCAAGTTTAACTAAGATTTTTGTAATTTAGATCTATTTATTTATTTATTTATTTATTTGTTTTAAGAACCAAAAATAATGAGCTGTAAGCATATTGGCCCAAGTGTGACCTCCTAAACAAACTGGAGACTTGCTAACTGTTAGAGGTACTGAATATACTGTATGGTTTCCAATAACATCAGTAGCCCAAAAAAACATTCATTTGTAAAAGAAATGCAACTCTTGTGAACAGAATTAGCCTGAAGACATCAACAGCTTGATAAGATCTTTATTGGAATAAATGAAACTGTACAAAGACTTGGGGATGAATCTGAGATCATCAGACTTGACCTGCCTGACAGAAGTCGGCGACAGAGCTGCTGTTTCCCATCGAGGCTAACGTTGCTCTTATTACTCATCTGTCATTGCTGTGGCTCACTGACTCCGCCCACTGAGGTTTAATTCAACCAATGGGATTATTTCTGCCTCCAGAGCATCTCGGCCGAATCAAAATGTTTGCATCACTAATCTGCTGCGACAGTGAAACATCTTTTCGGTCGGCTCAGTAAACAGTAAACATAACTCGGCTCCCTGGTGTTACTCATCATGTCTGATTTGTCTGGTTTCCATGGTGATAAAGGTGACATCCTCGGTCCGTCCATCAGCGGCCTGGACTCCCTGATCCAGATGCCTCATGGTTGCGGGGAACAGAACATGATCAACTTTGCCCCAAACATCTACGTTGTCCAGTATTTGAGCGCTACGGGACAGGCTGACCCGGACACAACAGACCGAGCCACAGCCTACATGATGAAAGGTAAACCAAGGACGTGGATTATGTGTCATTAACATATTCATAACTGCTAACCAGCTGCCCAGAGCTGCAGTAAGGAATGTGTTAAGCCCTCCTTAGTTACTGTTTCTACGCCATCCTAGCACTGCACATATGCACGACAACAACAGATTTACCATCGAAATTTTCGGTCAATTTTGAGACTTTGATTTCAGACAGAGGTAGAAAAAAGAAGTGTCTCATTTCTTGTTCGGGCTTGTCACTTTTGCCAGCTGTAAATAAAACCGTCACTCGCAGATTTTACCAGTTAGCTAGCCAGCATTAACTCCATGAGTTGGTTAAAGAAGTATCCAGATAGCAATCCCACACTGTAAGAATACTTTGTTGGAAGTAAAAGTCCTCCTTTTAAAATTCTACTTGAGTAAAAGTACATCAGCAAAATGTACATAAAGTATCAATAGTAAAAATACTCAAAATGGCCTCTTTCAGAGTGTTAAACGCAATTGACCTTTCTGACTTTGGCACCCCCTAGTGGTAGTATCAAAAAAGACGCTGTGCAGGTGGTGAATGCTCGACTCAGTCAATGAAATGTGACTATATCAGTAGTTTTTTAAACGTGCAACTTTCAATCTTGTTTTTCTGCCAATAATGCCACTTTTTCTTCATGATGTGTCTCTTGTTTAAGGAGTTTTGCTGGACTGGCATCAAGAACACGAAGCTTGATTCTAAAAAAAAAATTGTTTGCTCCTACTGAGTAAAATAATCAGATTTTAAGACATATATTTGGTTATTTTTTGGGTTGTTTATCGTTTTGATTTGACTTCCTTATTCATGTTGCAAATACCCAGAAGATGACCTGACTG
The DNA here is from genome assembly GCF_020085105.1 of Siniperca chuatsi. NCBI lineage: Eukaryota > Metazoa > Chordata > Actinopteri > Centrarchiformes > Sinipercidae > Siniperca > Siniperca chuatsi. The sequence continues at coordinate 26,021,355 of NC_058057.1, forward strand.
CTGTGTAATCTCTGGTGTCCTTCTCACCAGGTTATGAGCAAGAGCTGTCCTATCAGAGAGTAGACGGCTCCTTCAGTGCCTTCGGAGACCAGGACTCATCTGGAAGCACCTGGTACGTTATAAAGTAGTAAATACATGTAGCTTAAAACAAAAACTGAACACCTCGCGAACATGATGCTTCTCAGAAACACTGATGAAAGAAACTCCATCTCTGCAGGCTCTCTGCTTTCGTGTTGAGGTGTTTCCTGCAGGCGCGGCCGTTCATCAGCATCGACGCCACGTGCTGCAGGGAGTGGCGGCCTGGTTAGGAGCCCAGCAGGGGGCTGATGGGAGATTCGAGGAGCCCGGCCGGGTCATCCACACCGAGCTCCAGGGAGGCCTGGACGGCCCCGTCTCCCTCACAGCCTACGTCCTGATCGCGCTGCTGGAAGACAATGACATCAGGGTGAGAGTCAATAAATCAATCAAACTTTATTTGTACACTGTAGCACCTTTCATACAGGTCAGTGCAATTCAAAGTGCTTTACAGCTAACAATAAGACAGTACAAATATAAACAATACAACAAAATGAGACTAATGCACACGTGAATTAAAAATTTAATAATTAAACTAATAAAATAGATTACTTTGCAACAAATAAAATATAGCAAACCAAACAATCATGATATCACATCCAGATAAGTGATGTCAGAGGAGTCTGATGGCAGAAAATATTTCAGTAATCTAAAATATCATCAGTAAACATGACATTTTGCTGTAATTCCTTCAGAATTCAAATGCTAGAGTAACTTTCTATGGCCTCTTTTTCGTATGCATGCTCAATAATCATCAAACAACTGAGAAAACTATCTCAGAGGAGACACAGAGGCCAATTTGCTCACCCAGAATGCACTGCAGCTACAGGACAGATAGGGCTTTTGCATAAGGATTCATGCCCACTTTTCTCTAAAGAAGACAAATAGTTATTTTTGCACTCTCCAACCACATGTAGGAAAAAGTGCAATTGTTTGACGTGATTTTGGCTCTCGCGATGGATATCTGTTTTCCCCACAGGGATCAATAAAGTTTGATCTTAATGAGCAGTCTGTAAAAACATGAAGAGTGAAAGCTGGACACACTAATGTGGCCACAGATGGGATTTTTTAAAACATCCCAACAAGACAAACATTTTCAGGTCCAAAGATGTTGCCTCATCATGCTGCGTCTTTATGATCTGATCTCATAAATGCCATTGAGCTGAAGTGACTGATGACATGCTGCCGCCCTGTTCCCTGTCTGTCAGGCTCAGTATGGGAACCAGGTGTCTGCAGCCCTGATGTTCCTGGAGACCCGTCTGGCTCTCGGTGTCGCCAGTAACTACAGCCTCGGCCTGCTCACCTACGCCCTGGCTCTGGCTGGCAGCTCCAGCGCTAACATGGCACTCAGCAAGCTGACTGGACGAGCTGAGATGAGAGGTACGATGACAACTCTGTGTGTGGGTGGAGAACCCCAAAGAGATTTCTGCATAGTTTGAAATACTTCACCAAATTCATCATCTTGCTCCTTCATGGAGGACAGCAGTTGTAGTCACAGTTCACAACAACTGAGCAGTACCTAAGCCCCACCTCCCTTAGTTGCTGTTGCTACACCTGTCAATCTTTCCAATTCTTGCACGGCACCTACGCAGTTTACAATGACAACGGTGGCATTTACCATACAAATTCATAGTAATTTTTGAAACAATGAGTAGACAAAATGTAGGCTTCTTATTTCTAGCCAGTGATCAGTGATTTTGCTGAAACGACAACTGTCGTTAGCACATTTTAGCACCATAAATTAGTTGAAAACGCAGACTTTTTTAATGTTTCCAGCTGACAAGTTTTAAAACGAGAACCCTATAAAAAGGTCTGAAAGATTCACAACAAACATGATATCATGCTAAAAGTCTGAGGCTAAAGCTAACAGGTTCGAGGCTAAAGGTCATCATCCTCGTCAGCTAATTAAAATCAAAATCTGACTGTTATTTCGTTCGAATATAACCCTGTTTGGATGCTTAGTTTTCACTATACTTACTTACTAACAAGAAAGAAGGCTTTTAGGATGCAAACTAACTAAAGGAATTTGGCAGACGTGACCCTGTCTCTGGTAACGTTGGCTGGGATTGTTGGAGTGGAAACCCCAAATCCACCAAAGAGCAGGACATAGCTGCTAAAGTTAGCCTCCCCACACAGTGGGGAAATACTACACAGTGAACGTGCTTGTTGCTTTTTGTTTTTACGTAGCCCCAAAACCCAATGTAGATAGTTGTTGATGTGCTTTGTGGCCTCGGAAGTTACATAGTAAGCTAGTTAGCAAGACATGCTAACTTTGCATGAGGACAACATTGGGCAAGTTTTTTTAGTCTAAAGTACTCAGCTTTCTTTCTATATTTCTTGAATTCATTGAAGACATGGTCTGTCCCTGTTTTTAAATATTCTTCAACGAGGCCCTCTCTTTTATAATATACTAAATAAATCATATTTTCTAAAGATGCCTGTATGTGCTCTGACTCTCCTCTGTGAGTAGATGGTGTGCCGATGTGGTCTTCCCCAGACGGCGGCCTGTCGCTGTCGTGGCAGCCTCGCTCTGCAGACATTGAGATGGCGTCCTACTTGCTGCTCTCTCAACACAAACTGGGTCACATCGCAGAGGGTCTCAGCCTCATGAAGTGGCTCAGCCAACAGCGAAACCACAACGGAGGATTCGGAAGCACACAGGTGAGATACTAAAATTCAACAGAAACAAAAATAAATCAATGTAGTCTCGTAAGATTTTGCGTAACGAGCATGTAGATGTCAAAATAAATATGTACATTTCTCATAATCCTACAAAAGGATTATGTGACCACAGCATGAATTTATCCTTCAAGGCCTAACAACTGTTACATGTGCATCCTCGTGAGTGTGCTATTAGAACAAATGATACAAACATCAAAACAAAAAACTAAGGTCATTTACCTTTTAAAGGATTTAAGACTCAGTCTAAAGTTTCAGACAGTAAAAAAAAGATTTTTTGTTTCTGGTCAAACTGGATTCATGTAAGAGAAATTCCCATCTGTGTCACTTCAACAGAAAACTGGTTTGTGTCACATCAGAAGGAGACTGGCTGTCTGAGCATGTGGTAACTAAAGGATGATTAACCCCTTAGCAAGCATGGACACACACACATGCACAAACATGCAACACAGATGCTACAAGGAAACAAAAAACATCTAAATACCGTCAGTTGCTCCTAATACAGTACACTGAATAAAGCGCAGCAAGGTTTTTTCTCAGGCTTTGTCAGCCAGAAATTATTCTATTTGTCTACAGAAACAGATGCACAGACGTATGAACACACTCACAAAACAACTCTCACAACAGCAAATCAGCAGTGAATATCAAAGCAGAGGTCCATCAGCGGCTGAACTGTAACAGAGTATTGTGGAACAGATTGACAGATATGCTGCGTATGGTTCTGAATCTCGTTTCCTCTCTCAGGATACGGTCGTGGCTCTGCAGGCCTTGTCCAAGTTCGCAGCTCTTGGCGATTCTCACGACTTCGACCTCACCGTCAGAGTGAACACTGACGCTTCGACCACCGTCGCCTCCTTCTACATCCACCAGGACAACTACCTGCTTCACCAGAGCCAGCAGGTGCACTGACGCCATACACACGTCACGTGTTATGTTGTGCAGTTATGACTCAGCATCTGTTGATGATCAAAAACTGTCAATAACCAATGAGAGCTCAGGTCACAGAGCGGTGATGCAGATGTGTTAACGAGATGACACATTTTTAGTCCCGACATCAAAGAACATTCTGATGAATTAGCTGTTCTACGAGCTCGATCAGCAGTGGAGCTGAATCTGTTACGTTGTCCTGATTTTGGCACTACAAGAAACATAACGGGGTCATTAAAATCAAAAGGGTTCATTCTCTGGAGGGCGTAGCAATGTGGCTCAAAGATTATGACAGTGGTTCCCAAACTTTTCGCCTTGTGAGCCCTTAAAATGAAGCAGGGCTCTCACTTTCTCAAAAAGTCAAGTTCAAGCTAACATGTCATTCATTTGAATGAATTCAATGTATTTTCCCGTGTGGTGTCATGCAACTGCACTGAGTCTTGAGAATGTGGTGCGAATTTTATATCGAGGCTCCAGTTCTGTCATTATCCTGAAAGCGTTCTCGCCGAACACTGCCAATGGGACGCATATCCTCGCATGTAAATCTTGCTATCTTATCGGTGATGGCCTCTTTATGTGCTTCTGGCGAGGGTAATGAGGATGAGTGTGGCAAAAAGTAGGCAGTCAGACGAGGTTGTACAGTCGCTTCACTCGTTTCTGGTCAGCTGAAATTAGTCTCATCAGATTGTCTTTCAGATTGAACCAGAGGAGGAGCTGAACCTCCAGGTGACTGCAGAAGGTCGCGGACTCGCCCTGTTTCAGGTACCACGACAGAAATGTTCAAACTATCATGGCAACTGCTGTTGGCTACAGTATCGTATATCACTACTATAAGAGTGCCCACAGGCGTGATGCAATCATCATCGCATCTCCACAGCCACTACTTACGTTACATTAAGAAAAAAACGTGTTCTTGAGATTATGTCAAATCCAGATAAAACAACAAAACAAAATGAATGAGAACATAAAAAATCCAATATATAATACAGAGTAATGCCAAAGCAAAAGGTGAGACTGAAGGCTGGAGCAGAAACCGGAGGCAGGGCGGGGAGGGAGAGCGGCAGCGGACACACACAGAGTGATATTATTAATGTAATAGGAGATGGAGTGACATAATAAGACGCATCAAAGAATCCAGCTAAAGTCTTTGACTTTAAAGAGAGGTAGACACAGAGCAGGAGGCCCAGCAGCTCTGAGGTCAGCAGGTGGAGGCAAGATGGTGTTCATGTATCATGAGGTAAAAGCAGTAAAAAAAATGAGTTCAGTTGCAGCCTGTAGTGATATTACACTTATTTGGATATCAAGTTCAAATTCAGGTTTATCACAATATACACCTCCCGACATCTGCTTGCTTTCAGACTGAGGACATTTAATATGATTATTTCTCTTAATTATTTCTAAGAATGGGCTTTTAGTTTATTTTCTATTCATTTAGCTATTTTAGTTAAAGTTCATTCACATTTCTTTTCTCAACCACTACCTTCGTTATGGCTCGTGTGAATCCATTCTGTGCTCTTTAGTTTGTTTTGCATGCACCACATACGTCTGGGGAATAAATACTGCCGCAGTCTGCCCTGCAGTGACCTCTCACGTGATTTTCTTGTAATATCGCGATCATTTTATCCAGATTTCTCCAAGTGGAAATAATCTTGTAATCAGTACACCTGGTCTGAGATCACTTGTGCAGTTTGTGCACCCTCAGCATGATAGCACCAGTTAAACTGCTTGGGCCCCATGTTGAAAACAATCTCTCCACCTCTTCTTCTACCTCAGCTGAACGTGTTTTACAACATCAGGAATGAGGAGCTGATGAGGAGGAGGCGGGACGCCGGCGAGCACGAGGCCTTTCATCTGTACATCGAGCTGTTTGACACAGAAATAAACTCAGCACATCTGTACATCTGCAGCAGGTTGGCTGCTTTGTTCGCGTCAGCATGATGCAACTGTATCAGCAACATAACAATCAACAGCATGCGTATGATATCTGTCAAACTTTCACTACGCCTGTAAACAATAAAACATGATCAGTAAAGACGTAAGTCAAGAAGATAAACAATAAAATACCAGATGTGAATTTGCGAACAAGATTACATAGAAACAAAACAGAAACATTTTAAAATAAACTTTTTGAAAACAACACAACATTCACTTTTGAAATGATTTAAATGAATTATTATATGCTGATTTGAAGAAGAATCCACTTCAAATAAATTATGTTGTATAATGTATTTGCTCTTTACTCTGCTGGTATATTTGTGCAACATGTTTTAAATGTGTAATCATAGATTTTAAAAAAATATTTATCTAAAGTAGTATTTATATTATATATTTACATATATTTTAATAATGATTAATAATACATAACAAAACTATTTTCTGTTCATTTTAATGTAATTAAGTATATTTTATTATTGGGCACTTTATTATCAACAAAATTTTAATAAAAAATACAAAAATACAAATAAAAATACTAATATTTTTAAATTATATTGAAAAAAATAATAATTTGAAAGTTGCTATATGAATAAAGTCTGTATACAAATAAAGTTTGTACATATATACATATGATACTAATAACTTATTTAATAACATTAAATGAAATAATCCTTTTTTTTTAATTGTTATACAAATAAAGTTTTTTATAAAGAAGTAGTTATTGTATTTTTTATATCTTATTACTTTATTTTTAGATGAATACAGTCTATTTCTGCACGCGCGTGACAAAGATAAATTCTTGTTAATTCATTGTACCTGATAAATAAAATGTCTTCCTGTCGCTGTGTCGCCCTCTGCAGTCTGTCGGAGGGTCTGGGTCTGAATGCGACGGGCATGGCCATCATGGAGGTGGGTCTGCTGAGCGGCTTCAGCCTGCCATTGGACAGCATCCAGAACGACGAGGTCATAAAGAAAGTGGAGACGCAGCTGGGGAAAGTCATCCTGTACCTGGACTCTGTAAGCTTCACTGAAACATTCTGTATCATAGACACACTGTGCTGTGTCTGACAGTCTGACCTGAAAGACTAAAAGGTAAAATGTCAATGTGTTTCCAGGTGACGACAGAGGAGATGTGTCTACTGATTCCTCTGGTCATGGAGTATAAGGTCGCCAAAGTCCAGGAAGCAGCTGTTCTCATCTATGACTATTATGAACCAAGTAAGAGTGAAACTTAACATCATCATAGCATTTTCTTATCTACTTTTTATACTATTACCGCTCGTTTTCTGTAGTGAGAGGCGTATTTCTGTTGCTAGCGCCCCACTAACTGGTCAACAACTAGCCCCTGAACAAACATGATGTAAATGTAGGTAGGCTCATGTTGACCCTTTGACCTCTGACCTTTCACCGACCCTTGCAGGACGGAGGACTGTGAGGATGTATAAATCAGAGTGGAGGAGCAACTTGTCCACCTGCTCCTTCTGTGGTGAAGACTGCAGTCAGTGCAGCGCAAACTACCATTATGGCATCAGTGCTGCGTCACGCCGCAGCCAAAACTTCCTGCTGACCAGTTTGCCACCTGCTCTGCTCCTTCTCCTCATCATCATCTTCGGCGTATAAATAAGGTCCAACTAATGCTAGTTCAGCTTTGTAGATGTATAAATCTCTCAAGTTCACTTTTGTGGACGGATGTATTGTGTGTCTGATTTTTTTAAATGCATTGATTATAGTCACCATTAAAACATCATTTTAATGGTGTTTTACGTCTTTTAACTGTTTATATTCTGGCTGTTACAGTATGATGGTAGTATAGCTTGATGGTCAAAAAACTAAATTTAGTTTAGTGCCTCAGAATAAATGACAGATTCAGGAGAGAAACTGCTATAATGCTAAATAATGCTAAAGTGAACGTAATGAAGTTTTGAATTACCAACTATGAGCAGATTGGTTTTCTCAGCTAGCTGAGAGCTGGAAAAGGAAATATAAGCTTATAACTCCAATAAGTGATATTTTTCATTACATTTAAATAACTGGAGTGGTGTCAAATGGTATCTCGTAGTACTAAACCCACTGAGAATCAACACCAACTCTGCAGCTCTATAGAGCCTTTAGCCTCTTTTAGCTCCCAGTTTTGGTTTTATAGTACATTTACATTTTGGTTCAGTCTCAGCGCTCTCATCAGCCTCATTTCCAGCAGCAGCAGGCAGCTGTTTTCAGCAAACAAGCTCACTGTACACTACCTGCCCAGCAGCTAACAGCAGACAGACACAGTTAAAGACTAGCTGGTGAACATAGAGGAGCATTTAGCAGCTAAAGAGCCAGATATTTTTCTCAAAAGCTGGTGGAGACCAAACCAGAGCTAAAAAGTGTAATATAGTATAATATAATCATGTCGCTCTGCGTCTGCTTTGGTCTGGATACTGTTGGACCCTTCCATCCTGGGACTGGTTTATAGCAGAACAAATATTTTTTAGTTTGGGAAAGCTTTTAGAGCTTTTTTGTCATTCTGACCAGCTTAATAGGTTAAGTCACGCATTAAACTGCTGTTCTAAACTTGTAAAAACAAATACGAGAATAAAAAATATGAGCTTCGTAACCCATCGTGTTGTTTGCATTTAATTCTATAAAACTAGAATTATTCACTGTGTATGTGAACATAGCCACTAAATAATGACAGATAATGTTGAAGTAAATATTTTGTCTCATATGTTATTACATCATGCACTGTCATGTTTGTAAATTTAATTTGGAATTTCTTTTTTTAATTAAATGATTGAAGTCTAGACCGAGGCTTTTCTTCCAATGGATCATTGGAACATTTATTAATGATGCATACATGCGTAGTCAAGGAGATTCTCCTTCACTAATAATCTTTTATACAAAACAGATGTGATCTGCTGGTTTATCACTGTTTATTCTGCCTGCCACCTTGCATTCATTAAAAATGTATAAAAAAAATATGATTTTGTGCACAACAATGTATAAGAAAGAGATTTATACAGTTATAGGACACTATAAGTAAATACAGTTTAGATTGCAGCCAAAAATTAAATGTTTTTGTTTTCCTGGAATCTATCACTCTGCCTTTGAAGTGGTGGCTCCGACACTGTGGAACGCTCTTCCTGTTGACTTACGTTCTGCGGTCTCTGACTTCTTTAAAAAGCAGCTGAAGACTCCTTTATTCAAACTGGTCTTCCTCGTGCTGTCTAGTGTTTGTAATCTTGTGCGTTTTTTGCTGTTTTTTATGGTGTTGTTGCTTATGTTTTATTGTTAATTCTTTAATGTTTTTATTTTTAATAATTTCACTCTTGTGAAGTACTGTGTGACCTTGCTCTGTGAAAGGCTGCTATACTAAATAAACTTTACTTACTTACTCAAACTGGACTTCCTGGATTATATTTCATCATCTCACATGTATCTATAGCAACGCGTCATGCCTGTAGCACACAGCAAGTGTGCTATATATACAGAAGAAGTAGTCAAGGAACTGTTTCACTTTGTTCTGTCCTCTATGACTTTACAGAATGGACACTTAAAGCATTAACAGTGCTTAATGGATTCTTTATGAGCAAGTTAAGAGCAAACATGGTACAACCATTGACTATATAAATATAGATGACACGTCTCCACTTCCTCCCACTGTACGAAAATGAAGCCAAAACATCCCGGATACGGGAGCTGCCATCTTGCGCTGGTGGCGTCATTTGGAGCCAGAGTCTGCGCAGTAGTGATCGGGGGTGGAGCCGCGGTATCGAGGTCCCGCCCACACGAGCCGGCCTCAGCTGTCAATCTTGACGTGAACCCCCCTTTTTATAGCATCAAATAACTAATTAGAACCAAACTTCAAACATCAGCGTGACAAGAACAACCTAAACTGACAGAAACCATCTTAAGGAAAAATGTATTTGACGTGTACTTGGAGTTTTTAGTTTGGCTCATGTCCCATCCGCTAACATGGGGTTTATGACCTGTACTGCAACCAGCCACCAGGGGGCGATTGAGATAAACTCAAGTGACATCACTTGAGGACATTTATCAGACTTCACACAGCTCCCTCTGGAGACACTAAAGGCTTTATACTTCACATATGCAGTAGTACTCCCCAACAGCTGGAAACACACTTTGATGTGTAGAATCAGTGCAGCTCCCCTTTAACATCCCATTATCACAGGTACCGTAGCCTATCTGGGAAGTGACAATCCAGGAGCGGATGTGATGAAATTGCACCTTTTAAGAAGAGTTGATGTGCGGTGACAATCGGACAGTGTCGCTTCCTGATGAGGCATAGGACATAAGCCATCATATGCTGCCGCTGTATGTTGCATTTAAGGCTTAAGGCATACTATTTTTTCGTTGTGTTTGCTTTTTAAATAGGTGTCTTAGCCTATTACAGTCAGCTGCGGTGCTTGCCACTTAACTTAGCTCTACTGAGCTAAAATCTGAGATCTGAGGTTTCTGAGATATCCTGCTCGTAAAAAAAACAAACATGGAATTACATGTGAAACACATATTTCATGTGAATTCATCCTGTAACCCACTTAGTCTTTCGGTGATCCCTGGAGGGGTCCCGACCCCCGGGTGGAGAACCAGCTGTGACAGTAACAGTCTCACAGCTTTTCCTGCCTCCTGAGTATAAAACATCACTTAACAATCAATAAGAAAGATTTACTCTGTGGACATTAACCTCAGAGCCGCTTTAATCAGACTGTGACCGTGACGAAAAGAAACACAAGCAGGACCTCCCATAAATCTGCATAATAAAGCAGGTATGCTGCCTTATGGTACAGGAGCACAATAAATCTCTGCGACAATCAAAGTCATGGAGGCATAAACATTAACGACACAGCGCCATAATGTCAAAGATCCCGCGATGATGGACAGCTTGAACTTTCCAGTTAAGAGAAACAGGGAGCTGAGCCGAGAATATTTGACCCACATGTGGACGTGAGGCGCAGGTGGGGTCGACACCGCCGGCATTCGTCTGCCCTCTGGCTTTTTATGGCCTCAGATGTTCTGCCTCATTAGAGCTGACCTCCATTCGTGGTGCACAATGCCCTGCAGGTCACCTTTTCTCAGGAGTATGAGTCAGCACGAGTCGTGTGAGCCGACATTTGTTATCAGTTTGGGATCCATAAACTGTACAGTAGCTTAGCGAAGCTTAAATTGAACTGGAACTGGTACTTTTAAAGCTGCATCAGTTGACTTTGCTGGACACTGGACGAAGGAAGCTGAAAATATCTGAGCTATTAATTGTGGTTAATTCTCATTGTTTGATAATACGATGCCTCCAGTTTGTTTTAAAGCTGCAGGAAGTCATTAGTAGTAAAATTAGTAATTATCCTCTCAGGACCATGAATGTCTTTACAAAATTTCACGTCGACAGACCAACATGTCAGAGCCTCTCCTCTGGATGGTCACTGGCATGGCTGAAAATAATCAATTAGGATGTTGATGCAACAACCCACTCACTCGAGTCACATTCCTTGTAGGTGTCTCTGATCATTAAATCTGGTTCCCCTTCTTAGAATTTGTCCGAACACAAACTTCTACTGCGTTCAGCGTGCCAAGCAAGAAAAACAAAAGTGTGAAACTTTCACTTTCTCTGTAAGAAAGAGGCAAGTTTGGATTATTTTGGATGGAGCAGATCCCACAGCGAACACAGATCAAAGCCACCACGCTGGACGAGCGCGCTCATCTCTCAGCCCTGAGAGTGTACCAGACCCTGTCAGAATATAAACACGACCGCAGAGGCAAAATATTTCCTCCAACGAGCTCCTAACTCCAAACACTGGCCCTTCAATGCATCATCTGTCAGCGCGCAGAGCTGCACCACATGTCCCGTACATTCAGTCAACACATGCACTGCAGACCACGCCGCTCATTCTCATGGACATCAAACAATGCAAGAATGTCACAATTACACAGCGCCGGAGCTACCATATTTCAAGAGCGCCCTTTGGACGAAGGAGATGAGTCATTAGAACGTGCAGCTGCCGCCATCTGGGTTCAATCAGCAGCCGATTCTGGACCAGAAAAATCTGACAATACTCTCAAAAGCAGAAAAAGCAACTCACATCCTCCTCTGAGGACTTTTTAGTCCCAGTCAGAAGAGAATAAGTAAAAGAAAAGTAGGGAGATGTGATTTTATTTTTTACTGATTGCATGATGGAAATGAGGTCATTAGACCCTCATAATCTTTCTAATAACCCTCAAATTCACCTTGATCTCTCCTTAGTTCATGCCGAACCCCACTGAAAACAAGGGAGTTATAAATGGTGGAGGGAATAGATTGATTTCATATTATTTCTTCAGTCCACGTTAAAGACTTCTTTAATTGTTTACTTTTTTAATATATCAGAGAGCCTGGAACATGCCAGTGAAACCACTTTCTCAGTAGAAGAGTTTATTAAATCTCCTACACTGCCATGGTTTACCTACACAGGTGTTTTCACTTTCTGCCTGATGAGACCTCTCCTCGGGACTCTGTGGGCGGACGCGTGTGTTTGATTGATTGACATCCCCCTCACTCTATTGTAAGTTTTGGTGCACCTGTTAGGGCGGGACAACTTGCACCTCTATAACTGTCATTGGTAATTGGAGTTTGGCGATGTCACTTAATTACCATCAGAGCTCTTCCCACCTTCAACCTGAGCAGAGGTCTAATCAGAGTACATTAATAATCCTGCTCTACGAGCATCAGAAAACCCCTTAATTACCAGAGCCTCCGTCAATCAGCTTACTAAAAAATCCCATAAAAGTGATAAATGATACAAACTCTTGAAGCGTTTTTAGCCACGCTAGCAGCATGGCTCTGTCGGGCGGTTCGTCAGTCCACCACTTTGGTTCAGACTGAAATATCTCAACAATTGTTTGATGGATTGCCACGAAATTTGGCACAGACTTTAATGTCCCCCTCAGGATGAATTGTATCATCAATTTGGTGATCGCCTAACTTTTCGTGTAGCGCCATCATCAGGTCACAATTTTAATTTGCCCTTTTATGACCAAATACCTGCAAAACTAATGACATTCCCATCAGCCTCAGCTGCACTTTGTGTTTAGTGCTAATTAGCAGTTGTTAGCATGCTAGCATGCTAAAATAAGATGGAGAACATGGTAAAAATTATACCTACTTAACATCAGCATGTTAGCATTGTCATTGTGAGCATGTTAGCATGCCGATGTTAGCAGTTAGCTCAAAGCACTCTGTCTTGTTAATGAGATCTTACTCTGGATTTAATGGAAATGTTAGAGACATATAAAAGGTATAAAATAATATGTTTTGGTTCATAGTGAAAAGCCCTACAAATCTTACGGTAACCAGTTGACCTCCATTATGGCCGCCAGAAGGTGAATTATGCATATACATCCATGGACTTATGTCACCTGAAAGCAGGCTTTCTTTTTATTGTGTTCATTTTTTTCACCATGGGACACTTTCACTGAGCATTATCTATTAATTAACAGACCCATTTGTGTGGTAAAAGTGCTAAAATAGTGATTAGATGATGATTTAACAGACTGTAACCAACAACATATTGGCAGCAGGATCAAACTAATTTTCATTAATTGTCCCTGATGGAGCTGAGACTGAAAAATCTGCTTCCAGTTTAAAATTGTTCACACTTGCAGCTGAGACAGATGAGCCGCCAGAGAAGAAGAAAGTTCATCCCCCGAGGTCAGAGGCAGGGACAGACGTGAGGCCTGCGTCAAAATCCGTCATGCGCTTCAGCTACTACTAACTACAAAAAAAGATGTTTCTTTTAACTCCAGAACTTGCCTGAAAATCTTCACATTTTTAAGTTTTCTTCAGTATCAAAGTAATCCAGCGATAGATGTCTGTACATCCATGGGAACACTGCAAACAGGAGCTGCTAATAGCTAATTCGTCATACTTTTAATGGTGCTAATTTGCCAAAAAGTAAACAAATATAGTCTAAAATATGGGGCTGAAGTTAACTAAGGCTAACTAACTGACTCCATGGAAACATTGTACTTCCTGTCTACATCCCCCAAAGCCCCCAAATTATGGAAACTGCAGTCCCAAAACGTAAAGCATGATTATGCCCTAAATCTAAGACAAGAAATAACAATAGAAGTTACAAAATCCACTAATAACTTTTTTCTTGTTGCACTATCATTATGTATTTGTGTTTGGGGGATGCTGTTGTCTCAGTTTTATTGGGGGGGCAGTGTCAGACTTTGAAAACAGCTGACTTAGATGATACAAAAGATCAGAGCAGTAAAATCTACTAAAACTACAGCTGAACGAGGTTGTTTTCTGCCCACACAGAAACACCTGAACACCAGAAAAACAGCTAAATCTCTTCTTTATTTGCTCATAAATACCTATTAACCTGCAGTCTTTCTCAAGCTGCAGCACTGTGGTGATAACAATTATATTTTATAATCGTGACGTCGCCTGACAAATCAACATAAATCCAGGTTAATGGCAACCGCTCTGCTGCGTGTTCAGCTTTACTGACAGAGAAAGTTAGAGGCGTTATATTATTTATCTGTTTTGGGTGAGACAAACGCCGGCTTGGTGTGGACATAGCCTAAAAAGGAGAGAAAGTGATGAGTTTTTAAATTTAACTGGCTTAATGTCAGCGTAGTGTTAATCATCAGTAATGTAGAACTAGAGCTTTTTCATCTAATGAAACAAATCATAAAGTCTAATGTAAACAAAATTGTAGACTGCAGACAGTAGACTGTCTGTGTTCCCAATAAAGAAACATGAGTGTGTTGAAAATTATATTTTTTGTGGCCTTTTATGAATACTTTAAAGGTTCTGTATATGAGATTCTGAACATTAATATAGCAGCAAACAACTATTAGCTATGTAAAGATATATCGGAGTAATGGCGTCCATCCGTGTGAAACTGTGCGTCTCTGAGGAGAGCGACATAATGGCTGTTTCTTTTCTCATCTAACGCGATGAATAAAGGATTCATTTCGATCAAACCAGAGTTGGTGATTGTTGGAACAGTGGAAAGACTAACAAAGACGGTTTTGGTGATTTCATTTTGTTTCTGTCCAGTTTGAATGAAGTGTGTTTATCGATGAGCTGCGACGTAAAATTATTGTTTTTTTTCAATAGAGTCTGGTGGCTAGCAAGAGCGATGTAACGGCTGTTTCTGGTTAAAAAGGATCTCACTGTTTAACAAAAAGGTCTAGCTCTGTAGGGATCCTTTCCATAATGTCGTCAGACTCTTCGAATAACAATCTGAGCCAGTCAGCGGCAGAAACAAGCACTTTTGTTTGGTCGGAGATGCTGGTGCTCCAGTGCGACATTTAGTGACAGTGAATGTCTCTTACAGCTCCTTTAAGACATACTTTAACATATGAACACATCCCCCCTTTATTCAACTGGTGTCCACCTTCCACCATCTGTATGTCAAAACATTATATGGATGGGAATGTGGTTGTTTTTGAATATTTTTGAATAAACTATATGTGAAATGAGATGTTTACCTTTTGGAAAAATGACTACTGGTGCTAAAAGACTGATCACACCAGATTATGACATCACTCAAAGGATTGGAGTTCACTGTCTAATCACTAATAACATCTTTATTGTATTGATGTATTGATGTTGTGTTGTCACTGTAAACAGCTGGCTGATAATTCAGGACTTTGACCTGCACTGACACTGATCTCGCTGCTGTTCCCAGCTCTATCAGCAGATGACAGGCTTGCTCAGGGAAAGAATCCCGGAATGAGCTTCTCCAAACGACAACTTTCCATGACACAAAGGTAACAACGGGAAACTTTTTATAGAGGCTTTCACATGGGCTGCGTAAGTTGAGTCTGTGTGAGAGTCGAGCCTCTCTGGCTGCCACTGTTAATGGGAGGCAGATGGACCTGGCCCGCATGCTGCAGACTAATGAGGGAAATATGGAATCAGTGGAGGTTTCACACAAGCAGGCAGACTGGATGCTGATTGTATATTTTGCTCTGTCGCCGTCAAACAGAGAGTAGGAGTTGATCCAGTTATTCTGCTCAGAATAATGCAGCTTGATATTTAGCTGCTATGAAAAAGGATTCACGTTGGATAATAACACTTTAAAATGTCACAAATCTACACTTACATTTCAAGAAATATTCCAGGAGATTAAAGGGTGATGGTCTTGCTTTTGAGCATCACAAGCACATTGTAAGCCCAAGAAAACCTTCATGCGGTCCACAATAATATGGAAGCAAGCTGAAGTTGTCTGTAAACCAAGCTGCTTTTTTACAGCCTACTTTGCAGTTTGAATGTAGATTTAACTGAGCCACATTCAAAAGGCAGAGCACCATAAAGCGGCCCCTGGAGAGGATGAGGTCAAACCTCAGAAACTTGTTACACAAGCCTGACAGCTTCAGTTTGAGACGTTGATGAGACGGCAAGAGACAACACAGACTGAGTTGTGAGTTTTCTCTTCAGTGCGTACAGGTAGACACATACACGCATCTTTGTACTTCTATCTCTGTGAGGACCATCATTGACATAATGCATTCCCTAGCCCCTAGACCTAACCTAACACTAAAAACCAAGTCTTAACCTTCGAACAGCCCTTTGAACTTGTGAGGACCGGCCAAAAATGTCCTCACTTTCCAAAAATGTCCTGACTCCGCAGGTAGAAAACGTGTTCCAGTCCTCACTATGTTGCAAGTCCAAGTATACACAACTGTGCATGTGTTTAATCAGAGGAAGACTGACTGAGTGTCTCAGCCCTGCCTCCCATTCATACAGTTTGACATGTTCCCACTGAAAGTTAAAAATATTTTATTTATCTCATGTTGCTGAAAGTAAATCCTGCTGCTGCCAGATAAATGAACTGGAGTGGAGGAAGAAGTAAAAAGTCTTAAACTGTATTGAAATACAGAAATGTTGTTGTCTCTTCTGGACAAAAACAGACATGCAATAACTGATTTTTTTTTGGCCACTTGGTGGCAGCAGAAACAAGCTGTGAACACAACAATGACATATTTTCACCTTTTAAGTAGATAATGCAAACACGTCAGCAAACAGTTGCTTATTTCCACATCCAGCAGTTACAGAGTCACATGATCCTTCATGGGGAGGCATGTTTGTGTCACCTGATGAATGTAAGTCCAGTCTTCTCTCTGTTAGCTCTGTGTTTGGTCTCCAGCAGCTCCAGAGGGAAACATCTGGCTCTTTAGCTGCTAAATGCTCCACTATGTTCACCAGCTGCTCTCTGTCTGCTGTTTGCTGCTCAGCAGGTAGCGTACAGTGGCTTTTTAGAGGTTTTTCTCTGAAAACAGCCGCCTGCTGCAGGTGAAAACGAAGCTATGAGAGCGGTGAGAGGGAACCAAAACTGTAAAGCTGTGGGTCGGACAGATAAACAATAAGCTGAGACTCACTATAAAGCTCTGTAAAGCCGAGTGGAGCTGCAGATTCAGCTGATAATTCTCTGTCATCAGTATGAGCGACACCTCTCACATCGTCAAATTGTTTTCACATTGTCATTTGATATATTATTTTAAAAATATAAATTATTGCCGCTTTAATCTCTTAATTTTTGTGCACAAAGAGCTGCGATCTCCTGTTATTGAGTTTCATCAACATATGTTTGTCTACTACAAACCACCCTCTGTACTTTAGAAATGGCTCAAATCTATCTGCTTGTTAAAACACATCATCACATCTTTATGATGCTTTCATTAAACTGAATATTCAAACACAGGCCAATGGAAAATATTCTACGTCTATGTTCAGCCTGACATATTTGATATCTTTGGAAACTTTGTGATCTTCACTAGAATTTAAAATAAAGTTCTGTGTGTTTGAACAGCACTTGTCTGTACAGCATGAGTTTGTAAAGCAGGAGCCACCAAAGGTTCCCTGCAGGAATGGTGAGGTTAGCCAAATCACAATTACAAGACTCCACCTGGACGATTTAGCAACACAGTGCTACTAATCTACCTCTGGCGTCTCTCTCCGAAACTGACCTTGTTTATCATTTCTGTAACAGACAGAACAAACCTTAAGAGGCCAAGTTAACATTGATGATCAGTCCAGCTGACAGTTACGTGTTTGTAAGTGTTGGCTTCATGTTTTTTGTGGTAAATCTGTAAACTCCCCCAAGTGGCTCTTTTTTCTCAGTCTTGTGTTTCAGTGCTGAACTCCAGCAGCCAACAGAAATCCGGCTGTGATGTCATCTCGGGGGGGGCGGCCAGCAGATCAGCCTGAGTAAGACCTGAATCTGACCAACACTCTGCAGATTCTCAGGATGCGATCGTCCCTTCAGCTTGTTTTCTTTGGTCTAAATCAGAGTGGACAAGTCAGATTTTTTGTTTGGCTCTTTCAGCTTCACACTGACCAGCTTGTAAATGAAAGTTCTATTTTATTTATTGGACAGAGTTTTGGTCATACATCATCCTGGCCGTTGGAGATTTTGGTGGTTTTATTGGGTCAAAACCAATTTGAATCCTATCCGTAAACCTCGGGATGATCGCTCTGACTGTCGTAATTTATCTCCTCACACATGAAGAAAAAGCCAAATGCTTTTGATCTACTTGGCTTTCCATCCATGATTAATGTCCCTGTACGACCTGTAGGGTCATTATTTTGTAGGATCTGGACGGCTGGCTGAGTATAGCACCCACTTCTGGCATTTAATCCTCAGTGGAAGTTTCGTGTTGGATAAACGTTGAGATCCAATTGAAGGGAACTTCTCTATTCAGGAAGTTTCATGTTAGGAGTAGGTGATATGCAAACACTTTCTGTCAAGGTATATGTAACTTAATATTGGGATGTTGACATATCATGATAGAGTACATTTTCTGGAAAAACAACGAGTAACAAGCCCATTTAAATTTCAGTAATTGTAATTGCGTTATTTAATTTGAAAAAGTAATCAATTACATGTCTAGTTCCCGCCAATAGTAGTGGAATTACGAGTTACTCCCATACATACAAGTTAACTTGATTGTGAGCTACCGGTTTTCAGCCCCTAAATGTGTGACTATCCTCTTTTTCCAGGTATGTGTGGTTCATTACATCCGTAACCTATGACAGGCTAGCTAGGTAGAAAATAAACAGGTGACCATAAAATGGAGAACATGGGCTTTAAAAGCTGCAGGGTTTCATGAACTAAAGTGAATTTCACACTTCTTTGCTTCCCAAAGCCAGTCACTGTGTCAAACTAAGAGGTAAGCTCCACTCGTCGGTCATCAGAGGTGACAACAACAAACCATAAAAGGTATTTGCAGACAGTTTGTGGTCTGGAGTTCAGACTGAGCTTCAGTTCAAAGAAACGGATCTATGAGGCCTCTGTGTGTCTGCAGCACTAGTGAGACTCTTCGGTTTATGATTATATGAAGCCTCTGTGTGTTCTACATGCTGTAATAAAACATTTAAAGCAATCTGATTGGCTGAGGATGTGTTTCAGTCATGGTGATAACTCCCATTAAAGCATGACGAGCCAGGATTTATGTTTTGGCAGCTCTCCAGTAACTAAAGAGCCAATTATTAACGTTTCCTGCATGTAAGCCACTTTGTATTAACTGTTTGCATGCATTGAACATTGTTGATTGAGTCAAAGTAAAACTTGGCTGATCCTAACATTCACTGCCTCACTGTAGAGTCTGTAACCACAACAAAGGGTCTTATTACTTTACTATTTTCACAGTGATGTAAAGTACGCTACAGTCTGGATGTTTTGTGAGTCTGTGGTGGCCGGTGCTATCCTGTGTGCTGTTGCATGCTGGGGGGTAGCGGACGCTAACAGACTCAACAAACTGATCCGTAAGGCCGGTGACATTGTGGGGGTGGAGCTGGACTCTCTGGCGGTGGTGTCAGAGAGGAGGACGCTGGCCAAACTACACGCCATCTTGGACAGCGTCTCCCACCCGTTCCATGACGTGCTGGTCAAACAAAGGAGCACCTTCAGCGGAAGACTCATCCCCCCACAATGCACCACAGAGCGCCACAGGAAGTCATTCCAGCCTGTGGCCATCAGACTCTTTAACTCCTCCCTCTAAGTGTCAGTCTGTTTGACCCTAAGTCACTAAATTGAACATTGGATCATTAACATCTCTGCAAAATCCACTTTGGTACTTACACTTATTTTAGCTTTTATACTTATATCCACTTGCACTTAATTTATCTGACCTGTATTATAGTGTATTATATATTTTGATTTGCTTAGCTCTTCTCTTCCTGTGTGCACTGACGTGACAGTGAGCAGCTGTAACGAAAGAGTTTCCCCCTCGGGGATCAATAAAGTATTTAAGTTGAGTTGCTCTTTTCGTTGAGATTACATGAAACATTTATGATTTTGGATTTCTTGAATGTTCCTTATATTAAAACAAAGGTTAATTTCTTTCACGTTTCCTGAGAACGTCTGACCAAAGAGCACAATGTATCGGACACGTCGCAGCAGAGACGCAGTTTGGTGATGCAACGTGTTCGTCAAAGAAGAAGAGAGATTTAGGATGGAGAAGACGTAAACATCAGAGAAGTGGTTCAGAGTGGACTGATACGTTCAGGCTGGATGGATGGAGAGTGACTTATGAATTATGTAGTGAAATTACTGTATTGGGAATGATTATATTAAGTGCATGCATTACATTACATAACACTGCGGGGGGGGGGGTCTACAGGCTGCAGCTGTTGGAGCACAAGAACAAAGATCAGTGGGACAGGAGAGACTTTAATTGAAGAAGAGGCTTAAAGAGTAATTAAATAAATTTACTTGACATAGCACAATAGGAAAGTTGAAGAAATATGAGAGGAGACTTTGACGATTAGACCCCATCGTGACCTTGTTATTTTAAGGGGGTAGTGATGCCATGAGCTGTGCAGAAATAACCCCCCCGCGAAGGAGTCTAGACACTGGTGGGGGTGGGGGTGGTGAAGGGGTGATGGCAATGAAGATGAGCAATGGCTGAAGATGGGTGGAGGAGGGTTGCATCAGTGTGACAATGAAAGGACAGCCGGCAGCAGCAGAGAAAGGCACAGTTTTAGAGTTTGACAGCAACGAGATGATTGGCTCACAGAGGTCGTGGCAAGATCTGATTGGTTTGACTGAAACAGTGAACGCCCTCAGTGATTAAACTTTCCTCACCTGCCAAACTGGCTGCTGGTTGGGTAACTCGGCACGTCGCTCGTATGCAATCTTGTTAGAGGGAATTCAGATCCCCTGTGTCAAAATCTAGTTTTAAAACATTTATTTTACTTGATATTGTTCTTACATTGAGCATATTCCTCTATACATTTGTGTTTGATCAAATTACTGTTTGAATTTTCTACGTTAAACATCTCAAACATAAAATCCTTTGCCCTCACATGCGTTTAGATGCACCAACACACTTCCAATAAAGGCTGAAGACAAAGAGTTGGCCTTTAAAGTCATAATCCTTAAGATTTTTATGAAATCACACCCACACATTTCTTTAAATGAATTTCAATTTAAATACTTCTCTGGAATACATTTCAGACAAAAATACAGTGTAGTGGGGCTTAATGTACGTTGTCTTAAGATCTCATTCTTTTGAATTGAGGCCAAAATACTTTAGTTTCCCCTCAGGGATCAATAAAGTATTTCTGATTCTGTATTTCTGAAAAACTAAATACTCCAAACACATCTTACCTACAAATTCTACATGATATATTTAGTTTGAAATACACACTGCTTTAACATGTATGCATCATTCCATTCAGTATTTATTCCTTTGCACTATTGTATTTGTTTACAATTTACAGAAACACTTGTATGTCATTGTTGCTTTTTCCACCAGCATGTATGCACATAATAATTCTATATTTATTTGTACTTATTTGTGTTCAGCTTTGTTGTCCTTGTTTGTAGCTGTATGTCTGTTTCTATCCTCCTGGAAACTGTTGTTGAAACTGTGTGGAACAGTGAGAGCAACTTAAGACCGGAATCAAATTCCTTGTATGTGCACACATACTTGGCCAAGAAAGCGGATTCTGACATTTTCTTTCCATTTGGGCCACAATTCCATCACATTAACATGTCTTTACTTCAAAACAACAAAGTCTCCATTGTTGTGTGCAGTGACATTAAAGTGATAACATCTACCAAAGCTGCAATAAACCTCACACGGAAAGATCTTTACTTTGGCCAGAGACCCAGATGCGATGTCATGAGCACAAAAGCAGCCCGACGTGAGTGGAAGCTCGTCTGGACGCTGCTCTGAGCGGGCAGGAAGCGCTCGTCATGTCATGGAAAGTCTGCTTGGTCGTCGTCCCGCTGCTCTCTTTTCTTTTAAACCGGCTCACTCATAAGAACACAGTCTGGGGTTATTGATTCAACATATCACTACGTTTTGTTTCCAGTACACTTCCACATCGTGCTGTACCAATAGTCTGGTGTAAGAAGTACTCAAATGCTATATTAAAGTACTAATATCACAACAGAAAAAATACAAGTAAAAATCCTGCATTCAAGTAAGTATAAGTTGTAAAATGCATCACAGTCACAGTGTTAACTGATGCTGATGCATTCATAAATACAGTTTCAGCCTGCTGGGTGGTTTTTTTAAATTATTATCATTGGATTTCTTACTTCATTTATTGATGCATTTTAGTAAATGCATCTTTGCATGAATCATTTTGGTGATGAAAATTGTTGCACAAAAAAAATCCCTAAAATTGGAGATACAAGGTTTTTGCGCCCTGCTGAGTGGGAAAACACATACACACACTCAGTCGTCAGTTTGAGTTTATTAAACTAATGCAGTCTAATACAACAGTCCTGCAATAAATCCTTCCTTCATGAAGGTTATGATGTTCAGTTTGTGCTGAAACTGTTTTAGAGGTTTTGATTCAACTGTGTGATCATTTTGAAGGATGTAGTTTTTTCTGCAAAGATGTTTCTGTTCTTTAGCTTTCCTTCATTGATATAAATGGGGTGGACAAAATAATGTCAGTATAACACATTACAGGACTGTTGTACTGGACCGCATTAGTTTTAGCCATAGTAGGTGTACCTAATAAAGTGGTATATCTTTAGTTACAGGGATTTGTAATTATTAAAGCCACAAATAATGAAAATAGCAAGTTTTAGGGCTTTTCATGCTATCGGATCAGTTAAAGGATCACATGCACTCCCACAGGTTGAGTCAATCCTCTCAAAAACTCTTTGAATATGTGTTCTGCAACACGTCCTCATACCTAAACGACAGAAGAGGTCGATTGCCAATGACTCCCAAAGCAACATATATGACCATTCCCCAAAACTGGGCGACAGGCCTTAAGTACATTACGTAAGTCATGTGACGTTAAACACATGGTTAACGTTCTGAACCGGTCGCAGTTTGGTTAGGTTTAGGCAACAAAACTACTTGGTTAAGTTTAGGAAAAGATCATGGTATGTGACATCATTTCAGTAACTGAAAATGATGATTACAGTAACTTAAAACTAAGTTAACGTTGACTTTTGGTTTCACGAACCGCAGTCTCCTTGGTGAAAGTCCTGTGTTTGTTTGACTCATCCCAGCCACCTCCTTACATCTTTATACTGCTCAAATCATAATTACTGCGACCACTACAGGTCGACGCCTAACGAGATGAAGTATGGGTCGTAATAAGCTGCTTGCACAGTTGATCTATACGGCCGTTTTTCTGATGAGGAAACATCCATGATGCATTTCCACATTCAGGATTCATTTTGTTTAATGGTGTGTCTAGGCAACCCCAAGGATGGGGCGTAATGGTGTGTAATTTTACCAAAAAGCTATTGTAGACTGCCTTGTAAATAAGGAAAATTCAATAAAAGATCGTCCCGCCCGTTCTTGAAATTGTCCTAAAAGTCTGTTAAAGTTTAAAGCTTCTCTCCCAGTATGGCACCAGTACAGTGGAAAAGCTGTACGAGTAGCTGCTGGCCAAGCTGCAGGGAAGCAGGCGTCACACCGACTGACGGGCGCGCTGACAGCGGTCGGAGGGAGGAGGCTGTTATCCATCTACCTACGAGTAGATGGATAACAGCCTCTTCCCTCCGATCGCTGTCTGATAGATGGATCTACAACAAGCGCAGGGAATAATAAACGATTTGAAATAGGGAGACGTCACCACCCCAAGAATGTTCATTGATTGCAGTTAATGGTGATGTAAGCAGAAGGCTTAGCAGTGATTTATGAATGGAGCCATAAAAGCCAGAGAGGACCATCTATAAACAGGATCAAAACCTCCAGTGAGAAAAAAGTAGCTGTAGGAGAAAGGGCGTAAGGTTGTGGGGTTCCTGTTAGCGACGGCCAGAGGAATGATGATTGGCGCAGAGAGCAGCAGCCTGCTGTTTCCATGTTTGGTTTCGACCGGTGAGGAAATGCAGCGTCATGAAAGCTCAGTGGTCAGAAAAGTGATGTGAGAGTGTTTCAGTGAACACATTTACTGTGTTCTCTTTGTACTTTTATTTAAACACTATACCTTTTACGACCTTATTACATATTTTTGTAGTATTAAACATGGAAAACTGTAATTTCCACCCACATCAAACTATTTATTTTATTTATTTAGTTTCTTGAGATGATTAAAATGCAGAACAACTAAACATGAGAGCGTGAGGCTCTATTGTACTTCCATAGTGTTGGGGGACCTCACATATACAAATTTTTAAAAAGAATGGCCAACATTGGTCCCTCATATGAGTCAAGATTAAAAAATGCTGGATCCTACAATTCCCATAATGCAACAGTGAAATGTAGTAAAAGGTTATCGGACAAGTCAAAAATAGAACTGAATACATTACTAAATAATATTGTTAGTTAAACCTGCAGTGAGAGTAATTACACAAACACCGTCGCCGCCTGCTTATGATGTATGTCTACAGTGAGCTCGCCCCAGACTCGTGTTCAGAAATAGTTACAAAAATACAGAGACATTTCCACAGTTCCAAGACAATAAGCCATCATTCAGGTAGAGTAAATGTAATAGCTACATAGCCAACTCCAAATATTTGACCAACCTGTCCAAGAGCAGTAACGTGACATCTGAGTCTGCCCTCAGTCCGTCTCTCAGCACTCTTCAAAGAGGAAAAGCTAAAGCTACACCAGTGGTTATCCCTGTTTGTCCTCGCCGTCGATCGCTTTCTTTTTTTGACAGTAATCCTTCCTCTGAACGCAGAGTTTCTCTTTTATTTGGAGCATCAGACACTTTTCTTGGAAGCTTCTTAGGTTTTACTCCTAGTTGCTGTAGCCTGCTGCGTCGCTACGGTTGCTCCAGAGCCACGAAGAGATAGAGCTGCGGCATCGCTGTTCAATTTCAATTCAAGTGGCTATATTGGCATGACTGCATACAATACAACATTGCCAAAGCATATTAACACAAACTATCCAATCAAAATTATTTATTTAGTCATGTATTTATTTATTTATTTTTTACAGCAATGGCGGATCGCGGAGCTCTCTACATGGCTCTGGGTTGCTCCCCACTTCCGCTCTGGCAAACCAATCAAATCAAAACCAAACCAATCATTGCTGGTTGGCTAAAACGCATCATTACAGGTGCGCCAGCGCGGGAATGTCAGCACAGACACCAGATTTAAAAACTCTGGTATTCTGACAAATACTGAGAGATGTATCTGGCGGTTATCCGCTTAATCAGCATTGTGTGAACTCGGCTTGAATGTAACGGACGTTCATTTATATGTAAAAGTTTCCAATTCTACACGTTGGCTTGAAAGGATAAAGTTAGCTACGTGGCTACATCATTAACAAAAGCTAAACTGTAGCTGATGAGAAGATATAACAAGCATGAGTCTGGTTGCCCTGCCACTTTTGTTGTAGTTCAAACATCATTCCAGTGTTTGCTGCATTTCTTGTAATAAATGGATCAATTACTTAACACAAAAGGGTCAAAAGAGGACAAAGATACTGATAAATGAAAAAGGACAGAAGTGTTTGTGTGGGAACAGGAAAGTGAGTTTGGCAACATAAATGTTATCTACGAATATTAATTGTCATTATGGTAGTGGTCATTTGTCAGGCTATTCTATTAGACAGGAGTCATCAGATGAACCTGGCTGATACCGAAAAATTAATCTAACAGAAAACATTAGTCAGCATTACAGTAAATTATAGCTGTGTCTTAATCAACTCAGACTTTCTGCTGGAAGGGTTTGACGCACATGTCAGCTATTGAGAGATTTAATGATTAACACATGTTTGCAGCTTGCAAATTTACAATTTAACAGTCCAGTGCAAGAGGAAAAAAAACTTGCTTTAGCCCAAAACGCTGTGAGTACCTGCAGGCAGCAGTATGCTACATACAGTCTGGGCATTTATGGAGCCTTTTTAAGGACAGGACCTGGCTCATGAAGGATGAGTGTGCAGGCAGCCCGCAGCAAGTCATCCTCCTCCATGTGAAGGAGGGACGGCTCGTGGTCCAGATAGATGCTGAGAAACAAGGCAGTGTCGTGACTCTGCATTTCTGTTGCTGGAGGGATCAAGTATGTTTATCAGAGTTTACCCAGACACTAGCACGTACAACATCACAAGGGGCTACATTTGACATGCAGATAGTTCTGTTTAAGTATTCAATAATGCGATAATTAACTTTTGGTTTTTTTTCCCCCAGAAAATATTTTGAAATTGTCAGAGGTTATTACTCTGGGTGAAGTTTCAACTGCATCTTAACTGGATATTGCCTATGCTGTTATGTGTAGTGCATTTGGCATATTTCGATCCTAAGGTGTGGTATCGGGGTCGACCCAGGCATATTTTAAGGGATCGTTATTGGCTAAAATACCTGATCAAATGCCAATCCTTTCTTGTGGATCATTTTGAAAAGCACATCCCACACTCCAGAGTGAATAATAAAAATATCTACTACATGAATTTCCAAACTCCTCTTCAGCCTTTTTAAACAGGACAAAGGACTGTTACATAAGATCCTAGTCATCGGTAAAAGGCAGAACTGTGTTTATGACATTACTTCAGGACAGATTATCTCTCCTATTCTTCAAAATCTCGGTCACTGCCAGACTACGGAAACTGCTGGATAGCCCCACTTAAAGCCAGATTCATATTTGCGGAAGAGATGGCATTTATATTCAGCCTGAGCCCAGCGTGGGTTTATATGTAGGCAGCTGCCATTGACTTACTAAATCACCAATTAGAGTAATGAGAAGCAGGCAGCGATGTTTATTTTCAGCGTCACGTGTCACCAGCATACATGTGAGTGTGAAAACAAATAGACAAACATGGAAAAAAGTGAATGGCACAAACTCTGCTGAATCAAGCTCATCTCGTCTAGTTCAGTGTCATCTAATGAGAAAATGTAAAGAAAATCTCCAAATTAAAGTTGTCCTCTGGGGTTTCAGCCCCAGTACAAGCTGAACGGCTGCACACAGGTCTGAATCAGAGGACACATTAACAACCAGGACCAATAAATATGCAGGATTTTCCCAAAGTGACACAATATTAGCTACTGGTATTAAAAGATAAATGCGTCCATTTATCGTGACTGCCTCATGCAGCTCTTTGCCCAGAGAGTCATTTAAAAGCCAAGTGAAACTGAAATGCTTGGTTTGGTTCTCTAGGTACTGATAACCACACAAACCTAAAGCAGTAAATCCCATTTGATTGTCGTCCCATCATGTCGAAAAAATGTCTGCACTTAAATATGATGCTAGTGCCAGGAGACAGTTAGCTTAGCTTAGCATAAAGACTGGAAATAGGGGGAAACGGCTAGCTTCTCTCTCCAAACGTAAAAAAAAAAAAATGCCTACAAGCACTAATTATCCCTAATTAACATGTTTTATCTTTTGTGTGTTTAATAAAATAATCAAAGTGTAAAAAGTTGTGGTTTAATGATCAATAGGTGGATTTTATTACCGTTGCACAGAGCCAGGCGAGCTGTTTACCCCTGCTTACAGTCTATATGTAAAGCTAAGCTAACCCTCTGCAGGCTCTGGCATCATATTTACCGTAAAGACATGAGTTTGGCATCCACCTTCTCATTTAACTCTCAGCAAAAAAAAAAAGCAAATACGCATATTTCCCAAAACCTTTTCAGGCTTAGGGAAGATTGTGTTCTTGGTTAAATACTGAAGTCATCAGTGACTATAAGCACGAGTCAGGATGTGTTTACTTCTCAAACTTTTAACCCAAATCACCATTTCGCCTTCCCTAACCTGAAGCAGAATGTTTTAGTGTTTTACTAAACCCAACCACATGCTCAGGACGGGGACCTCGGTGTCCACCATCCACCCCAAACCACTTCTACAACTTCTGTGTGGCACATGAAGGTTGTCCTTCCCAGACTGGAAAAAATGTTACCTGCGATCCAAGCGACAATTACGTCTCCTCCAGAACGAGTTTGCCAAAACCTTTCAGTCGTATATAAACGTAATTTCTAGGAGACAGGTTTGCTCCACAGTTGGAGATTGTTGAACTGGGCAGCTCATGTTCTGAATATGTGGAACTGTGTAAATGGTGCCAAAAGCAAAATGTCTGCTCACCTGCCCCTTCCTGATTAAATCATCATTACTGCAAATAAAAACATTCTTTATGAAGATATGTTTCGACTCTAGCTTTTATGGTGCATTTATTTCCCTGTGTTAATGTTCAAATGACTTATAACCATGAGATGGCAACAAGATAAGGTCAGCACAGAAATGAGACAGCTTGTATGTAATTAGAGTTTAGTCAAATTTATGGCATATTTTCCCACCAGGAGGCATTTAACAGATTACCTTCATAATATATAAATTTCTCACAAAAGAACACATATTAATTCTTTTCAAGTAACATAATCAGTGCTGTGGTTGCGTTAACATCAAATTAAATGATTAGTTATGTCAGTTTACATGTGAGATAATTACCTTCATGACCTCCTGACCGTTGGTCGCTGCCAGAAACAGAAATCTCATTCAGTGCACTCACTGTACATGTCCCTGGTTAAATGGGATATAAATGTGGATACTGAATGATGAACCTCATCACCCCAAGCCTACACGGCGTTGTGGAAATGAGGTCCTTGTTTGAACAAACATGCTGTAAGACTAATTACCTTTCATTGGGTATATGTGACCTTTTAAAAACTGTAATTGAAACAGCGCCTTCCCCAAATGGTATCAATAAGCAGCCACATGTTTTGTTGTTGTTCGTATGTTTAAGAGGCTGAGCAGAAGAGGAAGAAGAACTCAAAACTCTAAGTTAGGGTGACCATATTTTCTAACCCCCAAACTTGGGACCCTTAAGTGTGCTGCACGTCCATGCACGCGCACATGAATGCACTTATGCACGCACCACAGGCGTTTTCATCAGGATGGGGGACAGTTATTTCAGCGCTTAGCACACCTACCGAGCGCACCTTTCAACACCGTGGACGCCGTGGACGCAGCATTTTCAGGTACTACGAAGGAACGAGAGTAAGCATCCCGGAGCTCTTTAGAAAAGACCGACTTTCTCTTCAGCATTTACTCAGGCTAAAATGTAAATTATTTCTTTCTGAAAGAGGACAAGAAAATAGAAAAGAAATAGATTCCAAACATGGAAATAATAAAAACTCAAAACTGTATTAAAGTAGTGGAGGAAATGTACTACAGTTACTTTGGCAGGGAGCTTCGAAAAGAGAAAACCAGAGTGAATCAAGCTAATGCAGTGATGTTGATATGCAGTGTTCATGTCAACCTGCATTCAGCTCTGTTCATTTTCATTTCAAATCACCTGGTTAACACATCTCCTTCTTTAAAAGAACTCCTGATCTGTTAATCCGAGAGCTGCTGCTGAAGAGAAACAACAAAACTACATCACTGCTGTGTTTTTCTTTTCCTTACTTCTAAAACTGAAAAATGATCAGGTCATCGACGTGCTGAGTGAGCTTCATGACCACTGGAGCCACAAACCAAAAAAAAATCCTGCTGTGTAATTTCAAAAACACATGCATGCTGTGTAGAAGGATTATTTTCCTCCTTGAAAAACTTGCTCCCTGAATATATATGTTTTATGTCCATCTGCAGTGATCTGAGAAATACTGTAGGGCTTAACTGTATCCACATGGTCAACCCTCCAGCCAACTGCAGATCAAGTAAATCTCATATAGATGATGTGCAGACATTAAAGGAAAGCAGGAACATGAAGGCTCCACAGTGGATTTTACAGACAGGAGAGTGGCGTTTATCAGTTGGATTTACTGTAAGTGCTGCTTTATGTCATACAGGAGATCTAAGAGAATTTATAAAATCTTTGTGGGTTTTTTTATCTTATATTTGAAGGATAATCTGTGGCCATCAAGGCAGTCATGCCCTCGTCCCTGTTCACACAGCACGAGCTGAACTAAAGAACAGCAAACCAGGAGCAGGCAGTGCTCGGTGCATCACTCACGGGCACTGCGAGAATTATTTGGCATGCTGTTTGCTGCTTTTTTCCACTGAAGGATAAATCTGGTGATATTTTCCTCATCGTCAACAAGTCTCATGAAAAGACCAAAACCTAGCAACAAGTATTGTGTGTGTATCAAAGCGTGATATTTCATTGTTGTTCCAAAATCTATTAAAAACATATCACTGGGTGACATGTTCCTTCATCACCATGAACACACACACTGTAGTTTATTCTGACTCAGCTCCACACACACCGTCCTGCTGCCCCAAATACTCACTACAGCACCAGATGTGGATTCATCCGCCGCTGAAAATAGTCCCCAACAAATGCACTATTTCCTCCTGTTAGTTTGATAAAAACTACAGTGAGCAGCTGTTTTAGGAAATTTCTGAGCCTTGTTTTTTAGTGACACAATATATATAAGTCTTCAGTAGGAACCAGTGGGTTTGGAGTCAGAAAGTATTAAAGGAACTCCACTGATTTGATACTGAAGTGTGTTTTCAGGTGTTAGGAGTACTACTGAATATGTAAAAACAGTAGTATAAAGCCTTTAGTGTCTCAGAGGGAGCTGTGTGAAGTCTGCTAAATGTCCTCAAGTGATGTCACTTGAGTCGGCGTCAGTCGGGGCTGAAGACTACAAGTTTGAAGATGAAACTAATCTGTTGGTGTGGAGTTAGAAAGAAGTGAGCTCACCAGACCTCTGCAGCTGCTCATCTCTGCTGCAGGCTGGAGGCTCCATGCTACATTAGCCACTATTAGCACAACACACCCAAATCTTCAATCAAACTGTCGCTGGCCAGGTTGCATTGTGGGTAATGTAGGCACCAGTTTTTACAAGAAAGAAGAATGTGGAATGTGGAAAAAGATGATATCTCTGTCCATCTTCAGTCCGACAGTGTTATATAGGAGTGCAATGACAAATCTGTGGAGTACTCCTTAAAGAGACAGGCTAACACCTTGTTGTTTTGGTCTTTTCATGGGATTTGTTGACACAAAAATATAGAATAACACCAGATTTATCCTTTAAAATCTGGCCAGGGACAACGGAAAATTTGCCCTCTAGGCTAACTCTGGATCATTTGTCGTTTTTTTGACATCACAGATAGAAAATAGAAAAAAAGAAGAAACTAAATTAAAAATGAAATAAAAGCTGTGTAATAACTTGAAACCTCTTTAACGTGACATCTTTTAAAAAATACAATTAGCATTAGCGAGGCCAAAGGTCTGCTATTTGACATGGCCAACATGAACAAGTTGCTCAGCCCTTTGCACAGATCTGTACTGAGGTTACGTTCAAACAGTTAGAGATCTGAGCAGATGAGCAGTCAGGCTCACCTTGTATTTATTAGTTGTTTTGGATGATTTGTGATGTTTGGCTGGCTCATCCATCAGCTGCCCACTTTGACTCAGGGCGAGATCATCATGTGTCAGAAATCCTCAAAGACAGAAAATTGGACCCACTTATTTTTCCGAGGAGCTTCGCGACGTTACATGAGGTGCCACATGGAGCAGGATGCCAGATTCAACATGAATTATGTTCTCTGAGGAATTTCCATTTGATGGCTCACTTCAAACAGCTGAGCTCCACGTGAAAGGTGCTGTCTGCAGAGATAGACCCTGAGATTACAGTATCTTGATACTCGCAGCAAAAATGAAAACTGTCCGAAAACTGCGAACTATGAATACTTTTCACCAGGACAGAAAGGGCTCACTGGTACACTCACTGAAGACTGTTCAAAGCTCATATTAAAATGTAAACTTTCAATGCTTTGAGCAGCACAAACTAAACTCCATTCAGCTCCATTGAATTGTTATGTACGACATAGTATTAGGACCGCTGTGAGGAGAAAAAAATGGGAAATTTTAAGAATAAAGTCTAAATATTTTAGAGAAAAGTCTAAAAAAGTCATAAAATTTTGAAAATCATCATTTTACAAGAAAAACATGCACATGTAACTCAGTCTACCTAGTCTTTTTCTCATAAAACTATAACTTTTTTCTCAAAATTGTATAACCTTATTCTTAAATTCTTAGATTTCTCCCCCTAAAAGTTGCCCAACACTCCGCTATAGTTGTGGCTGCAAAATCTCAGACTCAGATATCTCTAAATCTCAGAAAACTAAAATTATCTGCATGGCATTTTTCTACTCACTTAGGCCAAGGAGAAAAATAAGTATTTTTGTAATTTGGTTGAACTGGCTCTGTAATGGTTAGTTACTGAAATATAATAACAATAAAAACCAGTTAAAGAAACAAATACTGATTTAATAAAAATCAAGTTTTGCATGTGTTAACATCTATTAGCATGTAGCCTGCTATCAGAAACCGTGGATTATTTGTTTGCTCACTGTTTGTTGTAATGAGAAAAATGAACCATTCAACTTCCTACAAACATTATTATTATGTTTCTTTACAAATGAACCAAGTCAACATTGTTGTTTCAGATTTCCTCAAAGACTCACTGCTTTCTGACTGTTTTGTTCCACACTGACGATTAAATCCTCTTTCTCTGCCTTTGTTGGTGGTTGCATGTGTATACTGTAGATCCTGCTGTTTACACACAACACATGACTGTGAATGAACTACGCATGCATCACTTATTCACAGATTACACAACACAAATGCTGGTCTTTGGAAGACTTCAACACATGTAAACACATATTATAAAACCAGCCAATCCTCCAGCTCGCAGTTCTACTCTAATTTTCTTGCTGGAGTATAATGGTGGAGTGTTTATAGAATGAAAAAACATGCTATCCTTTTAGTCATTGAGACAAACACTGTTTCATTAAGAACAAGAAACATTAAATAAAAAATACAGCATAGGGCGAGAGAAGGAGGGTGAAGAAGATTTTAAATGAGGACTCTCATCTTAAAAGTCTGGTGTGGTTTTGAGGTGATGGATGAGGCTACATAGTTTCCCTCACTTTGATAAACACTCACTGGTGTGCAAATTACTCCTCTGATGTTTTGACCTTTTCTTTCAGGGCAAGTGACTCACTGACCTCACAGTCGGCCAGTTTTCGTGACGATACATCAAGTTCTCAGAGAAATATATATATATATAAACGACAAAAAGTGCAACTCTGAAGTGACAAACTGTCATCACTTAAATGATGGAAGATGAAAAGGCTTGAGTTTTTAGGCGGTTTGTGTAACCTCCGGCTGGTCAGCCGTCTCTCTCCTGTTGTCAGCAGACCTTCATGCCACTGGCGGCTAACAGCAGCTAATTTGAGTCTGTCTGCAGGAGCGGTGAGTAATGTGTCTGAACAAATACACTCTTAATAAGGATGTGTCGTCTAAAACACTGAAGGCTTGATGGCTATCAGGGAGAACCCGAACATTTCAGTCACTCAGGCATTGATTAACATCCTTCTTAGCAACATATCAGGTGGAAAAGATCAATGTCAGGTGGGTGTTAAGCAACAAAAATGTGACTTACTTCAAAGAGCGAGTATGCCTGAAGGGTAAGTCATGTTTCAGAAAGGTGGTGAAGCTATATTACAGTCAATGCTAGTGCTTTCGCTTTTTATTCTAAATTTATTTGAACTACTGTTCGAGCATGGGAAAAAAAACGTAATATTCAACTGGTCATGATCTGTTTGAATCCAAAATTCTCTGTGTTCCTACAATGCACTGTCCAGCTGACCCATTGCCCCGCTGCCCGACTGATTAACTAGGCTGTTGTTCTCTTTGCTAACGCAAAGTGGAGAAAACTTGTGTCTAACTGTGACACCAAAATATCTGAGAAGTAATTTGCTGAAGCATTTTGGATTTGAAACCATAGATGGAAAAGTCATGGAAAAAAGGTAAGGCTGCTTCCTGACTTTGTAAAATGCAACTGCCTCAACGCTTCCAGTCAAATGTTGCACAAATTGTCACTGAATTTCCAGAAAAATTGCTAAAGAAAATGTGATCCACCACTGTTATGAAAATATTAGGAGTTGGTTCATGGAGATTAACAGTTGGTAACATTAAACCATTGCAGAAGAAAGGGGCGCAAGGAGATGATTTATTTAAAAGAGTGCCCGTCAAATGATGGAAAAACCATGTGGAAAACTTGATTTAAAAATGGCATTTGTTTCTATTGATACACCAAGTTTTCCACCTTCAGACAAGCGTAAAGACTTTATTGCGGTATTTTGACTTTTTTGTCGAATTTCCAGTGTTTCCACAAACTGAAAACATAACAGGTGGCTGGGAACACATTTGGTGAGGCAGCTCAGGTACTGCAAATGAATGGAACAACATACATTTTACAACATAAAAGGATAGGCTACATGTTTCTTCAAGATTACATGTTAATTCGAATTTGTTTGTATTTTGGAAAACAGCCCTTCTACATAACTATTTTTGTCATATAGCTTCCTGCCACTGGTGGCAGCACTGAGCATAAATGCTGCTCAGCAGCAATCAAGTCAGTTAGTGAGGAAGAAACCCTCGGCCTCCTTTGATTTAAAAGACACCCTGTGGAATTTTCTTGTAATCACACTAAACATTCAGTGTTTCTCACCAAAACACATTATCTGTGTCTTTATGTCAGCGTTCTTTTATTGCCACATTTCTTGGGGTGTTACCACCACCAACTGTTGATCAGTGGAAGTAAAGCTTTCTTCAGGAACGTGTATGCACTTGTGTGCACGTGCCCGTACATGTGCGGGACCCCCCCCTCATCAAAACATGGCTCCGTAGCACCACTGGTGGTCAAAAACTGCACAGGGTTGCTTTAACATGAGTTGTATTGACTTTAAGAATGTCACCCCTCTTTCTGTCAGAGTAAATCATGTTTTTGTTACTTTACACTCAACTGACGTTGATCCTTTCCAACTTATTAGTTGCTGAGAAGCCCTCCACCCAGTGAATTTGTAATTTCAACACTCTTCCTGTAACAGATTTTATCAGTGCGATGGCCATTCAGGACAGACCTGGATTAGGGTTATGGATTAACTAAAATTTAAATGTATTTTATTTTATATTATTTCATTAAATGTTTATTTTGTGTCTTCACATGCGCATGACCCATGGGTTGAATCTGTCGTTTTAGTAGTGGTTTTCTTCTTTTGTAGGTTTTGTGCATATTTGGACAAGTCCAATCAAATCAGGTCTGCTGCGGTGAGCTTACAGGTTTAAATACATGTATGTCAGGTGTTTTTTTAGTTACTGCAGAACTCCAGGTTTCAAAGTTTGATAGAGTAATGAGATAATCCTCTATTTCCAACCAAGCAACAAAGGTGACCTCATGCATCTGCCTGTTAAAAGGATTAAATGTGGTCTTGTAGTCAGGCAGCCATATGAACACAGTATACCTGCTGCACATGTAAAACCAATCATCATTTTAGTGTCATACTTGTCCTTTTAGATCAAACTTATTGCAGATCTTGATGCAATGTGACGGTTCATAAACAGCGACTATTACCAGACGAAACTGACATGAGGTAATTTATTTCATAAATGGATGTGACTGATGTAGTCATTCTCAGAAATCTGTTCTCTGAAAGTTCTTCACATAAATTCCTGACTTCATCTCGTCAACATGGAAATATGTGTGAGAGCAGAATGACAAAGCTTTTAGGAGAAAAAGACGCTGAGCTCCTCCCTCTTCAAACCCTGTTATTTAACCTTGTTAAACCCCGTCCCTCTGTAGCACCGAGCCAAGATGTTTCTACGTAGAACCTTTTATTGCTGTAGAGAAAACTTTCTCTACAAAGCTTAGATG
Organism: Siniperca chuatsi; assembly: GCF_020085105.1. NCBI lineage: Eukaryota > Metazoa > Chordata > Actinopteri > Centrarchiformes > Sinipercidae > Siniperca > Siniperca chuatsi. The sequence goes on from NC_058057.1 coordinate 26,056,984, forward strand.
GTTCTACTTAGAAACTTGGTGTATAAAATCCTGATAGGAGGGTTCTCTGTAGCATCAAGCTGAGATGGTTCTACTGTAGAACTTTCCAGCAGGTGTCACTATTTGTTTTGCGTATGTATATTACAAGTGATAGATGTTATCATTATGTCCTGGGGTATTTGAAGAAATAAGTGTGTATATTTACCATCTTATTCTAAATGTAGGCACATTTATGTTATATTTCATATACGTTATAATCTTACTAGGTTACAGATATGTTTTATTATCATTCCTAGTCACCAGATTGTGTATCTGTATATGCGAAGTCGGTCAGTGCGCAAGCGCCACCTAGGTTAATTTTTCATTCTGTTGTTGATCAGGACTGGTACGCTTGGCGGTGAGTGTCTGTAAACTGGCAGTGCTAGTAATTCAGATCAAGAATTAATATCTCATGATTGTGTAATTTCATTAGTTAATTCTGATGTTTGTTTTGTGTTTTCATTGCAGGTTTACAACCTAGCAACCTAATTGATTAGTTAATTGACGAGCTAAAACGTTACACATAACTAGCTTGTGGATGATTATTGTGTATGTGTGCACAATAAAACTCAAAAGGTGGCTCGAGTTGCGTCCGCCGTGCTTGTCCTGAAACCCTTCCAGTGGGGAGTTTATTGAGCTATAGCAGGTAGCTTAGTAAAAAACTGGACATCTACACACACCCTTTTTGGTGCTCGATAGCCCTATGCCAATGTTTTCTACGGTATAACCCTAAACACTAAAACAATCCACCAGAAAACCCTGTAGAATGGGTTCTCAACAAAGCCAGGCTCAAGTGTTTCTACAGACAACCTTTTTTGGTACTCTGAGGATCGTTTACACAAAGGTAATCATCACTGCTAAGCTCAGATAGTTCCACACAGCACCTTTTTATGCTGTAAAGAATCCATATTAAAAAATAAAGGTTTTCTATAGCTGAGATGACTCCAAAAAGAACTTCATTGGTGAATTAATTCTGCAGAGGAGTATGATTTTAAACCATACCACAGTTATTCTAAATTGAACCTTTTTTGGTGCTCTTCCCCAAAAGAAAAGTTCTCTATGGTACAGTGCTGAAATGATCTACCAAAACCTTTTAGCGCTGTAAAGAACCCTTGTTGAAGGGTTCTCAGCAGAGCCAAGGTCAGATGCTTCTAAACACAACTTCTTTGATACTCTGAAGAACACTGAAAAAGGTTTTCTAAACTACTAAGCCCAGATAGTTCATTTTGTGCCATAGAGAACCAATATAAAAATAATTTCTACAGCCCAGATGGCTCTAAATAAAAAATGTTAGAGGCTTTAATGATTCCTTAGAGAAAGGGTTTCTGTGATGCTATACGATTCTACATAGAACATTTTAGTGCTATAGAGAAACCTTAGAGGGGGATTTCTCTAGAAAGCTCAGATGGTTCTACGTAGAATCTTTTTGGTGCTCAAAAACCCTTTTAGAAAGATATAACAATGCTCAAGTGATCAACCACAAAACCTTTTTGGTGCTAAAAGAACTCTTGTAAAAAGGTTCTCTGTCCTGCCATGCTTATGTCGTACATCTCAATAACAGACTGTTAGAAACATGTCAGACCCTCACTCCTCTGTGATCAGCACATCAACATGCGTGTTCACACACATACACATGAGAGAACAAACATTTTCCTTCCTGCAACGCTGTCGAGTTTGATGCCAGCTATTTTTTTTATTAACACTGGGGTTTTCCAATCGTCTGAGGTGTTGGAATACTTTCCAGTCCAGCTACATAAACTCTGCTCCGTTCTTTTTTTTCCAACTCCTTTAAAAACCCATGCATGCCTTAAGTTTACTGTCAGCCGTAATGCTCACTTGATAAGCCTGTTCTTCTGTTCAGGAATCACACTTCTTCTCAGGTTTTTAACAAGTTCTTGTAAATAATCACTCATTCACCCCCCCATCCATCAGTCTCTGTCTCTCACACACTCACACTTTCTTTGGTCGTCTTCTGACCCTACTTTGCCACCTCTTTGTGACTGTCTTTTCTGCATCATGGACTTTAACATCTGGGCCATGGATAGAGATGCGGAGGAGAGAGTTCAGCATTTAATTAGACAATGACCCTCTTCAGTCAGACTTTATCCTTTTCATGCATCATCCACCTGTTTGCTGTTGGGCTACACGTCAGAGTAAGTGTTCCCAGGAAATGGTCCCACTTCTTCCAGGAACTGCTGCAGACACCGGCCTGGGAATGTCTGAAACACATGAAAAAAGAAATAATTCTCACTCACTGTCACAATCAGTGAAGATGAACATGTAGTACAGAATGACCTTAATGACCTTCTGCAGCCCGTCTGATACCATCTGAAGCGTCAGCCCATCCCTCTGGAAGAGGAGGCTCAGGTCTTTCAGTTCACTGAGGATGTCCAAAAGAAGATGGATAAAGAGGAACATCTTGTACTGTTTCAGCGTCTGGCTGGAACACCCCTTCATAGTGTCACTTGCCTCTCTGTCATGGTTTATCATTATTTCCTGTTTTATTTTGAAATATTCTCATTGCTTCCTGTTTCTTTTAGTTTTACTTCCTGTCTTTGTTTGTTTTTCCCTCCAGTTTTGATTGTTTACCCTGTCCTGATTAGTTTTACCTTTGTCTCAGTATCTCCCCTCACCTGAGTGTTTTTAGTCAGTGTGCTTCACTTGTCTTTTTGTCAGATCGTCTTCGTCTCAGCCTTTATTTCCTGTATATTAGTGGACTGTTTTTCCCCTGGACCTCACCTACCCTTCTGGACATTGGACTCCTTTACGGATTTGTTGCCTGTGTTTTGAATTGCCTTTCCTGGTTTGCTCTCTCTCTCTGCCTGACAATCCACGTAAGTCCTTGTATTTTCATTAAATCACCGAACTGCATTTCTCTGCCTCCTCCATTGTCTGCATTTTGGGTCCTACTCCTGTTTTCCTGGTTCCCCTGCTTGACAAACCATAACATTGCATGGCTCTCAAGATGGACATGGAGGGCCTAGTAGTTCCTAAGAAGTGCTTTTAAGGCACGCAGTGTGTGTGTGGTAGCCACATCGTACCATCGATGCTTCCTGGTTTGACTAGATGGATTCCTTGGGCATCTGCCACAATCTTGAGCTAACAGTTTGCTTTCGCAGACTGTTAGCTATGTGAGTTATGTGATAGTGTTTACAGATTGCATTTATTGTTTGCTTGAGTTCTGCAAGCAGTGGGATACTCTTCATGCTGTCTAACGCCACAAGCTCAAGATGGTGAGCCACACACCATATGCTCACAAGGGATCCACATATTTTTTTTGAGCCTGGCAGCCACGCCATTCTTTTGAACTATCATTACTGAGGCACCATTACATCCGAACCCTACCAACCTTTGTGTTTGGTTGGTTGGTTAAGACCGGTAATGATGGCATCCAGGAAGAAGTAGATGGATGGGACTGGGAGCTGCAGGAGGAAGATCCCACCACCAACACTTCTTCATGATTCTGGCTGTCACTGGGGCTTTCTTCAGGGTGCTTCCTGGCTTTGCCACCGCCGGTTTTGTTAAGCCACCTCAGCATTTTGATGAGCGTGGGGTTTTCGCGCCTGCACGTGGGTCTCTCTCTGATTGATTTTGTGTGTGTAAGCGCACGTGTGACGTGGCATAGAGCTCATGCCGGTGCCACCTCACATTTATCTAATTTGAACATCTAACAATTAAAATAATATATATACCATGACACATAAATGTAATAATTTCATTTGTAATGATAAGCTTCTCTACCGTCCCAGAATTGTCCCAGACACCGCATCTTATTGTCCCTGGGACAACAGGACATCCTTAATTTCGAGCGCTGCTGATGAGAGCGGTGAGACTGAACCAAAACAGTAAAGTTGCGGGCCATAAAACCAAAACAATGAGCTAAAGGAGGCTAAAACATTTCATCCATTGTTTATGTGAAAATTTGGATTAGTGCAGCTTTAAATTTCTATTTAAGCAGCTTTTAAATGATTTTTTTTTTTTTTATGTCTACATTGTTCCAAAATGCCACATATTGTCTATATGTACTTGTTCCAGATATTTTTATTTAGACTATCTCGTGCTTGGAGTGAAGTAAAACATTTAAACCCAAGATGCCAATTTCTTTGGTTGCTACATTGAAATATTGAAAAATATAATCAATTGTTTGGGGTTTTACCCAAATTACCCAATTTATGCATTTAACTGATTAGTTATTTTTGTTTTGTAAAGCCATTCTTTATTCAAACTAAAAATTTATTCATTCAGAGTAATATATTCCAGATTTTCAGCTGTTGTTGCTGTTTAAGAGCTTCTAATCCCTATGTTGAGTTTTAATGTCCCATGATACTAAAATTTTTTCAGATCAGACATAAATTCTGGAGGAAAACAATTCATACTTGGAATTTGTTGCTCGAAAAGGTCAACTATGAAAGAATGGGCCCACACTGTGTGTATAATAAAGGCAGCTATGGAGTTAAGGAGAAAGGAGTCACTATCCACCCCTGACTCCTGGTATGAAGTCAAGGCTCTATCAATCTATGGATTCGTCTGTCTGCAGCAGCGAGGAGCCCGGTGAGCAATGCCTCTGAACAAATATACTCTTAAAAAGCATGTGTCATCTAAAACAGTGAAGCCCTGATGGCTAACAGAGGGAACCTGGAGATTTCAGTCACTCAGGCTCTGATTAACTTCATTCATAGCAACATATCAGGTGTAAAAGATCACTGTCAGGTGGGTGTTATGTAACAAAAAAGTGACTAATCTAAAGAGCGAGTCAATATAGCACTCTCTGAGGACTTGCATCAACACTGACTGGACATCCACATAAACAATGCAGAATTTTCCCTTTAACAAGCGGATTTCACAAAATGTTGGCATCGTCCTTAAAAATAGTGCTGGCATAAAATATCTGATGGATCCCGAAGCTTCGGGGAGAAATCTTCAGAAATCTGCTTTCTTGGCTCACAGTTTTGATGAGGTCACTGTCATCGCCTGTAATACGGATTAATTCGAGCAGGAAAGCGTCGCTCATCGTCCAGGCTGAGACCGGCTGAGACCGGCTGCACAGTCATGTGTAGAGATCTCGCTCGTCGGCAGCGCCAGGGACACAAATGAGAGCAGGAATGTCTGAACCTGCAGGTGGTCTGAGGCCTCCTCGCTCTCTGCAGATTCAGATTTCTCCTCGGAAAAAAGACTCGTAAATTTCTGGTAGCTGGGTTAAGTTTAGGTCTTTGTTTTTTTACCCTGAATTCTCAGTGGCGGATTTATCCCCAATGAGTGTGTTCTGAGCTGCAGTAATGACTTTCCAGTCCGTAAATCATACACACAAACACTCACATTCACGCTCTGGCTTCATATATTAATGTCATATTTTGAACAGGATGTGTACCTGTAATATCACTTTGGGATTAAATTTTAAAAACACAAACAAGTCATAATTTTGTCTTGAGCTGCCATGAAACAAACTTCATTTGATTTGTGTAGAACTGGATTCTGGGACAGATGCCATGTGGAGGAGCAGCAAACGTCAGGGAAGAAAAATATTGTTTCTTAAACATATTTGTCATGTTTTTTGCTGATTTATGGATTTGTGACTTCGGGGCTTAAAGGTTCACGTTACAAAATGCAGCTGTCAGTTTGCCACGGAGGCCTTTTTTTTCTAACCGGTGCTGAGAATTTGAAGTTTCTGACATCTTTCAGATTTAATCTGAAAACAGTGAAAAGTAACAGAACCAGGCTGATGTGAGTAATGTGTTCAATCTCTTATCTGTCCAAGACAAGCTGTAATATCTCACATCAACGCAGCTGTCGAGTCACGCTGCAAAATAATGTTAATGGACTGTTAAAAACTGATATGTAACTGTAAATTTAGAGGAAGATTCCTGGAAAGAACTTTGTAATTTACTCCTAATTAAATAGCGACGTGTTCAGTTGGTATAATTTCAAATTAATAAATTATAAATAATTGCTATCGTAACCCAGACTTGTCTTTTAGACAGTGCACAGCAGGTCACCTGAACATGCAAGAATGTGAAATTTGCCTACAGGCAAGCATGCAATTCAACATATGTGGAGAATAAGTTTCCAATAATGACTGAATAGTCCCCTGGGTTTAAATGGATTTCTATCAGTTTTTCCAGTCATTAAGATTTTAAAAGTTTTTTCTCAGGAAATCAACAACTGCTTATAAACTCAACACAACTACCTAAACTGAAATACCTTAACAACTTTGTCTTTATCACCCCTATTACATAGTTCTTTCCAGGAAACTTCCCAGGAAATTACGGACCAGTAAAATAAAGTGTTACCGTCTTCCTAAAGTATTTTAGTCTTGAATTACGATCCAAAACACAGCCGCAACTAACACATTATTCTTGTGTTTTATTTAAAATGGTCATGCTGTGTTTTTGCTGAATTTCATACTTTCAGAGATGCCAGCTGCTCCGGCGAAAACAGACTTCAAAATAGAGGAGCCGAGTCAACAGTTGCGAATTCAGATTGTCGTTTTCACAAACAACATAATTATCAGTTGATTCATAGTTGGAGAGCAAGTCTAAATTAACATAATCTATAAATCTCAGTGTATTTGCAAAGTTTGTTTAGTTAATCAATTGTAAGTGCATTTATATTAACTAAATATGTTGGCTTGTGCGGGACACAATACAAACTGCAAACATGTGATGTCCAAAATATAATAATATCAATCTTCATATTCGTGCAGAATTGTTGGATTTTGTTGCAGGTCAGTCATGTATTAGAGTACCGTCTTGTCAGGCCACATCTTTAAACACCTGTCTGGGTCCAGTTGTTGAAATGTACAGTAAAAATGTAAACCGTATGAGCATTTCCCTTAAATCTTTTGGATATTATATCAGAGTTTTTGCATGTGTTATTCCTTTCTGAAGCAGTTTCATTCCCCTGTAGTTAAACAGCATCATGTCAAGTGTCTCGTATCCAGATAAAATCCACATTTTATGAACTTAACGACTATTTATGAACTACAAATGTTTTATCGTCTTCACAGGCTCTCACTCACACTGCTCTCTCACCCATACAGATCAATGCTCTCTCACCCATACAGATCATTCAGCACTTGAACTGATCAGGGATGCAGCTCGGTGCTCCTTGTGCTTGAATGCCGTTTTTCCTCGTTGTTTGAATAAGACAGAACAAGAGGTAATTTCAGTGTAACGTTAGTGTAACGTTATCTCCCGTTATCACAAGGAGAGGGAAGGCAGACAATGGATGTATTAAGAACATCAGACAGTGAGTGGATATTTCCACAAACTGCTTATTGACGTTGTTGCAGTTGGGAGGAGTAAAGATTGCGTATGCGTCTTGGAGAGACGGATGCATTTACACCTTTTCAATATCTGGCTTGAATGCGTCGCAGTCAGATTTCAAGCCTTGAATGCTTCTTGGATGCATTTACACTTAAGAAATCAGATAGCTAGTAGTGTAAATGGGGTCTAAAATGCTTCTCGTCGAGACTACAGTTAGCCAACATGGCTATCCCAGGTGCGTCATTTCTGTGTTTGGACTTGGAGACAAGCAGTTCATTTGATTCATGTAAAAATCATGTTTTTATGGAAAGCTGTAGGAAGCTCGCTCAGCTTAACCTAAATATGCGCTGATTTACGCAAGTCCTCGTTTCCCATAAATCTCTACAACAAACCCATAGAGACAATAGCCACATTTATGGGAAATACGGCGGTTTGAAATATACCGGAATTTCCCTTAAGTCTGGCCCCTCACCTGGGACCAAATGACCTCAGGAGAGCCTCCCACCAGAAGCTGTTCTCCCAGGGTCAACAGGGTCATGCAAACCTTTGACCCTGATAAGGTGGTTTTTCTCTTGTAGAGGATTTGGAAATTCCCCTACCTCAAATTACAGTAGTGCGGAGGTCAAAGGTCAGAGACACTCTGCCTCTCAGGAAATGAATAAAAATAAGAGAAGAAAAGAGGATTGTGTTTTCGCTTGAGGCTGATGGGAACCGTTTGGTTTGAGGTTTTGTGATAAACTCAGCTGAGTCTGATTCAGCAACGTGGCGGGCGGAGGAGAGGTCCCTCACCACACCCACACCCACACACCCACACACACACAGGAATGTGGAGAATGCTGGAAAACAAAACCTGTAAATGAACTGGTGTCGTCAGTGCAGAGAGCAGCTGTGGAGGGAAACCTGTAGATGAAAACACATCCTCATCACTGTTTATCAGCGAGAGCTTTGCTCCCTTTTTGGGTTTTGTTTTGATGGAACATCTACATTTTTCCCTTGTGAACATTTTCCCATGACTTTGAAATAGAAGTAAGTGACGCAACAACTACTGTACACTTGACCTTTTTATTGCCAGAATCAGTTAAACAGACAACTTTTTTCTTGACCATTTATAGTTTGACTCGTAATATACAAACATTTCTTAACCCTGTGAAGTGTAACTAAAAAAATAATGTTTGTTCAGTCATAGTGCAACTCAGCCTAGATAACATACAAGTCAGGGCTCAGTACGTCGCTCAACCAATCCAAGATAAAGTGACGCGTTTCATCGTTATTTATCCAACACAAGTGCAGGATCGATAGATGAACCTGGACTGATTTATCTCTGATTACTGCGCACACCCGTCTTGACCAGAAGTTATATAAGAAGAACTGCAACAATGGCAAAATAAAGAGCCCAATTCGTCACTGCAGCAGCTCATAATTTAAAGGCTTGATTACAACCAAAGGCAATATGGCAAAAAACAAGAGAACACGGCTGGTAAATTAAATGTGCGAGTAATCTGTAAATATAATTATTCAATGTTTTACAATGCCTATAGTGTCATTATTTTGGCTTTTGGAACACAATTATATGATTTGCCTTCAGAGCCGGTGGCCCAAACAGGATGTGGTGTTGCATGGTGTGTTTACGAGGCAGCAAAGAAAAGGACCCAAATGCAGGCAGCCAGAAACAGTTCAGCGATTTTTATGATAAAATGACGCTACAAAGGCAGCAAGTCCAAACAGAAGTAGCCGACAATCTACAGGTTAAGAGGAATAGGGCAGGTAAAAGGTTCATATATACTGACTGGTGATTGGAGTATGAGACACAGGTGAGCAGGTGGATGTGGGAGTCAGGTGACTGGGACAGGTGTGAAAGTCTGAGGGCATCTGGTGGAGAGAAGGAGAAAGGTGACAATCTACGAAAACAGCAATCGGCGAGTGTTGGAGGGGATACTTCCTCACAGCCGGTGCCAGGATGCAGCAACAGTAACATTAGTGCTAAATAAAGTTTCACATTTTGCAGTATTTCAGTCATATTTTCACAGGCATCATTTTATTCTCAGTTACTTCTGAAGTTGTAGGACATGTGGTGAAGCTGCTGCCTCATAAAATTTCATTGTGTTAACTAGAATATTAGGAATTGTTTTTCTTTTGAATATTCATCTTAATCATCTACAGGTGGTTTAGCATGAAGATACTATTTCCATCTGCTCACTTCAGGGTGAGGTAAGTCCTTGTTGGTGTAACATTTTGGAAAGATAAATTCACACAGGCCATTTCTATAAAAGTGGTTGTAGCAGGAATCCTTCAGCTGCTGGCACATCCAGTGGGGAAAGGGAGAGAGCGGTGAGTTGAGTGGAAAAGCCGTTTGTCTGTAATGTACTATTAAATAATAACCAATAATTCGTAATTCTTTAGGATCCTGAAGATGTGCACTCCCTGTACAAGAAATGCCTACAAATGGAAATGAAAAATAGGGATGAAGACATGCAGCACTGAGCCGTAACGCTAATGAAACGACAAAAGGAGATTCAGTGTAACACTGTTAAATTTGAATTATATCAAGCCTGACCTAATTGAAACTTATCTAAATCTTTTTATATTTCTCTTCTATTGCAGGTCCAACTAGAGTAAAGTGAAAATGAATCTGAAAACATGTAAAGTGAAGATAAATTTCTTTAATTTGCCTACAAAGTAATGCTCCACTCCACAGAACATGGGGGGGGGGGGAAGTACCACAGGAAATTAATCTACACTTATCTAAAATTTTGGGCCACAATCCCCTGACTGGGCTGGTCAAGGTGCACTGGTTCATCATCAGGCTGCATCTCCACTGCAGGGGTGGTGGTGGCGGTGTTAATGTAGCGCACAACATGCCACCGTGAAGCCGCATGCCCTGTCAGGTGCGTCCCTCAGACTACGAAAACACCGAAACCTTCCCTTCAGTTGCCCAAAGGAGATTTCAGTTCGAGAACCTTGTCCTGGCTCAGGCTGCGTTGTAGCAGGTCTGTGGCCCTGGGGCTGGATCAGGGTTTGGGGTCATAAAAATTTTTTAAAAAAAGACCTGCAGTCATATCCCCAGTCTCCGAGTAGGATCCCATCATAATGACGTGTAAGATAATCAGTTAGTAATGCAAAGTTTCTGGTGCATATCTTACTCCATTACTAATAAAACATGTGCCTCACCTCGCTCAAATGCTGCACATATATATGACTCCCTGAATATTCTTGAGTCATTATTACAGACGGTCATCTGAAATGGGTGATGGCAGGTCGATTAGATGTGAATTTGTAGCAGAAAGGGTTAATTGGGCTACTTATGGTATGCGCCTGTACAATTATGCTGTGAAACCCCCTTCTGTTCACAAAGTCTCCTTCATTAGGACCACATGGAGTCTTTATCTTGATTTGAGTGCAGTCCGCTGCCCCGATAACATTTAGGAATGCTGCACAAACGGATTCAACCGTCAGCGTCTAGTTAAAATGACTGCACATCAAAATAATGAAGGTAATATTACCTGCAACTGAGTAAAAGCCCTCTTTGATGGTGTTGCATGCCCCCATAGGTGAATGTGTAACTGATGAAATATGTTAATGTGCTGTGTTGCTCCTCAGCTCTAGTTCCTCCTCCTCCCTTGTGCTATTGGCTGGTGAACCTGGGGACCTGCAGCCAATCACAGTCCATCTGAGGGTGTATAAATGCCGAAGAGCTGCACTTCCAGGCCTCTGGGCCACTTTTACTGCCTGTTTAGACCCAGAGTGTTTGTGTATTGTGAGCTATTTTGTCCACAGCTCCTTTGTGTGTTGTTGTCAGGTTAATGTCAGAGACTTAGTGATTTAGTTGACTTTAACTTCTGTGTTGCTAGGGAGTCATGTTTCAGATTGTAACTTTTCTTTTTGGGTAGTTTATTTAGTATTGTGATTTTATTTCTACTCAGGGCTGGTTGGTTTGTTATTTTGGCCAGAGCTCTCCCTGATGTTTCATTTAAGCTCCCATATCTGGAAATAAACGATTTTAAATGCAGAACAAATTCCTCATATTCTTCATCTAGTGTTACATCTCTCCCCTAGACCAACTTGGGGTCGTAACAGATGGTCTGCATTACCAGGTGGAAACACAATGAAAGTGTTCATGAACGTCTTGAGTGCTAACTACACTTTTCTTACAGTACCACTCGCCAAAAAGCGCAGCACAGAGTCAATGTACTCGTCAGAGCATTACAGCAACATGTGTTGTTGCGTATTTGTGGCTCAAGTAAATTAAAATAAATGATACCGTCGAGGCTGAAACTTTATCTTTCCAGCAAAGAACTGTCTGGATTGGCCAGCGGATCCTGCCAGTCTGGCAGCGTGCGCTCTCTTCTAAATGCTCTTCTGACAATTACTGCACCGACATCGATGGGTAACTGTCTTAAGAACGAATTGGCGATGGTTGAAAAGAGTTTCTTTGTGCAGCGGGCTTTTAATGGCACAGGATGATCCAGCTAACTCTATAAACCTGCACTTTTGCAGGTTGGGGCTTAAGGATGTGTTGCTCTAACAACAGGTCCAGATTAATGATGGCAAACTGTCAACATTATAATCTGGTTAACAGGGTAAAAAATAAGATTTTAGGATTGAACACAAGACTGAATTACTTTGTAATATTTCGTTTTATATGTGAAAAGCTTAATTTAACAGTAAAATTAATATTATGAAGTATTTGATATTCAATTACATAAATAACATTTTTAAGGAGTAGCGTTCATGTCTCGATCCACGCTCCTCATTTGTTCGCTGATGCCTCAGAGATGTTTAACCCTGGAGGTCACACAGACGCCCGAGAAGGTGTCTGTAAGTGAAAATGTTAACTCTAAGTCCATCAGGTGAGCAAAAGGTGAAAGGTCCCTGCTCCCAGTAACACCGGTGCATCCAGCTGTGGAGCCTTTAGGCAACAGACTGTTTATTTATTCTCCTGGTCTGAACCAGAGTGGAAAACTTGCATAAATTGTTGGAAGCCTGTAATCTAGTGATTTTGGTGGTGTGGGGAAGTCAAAACATTTTTGATTCTAGTCTCTGTAATTTAAGGTCCGCATGACGGATGAGTCTTCGCTCTGACGGTTCATCATCAGAGATTGATTTCCTTCCCTTCAGGCAGCCGTTGATCTCCATTCAGTTCTAAGTAAAACAACTTGCAGACACTCGAAACTTGCTGCAGATAAGTACAATCCATCACAGTCAACATTTATTGGACTTTTTTAAATCAGTTACCTTACCCACGTTGGGTCATGCAATTGCAAGCATGGATAGTTTTGAGAAATATCTCCCTGGTTTATGTTTTTAACTGAAAACTTGGTTAGACCAAGATAAAGGTGCAGCAGTTCTTACTGAGTCATCTTCAGTTTTATGAGTGAAGCTAGAGTGCATAAAAAAGGAGGTGGAGTTGCCGTTTTGTTTAATAATTCTTTCCGATGAAAGCAGATGTCTTATGGAAAGATGCATTTTGAATATGTTGCTCTTCAGTTGAGTTCCTCAGGTTGAGCTGTATTCTAAAACATCTACAGGCCACCTAAATACTGTGCAAGCTTTGCTTAACTGCTGTCTATCATCTGCATAGACTTTGACTGTGTAGTTGTAGTTTATTTTAACATTCATGTAGACAACCTCCAGGACACCAGCACTAAAGAACTGTGTTGTATTCTGGATAATTTTTGTATAATGTTTTCTCTGTGTTTCCTTTGAGATGACGATCTGAGTGCACACACAGAGGTTGTGGAAAAAAATCAGAAAACGGCATATCACTGAAACACCAGGGAATTATTCATTCAGGCTTTCTCTTCCACACCTGCCCTCACTTGGGTGTCAGTCAATGATCTTGCAGATAATTCCAGTTCTGATTTTTCAAATTTGTTAAGTGAAGGTAGTAAAAAGCACTATGGAGAAATGCCACGCTGGTAGAAATTAATAAAAGGGAGTGTTGAAAAGCTAAACGCAGGTTCAGAATCAGAAATACTTTATTGATCCCCGAGGGGAAACTCTTCAGGTTCATTATGACATCTATAAAAGGAGGCTTTCCACTAAGTCATGCAATGAATTTGCCTCCTTCTTTACTGAAAAACTTCAGAAAATTAGGTTCCTCCATATCAGGTATACAGTCTGTATTGTGTCCACTTAAAACCAAATCAATTAGCATGACACAATTTGATCCCATCAACTATGAAACCTCAGAAGACATTGTGCAACATCTGAAATCCTCCTCTGGCTGCCTTGATATTCTCCCTACAAGCTTTTTCAAAAATATTTTTAACTGCATGGCATCAGATCTCTGCAAATTGTGAACACTTCCCTTCTCTTTAGTAAATATGGGCAAACCATATTTGACTGTTTAGCACCTAAATAAGGGCCACAAATCCTTAGTACCATGAACAAGAACATGTGTTGTGGTAAGAAACACTGAATGAAAACAAGACTGTGTTTGACATGATATTTTATGTTTTTAAGGCGTCCATTTCAGCTAAATAGTCTGGTCGTTTAAATACTGTGACGGAATTTTGAAAACAATCAGTTAATCTGAAATACAGCAAAAGATGTTTGTAAAAGTAAAATACAGAGTTTTATGGACCTCTCCTCTTGAGTTATTCTCCCAAAGTTTTTCATTATTTGCCAGATTTGGGTTTTTATGCAGTCCAGTTTTTATTTTTTTTTATTTTTTTACGGTGCTTGTGTTATGCTGTGCCCTTCTTTATTTTGAAATATTTTGTGATTACTATAATGTTTTTGGAACTAGCATTTTGGAGGATCATATTGACCCTGATGTGAGCAGGATGTAATCAGTTTTGTGCCTATACACTGTGCACCTTGTCCTTTGTCACACTGGCCATTTGCCTGAACGTTTTTAAGTCAAATAAAGGTTTTGGAGCTTTAATCCAGTGCTGTCTTGTTGTTTTGAATCATGCTGCATGAGGTAGAAACTCCCCAATACATACTATACAATATTATATACAATATGGACGGCATACTAAATGTTATAGTATACAGTTTTTAACCGTTTTATACAGGAAATGATACAATATGTGTAGCATGAGACATAGGGCTACCGTTTTCAATTCTATTTCATATTTCTTGCTCCTCCAGCTGCCATTAGGGGTCAGCAGAACTCTCTACAGGATCTCACCATGTGCAGAGAGGGAGCGGGGGTTGTCGGTGTGTGGTGGTGTTGGGGGGGCTGATGGGTAGTGGTCCACGGTGATATCATTTTCCATCAGTTCCTCTACCTCCTCGCTGCTCCGACAGGCAGCAGCAGAACAGATGAGGTGAGGTGGATGTGGAGGAGGGGATTTTTCCACTACCACATTTCACCTCCGGGCGACCGCGTCTGGAAAGACAATATCTCAGAGGTCATCAGTCAGAGCGAACAACATTTAATCCAACCAACCCAGTGCCAGTGAGTCCCGTCTGGAGAGAACATGCACATTTTAGCCAGCAGGGAGAAAAGTATGTTTCTATGGATGGGGTTCCTCAGAGAAAACTCTTTATTTAATGCTCTGTTTCAGTCAAACAACTCCCATGAATCTACTACACACAAACCACCGTCACCCTTCTGTATCTTGGATTGGCGAGTTATTACGTAAGCAGAAATTGTTGATCAGTGACGAAATTGTCGTCCAAACATAACAAAAAAAAAACCCTGCTCTCCATTTCCCTTAATGGATAAATGTTTCTCCTGGTTGTCAGGATGAAAATTTGAATGCGTCACTAGTCTGTGGTTCTGAGAGCGACTCTGCCAAACAGACGTCCCAGCATTCACAGCATCTGCTCTGACACAACCTCGCAACATCAGTGAGCTGCTGCAGGATAACTAGAGTGTTTGTCTTCAATGTGCAGTTTCAGGTTCAGACTGTTTTCCATCATACAAACGTGACAGCTTGACAGATGTACTGACAGGTGCTGAGATTGTACTATTTGAATTCTGAGCTTTACGCAAGGCTGCAAAGTTTAGGGTTAGGATCCCTCAGTGCCATTTCACTTCACTTCACTGCTTCAGATGTGTGGGTCCACATTTCTAAAAGCCAAGAAATTTAATATGCTCACTCGCATCTTCTAAGACACAGAAATGTATAGATGTTCATAAACATTTAAAGCTACAAACATCATATTAAATTCTGATAATTCTGATCAAAAACCCATTCTTAAAGTAGACAAACTTCTACACGGCAGTTGCCTGATGTGACTCTTCTGCATGTATAAATACTCACTATATATAGACAATATAACAACCCCAAGGCCACTGGTTCCTACTGAAGATGTAAATCTTCACAAATATATAGTTTCATTTTTTTTAAAGGCTCAGTAATTGAATCTAATCCAATTCAGAACCACATTTTATGTCTACAGAGGGTCAGTAAAAGATCTTCAGTAGGATATTCCTTTAAGTTTTATTCAGATTTATATAAAAAAAATTGAGCTGAATCAATTAGTTAATTAAATCAATTAGCCAATCAACAGTAACTTTGGAAACTTTCGGATCTCCACTAGAATTTAACCTACAGATCTGTGAGTTTGAAAAAGTTTAGCCAAACAGCATGAGTTTGTAAAGATGAAGCCACTGGGTTCGGCAGAATTTAAGATGTTAAAATAGTTTGTGGCATCAACGGCAAACAAAAGCTGCAGACAAATATCAGACAAGAATCTACATCTGCAAAACTGTCTTCTCTGTGGTTTAGCTGTCACTCTTGACATTAATCTGCCTTTGTTCTATTTATAACAAGTGAGTGATGAAACAGTCAGAAAGGCCTCAATGGTGAAACATATCATGTCCACGCAGGGAGTGCAGCTACACTTAAAGTTACTACGGACATTAAAACGAGCTGTATCTGCACCAGAAGGGACACACATGGACAGATAGAAAATACTATTGGAGATAATTTCTGGCAAAATGACCTGAAAAAAGGACTCAATACATATGTTCAATAGACACTTTAAAGTTATGAGTCACACTGAGACCGTGTTACTAACACTTGATTAGCGGCAGCAGCCACAACATAAATAAGTCTTTTCAAACACATCTGTGCTCTTCTCTGGAATGTGTTTCATTTGTGGCATAATAATATTTTCATTTTGAATTTACGTGTTGTGCATGGCGTCCCGATGAAGACAGAAATGTTGCAGATGTTGGTTTTAAATTAAGACCAAAGCAGAGTAATGACAGATCGCTTAATGTTGATAATCCATACAGCCTTGTCTAGTTATTACAAGAGAAAATATCTCATTATTAAGGCTGTATTTCTATTTTTTTTCCACTGACAGATGACAAATGAAGTCACAACAAGATCTTGTGATACAAGTAAGTATCACATTACCAACATCAGCAGACACATTATTATCATCCAACTGCTTGTGTCCACCTGATGAATGTAAGTCCCATGTTCACCCTGGTAGCTCTAGTTTGGTCTCCACCACCACCTGGTTTAAAATGGCACATTTGCCAGTCTATTCATAAAACTGAAGACACGTTGCAGTGTGCAGACAGCAGCGTTGGTTAAAATGAAAACATTTGCTTCAAAAGACAGATGACAGAGACACCGTGGTAGGGTCACATTTAGTAGAGACAAAGCTCTAACGCCACTCTCCCTCCTTTTTGTGTTCAGCCTCTTATTTCCTTTCAGAATAAAACCCAACTCACACAGAGGAATTCTAATAATTTCTTCTACCAGCGAGTCTCCCCTAAACGAACTGGGAGGCAGCGTCATGTGGTGTCGGCCACATTACGAAAGGATTGTGGTTTGAGTGTCTGGTGCAGTGAGACCTCCGCTGTGAATTCACCACCAGGGTTGTGTTCTCTGAAACAGCTGAGGCTTTATATCTTCCATCTTTTTGTTCCCAAAGTGTTCCTGCAGGCTGTTTTTTTTTTTTTTCTCTTCACCCAGTCTGACTCCTTCCCTTCCTGTTTCTTCTCGACTTTATATGCCAGAGGAATTAGTTTGGGCTAGAGCTGGCTAACAGGCTTCAACAAAGACTGAATGTGTGTAAATTACAGTATTTGCACTACTGACACTGGGGATTAAACCAAAGAAATTCCAGCCAACACTCGCAAATGTGACACTCTTCTTCAGGCCTCGGCCTTGTAACGAGTCTGTGTTCAGCGCTCCAGAAAAGCAGCAACCTCCCCTCCACCCCCCGCACTCACACCCTGACAGGTGCAGCTCCAGGCTGTTATAGTTTTGCATTTTTCATTAGTTTTTAATTTCATTTCGTTTTGACTTTTAGTTTTCAATTTCAGTTTAGTTTTAATTCGTTTTTTAAAGCAGGTTTGCTAGTTTAGTTTTTTTAATTTTTTAAATGCTTAGTTTTAGTTTAGTTTTTATTTGTAATATGGAGTATTTGTCAGAGGCGAGATTCAAAAAGGAAAAGAACTCTGTACTAAAAACAAAACCTCATACTACAGTACATTGGTACTGCCTGGCCTGGATCTAACGTTAGCTGCTCTTTCGGGGGAGGGGGGCTGGGCGTTCTCCTTTACCTTGTTAAGCTAAGCTAGGTTAGCCTTGTTGTGCGATTTTTTAAAATGACTTTCAGATTTGTGGGATTTTTCCCCTCGAGAAATGTTTCACATATTTTATCACCTTCCACTACTACAAGGCACTTGTTTTATCTGTGACACAGACGTATTCAAAGTATTCCCAAATGGGACTCTGGTGCTTTCTCCCGACTTTCGCCGCCGCCATGATGCCAGCCGTGGCGGGGACGGACTGGCAACACGTCACGGACCGCGAGGCGCCGACAGCTGGCGGGGAACAGGCACAGCTAAAAAGTTGGAAGATAGATTTCATATCCACCTGAAATACTTGGCTTGTGTGGTGTGAAATAAATTGACAAAGATGAAAACTAAGGACATTTTCTCTATAAGTTTAGTTTGTTTTAGTTAGTTTTGTAAACACACAATACAGTTTCAGTTAGTTATCGTTTTTATTTTATTTGTGTCAAGTCTGAATCCTTTCGATTTCCTTGTTGAGTCTTTGTAATCAAATCAGCTGCAGAGGCCGTAGAAGTAAAAACAACACAGTGGAAATAATATTAATTCTACGTTATCATTCAGCAAATATCAATAAAATAATAATAATGATGCCCGTTTCCTGAAGGCGAAATCGTTGTTGCACTGCTGCGGGTCACAGAGTTTGTACTTCAGCACGATGGACAGTAGATAAAAATGGTTGTTGTAGCTTCGTTGACTTTGGTGACGTGCATGTGCACTGAGAGAGCGCGTAATGCACATAAAGGAACTGTTCCACAGTCAGAAAACTTACCTGGTGTCCTTCTGCGTTCTGTATTTGCCATTTCTTTTTTCTTCACAATAAGAAATTCATCCTGCTGATCTTCCTGTTGTTTCCTCTTTTCTCAGCTTTGGTTTAGGACTTTTGCCCAGAATTGAATAACAAACTTTTGTTTTTAGTGTCTATGTTATTTTTCCCAAACTAAGCATGAATTCTTATAAGAACTGAACGATCAGTTCAGCATTATCCATAAGGCGTATTTAATACAGCTGGTGTGTCACAATGTGCAGCAAATGAGACACAGAAGCACAAATAAATGAAACAATGCATCTAAATATAACATTTATATTATTATTATTATTATTCCCAGTTGAAGAGACTCATCGTAACTTGATAACATCTTTATTTTATTTTATAACATGATTTATATCTCACACAAACTAACACACAGACACCACCAGCATGATCAACATAAATACTGCCGTAATAAACTTTCACAAGGGCCATTTTAGTCTAAAATAAACAAAATTACACATGATATCACTTCTTCCCAAACCAGTAAGAGAGATAATTGCATCTCAACTTGGGTGAGACAAACCTGTAAAATATTCAGTTCGGAACATTGTTATTTGCAGTTTTTTGCGGTAAATGCGTCAGCCGTGATGCTCGCAGTCGAATCCACGTGTTGTGAAGCGTGCAGATCTCAGACTTTGTATATACCCAGAGGAAGGGAAAATTCAAAATAAGATCTCTTCTTTGTCCAGCCTATTTCTCCTAGACATAACTGAGCTCAGTTTAACATCAATATGAGAGATTTTGACCGTTTTCTCATACTTCTTAAATTCAGCTCCTGAGTAATAGCCTTCCTCTCGTCTCACCTGATCCTAATTTAAGGTCTTAAAAGCTCCTTTTTCTTCTCTGAGAACAGAACAAATATACACTTGAATTTGATCACAGCAAAAGAACTCCTGCTCTTCTTGTGTTTCTACTGTTTTTCTCTGATTGATTTATTCTCCTTATTTCTCCCAAAGGGTGGGGAATTCAGTAATCTCCGAAATAAGAAGAAGATTTATTTCTGACGAGACAAAGACTATTGTGAGCAGCAGAATTTTCCTCTAGGTAATGACTGACAGAAATCTGTTGTAATCTGCCACCAAAATGCAGATTCCTCCTCTGAAGATAATTTCACTAGTTTGGCAAATGAACACCTGACAGCTGATAAGGGGAAAAGTTCACTCAGATAATAAATTATCCAATCTGGGTTCCTCCCTTCAGACAGGAGCACGTAAAAGTGAGTTTAGCGTCATCGTGTTTTATTATGGCAGGAAAAAACAAGAGATGAATTGAGGCTTTTACTTTGGCCCCAGAGGGAGCTAGATAGAGTCAGAATCTAAACTTAATGGAGGTAATTATCCTGACTGGCTCATTTCTCTCCAATTGTACTCTCCATATTCATGGATCTTTGCCCAGATGTAATGGAATATCGCTGCCTCGATCTTTTGCTCCTAAAGTTGCATTCAGTTGGTTTTCCGGGTAATTCTGCGTTATTTAGTCAAATTGTGTTAAAGATTAATGATTGGCAGTTAAGTTCCTAACATGCTTTGCAACGTTACCTCACTTTTTTGACATGAAGCAGGAAATAAATGAGGACATTAGTTTCCCTCTGTAAATTTAACATCCCTCATCAATCAAACCGTTCTTTCTTTTTCTCATGTCAATTATGCTTTTCTTTAAATCTGCATTGGATTCTTTGTGCAACAGTCACGCTGTTGAAGCAGTAGATGGCTCGAATTACCAAAAATTGTTGATTCATAAAATGAGTTGTGTCTCAAGCTGCAGCTGGGAGACCCATCCCGGAAGATGTCGACCTTTTTTTGAATGCAGCTGGATCTCTTATTCAGCCAAAAGAACAACCAAAATACTTCCTCACCTAAAATCTAAAAAGAACAAAAAACTTGTGAACAAATTTATCACAGTTTGGACCCGTCCAGTTTGATCTGTTCGAGTTAATGAAGCAGTCAGCTGTAAAATAAAGCAGCCATTTACATAACTGAGAGTAACAACACTGAGGATCGTTTTTAGACGACCGGGTGTTCGGTGTCACAAGGTACAGAAACAATCGACAAACGCACACGTGAACAGACACGCAGACGTAAAGACACTGAAACGCTAGGAAACAGGAGCTCCTCACATCTGATAACAATTCAAACTAATTGTGGACTTTGTGACCACGTCATGAACGTCCTGGAAGACAAAAAAGTGGACAGGCTGAAATCAAATTTAAATAAAGAAAGAACAATAAAATCTTACAAAGTAGAAAAAAACACACTTTGCTCGGTATTTGTTAAGTTTTGGCTTTTACACTTTCTTGTTAGTGTGAAACGGTGACGTACATTAAAACTGCACAAATAAATATTTTTATATAAACAATGAATCAAATGACTACATGCAATGTTAAATGGGGTCGCTTTCATTATCACGCAGTTCCCCGCAGAGATTTAAAATTTTGCACGTCATTGTTTTGGTTTTACGGCAGTTCATCTCCTCTGCATCGTTTCCAGCTGTTTTCAGCAAACAAGCTGCATTAACACAATGTGAATGGGAAGAACAGGAAGACCTCCTGTTATTCCGACTTGGGAGTGTTCACGCATTATTCCCCTGCCGTCAAATATTTTTAATAGCGCAAATTAGCTACTTTTGCAGTTTTATGTATTTGGAGCAGTTCGTTAACATGTGAAACCAATAGCAAACTATTTATAGCTCCTTTTAAATTAGATTGGATTTGATTTACATGTAACTGCCAGCAGTGGTGGCTTCGCAGCCATTTAGCCAACAGTTTGTTGACACTTCCTGTAGTTCTTTTCACCAAGTGGGAAATATCATCACTGTCAGCAATTCCCGATATCTCAGACTTGAAATTCCAACTCAGAGGCTGATGTCGTCTCAGACCCTGGTCTAAACAATATGACGTGAACACGGCATAATAAACCCACGTGCCCAGCACCAAACAGCAGATGGACAGTGTTAGAGACTAGCTGGTGAAGAAAGTGGAATATTTAGCAACTAAAGAGCCAGAAATTTTACTCGGGAGTTGGTGGAGACCAAACTAAAATACTAAATAACCATAACATCTAGTGTTTGAGTGGCCACAAAACACTTAGTAAGTTGTCATCTTGTCTTTACCACAAACTCACTCAGCTGAAAAGAGAGCAAAAAGATTTTCTTTTTGTCCTGGTGTGGGTCTGTACATGCGTTTGGCCTCTGGACCTGCTGTGTAGCACTTTAAAGACTTTGTGCTGCAGCACAGATGCAACAAGTACCAGGATGCAAAGGTGCAGAGTGTTAAAGTGCAGATGGATGCCGTCCTTGAAACAGACGCATCAGATCGAGAGCCTGATTCATCTCCTGCCAAGTTGGCCAGGAACCTGACAGTGTTATCTGCCACGGTTAATTTCTGCCCACATTTGGTTGGTTTGTTGGCAAGCGTTCATTCAACCCCTGCAAACACATGCACAGGTACGACCACACCCGGACACACACGGTGCACTGAGGGCCGGAGTCCAGAGTACGTTCAGATCCAATGGAAGGTAACATTTTAGGTGTGGTGGTAAAAAAAAACTCAGTATGATTGAGGCAAACACAGTGTCTGTGCTCAGGTTTTCCTATGAAACATCTGCTTCACACCTGGACGACACGGACGCTGCAGCCTGCTCATCCATCTTCTGCAGCAGCAGCAGCTTAAAGGTTCAGACAGTAGCTCAAATCTCATTTCTTTGCATGTTCAGGATGATTTTAGTAACATAATGTCCCAACAAGAACAGTTTGGAATCTGATGTGTTACTCGTAGAGTCCGTCAGCCAGATATTTTCTGCAACATACTCTTTATTTGTGTGTGATTTAGCCCATTACAAACAAACGCCTTTAACTTAAGTCACTGATAAATAAGTTCCAAAGCCTACTACCAGTGTTTAGATGCATTTCCCGCTTTCCAAGCATCAGTTGTGAGTTCAACTCTGTGAGTTGAACCATCACAGAGCGAAATGTGTTGTTGTTATGGTAGTGCCACACAGTACAAATATTAACGTTTTATTTCATGTGATTCAGAAAAACTTTGTGCTTGCTTTCTTTCCAGAAGAAATATTGTTTCGTTTGCTTCTCTTCTCTTTGGTGTTTGGCAGTCTGGACAATTTTGTGTCCGATTTATTTCTCAGTCTGTTTGTGCAGTCAATGCAGAGCAGCTGTTTATCACTCTACCACTGTTTTATCAGTTAGTAGTGTTACTGGTTTACAAGGCTACATGCATTTAAGTTGCAGGCTAAATGTTATCACAACATAATATTTTATTAGTATGTCTCTGCCGTACTTTGAGCTTGAAGCTAACATAGCATGCTAAAATAACACCAGAGTCCAGCAGACCATGAGCAGACCTAGCTTAAGTACAGTTTAGACTGACAAAAGTTTGACAATGTAGCTGAGCCCGACAAGCTGAGTCTGAGATGTTCAAAAATGGCCACCGTACAGAGGAGAAGCCTTTTTGCCATGTTTACGTCATAAGGGTTGAATGATAGAGGTGGGAAAGATTCTGAAAATACTGTGCATCGACAATATAACACTATATCTATTAAGTGTGGGTTTATATTGCCTTGAACGTCAGATTTTGGCTGTTAGCTGTCCATGTTTGTTTGGCTTTTAGGCACTTTGTATTGTCAAGCACCAAGTCAGATCTTACAGGAAAAAATCGGAGTTTCCCAGTCGTAACTGTGACTGGGATGTTGACATACACGCTATTTACAAGTTGGAAACAAGTAATTACTTTGACTCTAATATGACATCAACACAGCATGTGGATTTATGTGGCTCCTACACTGGGGCCACCCTCAGGACAAGCTATTTAACAATACCAAAGTTCTCTCCATTTTTCATCAAGACAATATAAGTTTTTTCAGCTGTACGCTGAAGAACATTACAACTTCATAAGGCCTCTGGTGTGGCTAAAGACACGCTAGGGTCTTTCTCTGTGTTTACTTCACTGTGATTTCTTATTTACCACCTTATTTCCAGCTGTTTCCATTCTAATGTGAGCGGACCTTTGATCTGATATCTCTAATTGGAAAAAGATGTTGAGGATGAATTAAGCAGTCTACTGTGGCTGCAAATATAATGTGGCACACATCTTAGAAGGCTCACAAACGGAAGAGCAGAAAACTTCCCACAATTTGTCATAGCATTTGCACCGCTACAACCTGAACAATTTATTTATTGACACATGATGCAAACAGGATTTCAGACACCGCGCAAAGGGACAGAGCCTGATGACAGACAGTAAACTGTGAGATGTTCTGCAGTCACAGCTGGCACCATCACGGAGGTAAAAGATGGCAAATAACAACAAAAAGTCCGGTGGCCCCTTGGCCGTGGACTATTACTGGGCCACAGAACGTTTGCTACTGGTCTGCAAACTACGATTTGTCCAAAAAAACAGCTAAATAATAGCAATCATCCACTTAGCTACTCAACCTGTGTTCCAGGACTGTTGCAACTAGCCAGCTATCATGAGTAAAAAACAGAAACACTGAGAGTTTGAGAGAGTTGAAACGCTTCTACAGCGGGGAGACAAAATGCCAAACGTGTGCGCTATACACTGCCCACTTGTAGCGTTCCTATAGAAAAAGCAACATGCAGAGACTTGCCGAGCCTATAATGATGGCCGACTGCTTCTTAAACTACCACGATGGTGTAGTGCCAGCCACATGTTTGTAAATGTCGCTGCGCCTGCCTGCTCTGCCATAATACACAACCTTGTGCGGGCTGTCTGTGGCATTATTCTGGCCTTGGCCAACGCGCTCGGTCAGGTTTTCATTCAGGCTGTATATATGTTTGTATGTGGGTGTTTTTATTGTATTTTTGTATATATTGTCTGTTTTATTTAGTGCACTATGATCCTCTTTCTATTTACAGTTCATGACTCCACCTGAGACATCTTCAGTCATTATGTGCAGTCAGCAGGAGATACAGTGGCTGCAGCTTCTCACAGAGAAATGATCAGTAACCTCCGTGCAGGAAGAACGGACATTTCCTGAGCCACGATGTAACTATTAAGCCAGTTAACCTGTTAGCTGTGACAGACTGCGATGAGACATGCCTCATTTAGTTCAACGTGATGAGGAAATGATGACACCTAAAGCAATAAAGCAGCTACCTCGCAGAAGCCTCGACACACACACACACACACACATTAACCTCCTTTAATTATTCGACCTGCAGAAACTGTATTATCCTGCATTAAAGGCTCTTGTGAAAGATCGTTTTCTCTCTGTCTCGCTGATTGCTCAATAATCCACACAACTTTTTTCCAAGTCAGGAGTCCAGACTTTTTAAAGATAGTGGGAATTGTTACCATCTTGAAGCGGAGACTGTTTTCTTTTTCTTCTCTTCAGCCTCAAAGAAAAACCAGGCAACCACATGTTCTTGTTTTCTCATGTCAAAGTCAAACCAATTTGCATATTTCTGCACATGTGCATTGCTCACTCTTGGCGTGACGTCCCGGGTTATTTGAGAGGTATCCTTGTAAAGAGTGACATCAAAAGAGGGGAAGTGACTGATCTGCACGGACTGAGCTGCACTCTGAAGAAGGGATGTGTTTGTTTTTCGTCACATCTGTGTGTCTTTTCTGGGACAACATACACTTGTGTTTTTCAGATCCCATAAATCACAGGCAACTGAAAAAAATGTTCTTTTTATTTTCGGGAACAACCTGCTCCATATTCACACTAACACCTGGAAGCTGTCCAGTGCAACGGCAGGCTGATCTGTCCCTCCGAGGGACAGGTGCTGCTTCGCTTTCCCCGTGTGGTTTTTCTTAAATCGGGGATCAAACTCACATCTAGACACAAGCCCGTTTCTCAAACCTTCAGGCCTTTGCTACCAATCACTGCTTCTACAGATTGTTCACTGTTAAACCAGCCAAGGCTGGAACATGCTTCTCCACCTGTGCGCAGGTGTTTTTTGGAGACATTTGAGTGGTTGTTTCTTTTGTATTTGTATAGATTTTATGTATAAATTCATCTTGAGCCTGGAGGACTGCAACACATGTTGAGAATTTAGAGATGGTCCTCCGAGGCGGTTTTTGCTCGGGTCGGGGTAGCATTTTATGCTGAATCCTCTTATCAAATCTGAATCCTTTCAAATCCCTTATTGAATCCAATTAGGTTTGGCTTTCAACATTTGCAAGTAACTAAACTTATCAGCAGCCATTAGCCAAGTTTTATTTTGGCCTGTACAGAATTAACTGTACCTAGCTAGAGCTGATATAATCAAACCCCGGTGACGTTTGTCAGTTTAAACAACAAAATGTTGAAGCACTCGCTATAAACAAGGAGCTGCTACTGGAATATTTTCTACATTTATCTTTGCTGAAAATAAGAGGAGGAGAGATAAAAAGCTGGATATGAGATTCGTTAGCATTGGAGCGAAACTAATCCAGGTATTTTTCTGACGAGGAAACACATCCAAAACAGAATAAGCTTTGGGAATCCAGAAGTCTAATTCACGCATCACAGCGAAGCAGTAATCTAATCAAGTGTAAAAACATCCTGACTTCTCATCAAAGATTTTAGATTAGATTTTTATGTATTTGCTGCACTTTTGAATTATCAGTGGAAGTACATTTCTTGCTGTTAGTAAAATCAATCCTTCACTGGTGCAGCTTGTCAGATTTGATCGATGATATGTCGTTTCCCGGAGCGGCACAGTTTTGTTTTCTGTGATTTTAGTGCACAGGGAGCCGAGTGAAACTTGTATTTCCTGTATTTCAGGAGCGTATCTCTGTTCCCAAGCTCAACATCCTCTTAATTTGACGCATTAAAGAGATCTTTCAAAGGGTTTTATGTTCTCAGCAGTGTTTTTTCCCTAGCTCAGATGTTCAGTGTATGTTTCCCTGGGTCAATATGTTGAAATCACCCACCTACAGCTTATAGCCTACTGATATAATACTCCTTGAAACCTACGCCCTCAAAGACAGTTTTCCTGACTTTAGACATTGAAATCTCCACAGTGGCTGAACGGAGTTTTACCATTCATACTGCGTTGGAAACGTCCATCTCCGTTCGTTCTTTTGCAGCTTGAACTGCGAAGATAACCCGTACTTATAGCCCTTTGACAGGACCTGGGGAACACGGAGATGAGCCCTGTATTTCAACAGAAAACAAATCCAAAACTGCAGATAAAATTCATTTACGAGATGACATCAGCAGAAGCTCCAATCACAGTCCTCACCTGATGAAGTGAAATGGCCAAAACTGAAGGGTGATGTGATCTTTAAAGTGTTTTATTTGATCATCCTTGCTCATTACACCCTTTAAGGCACCTGTAAATAAACTATGAACTATTCAAGCTACGCTGTCGCCGCTCCAGAAACAAGGTTTTCATAGCTGCTTGTATCTCCAAACTTTACCTGACAGCAAATCCAGCAGTGTCGCTGCTCTCCTGCCGTGCTGCTGTCAGGACTGTAATTTGATGAGATAATGTCTCGTAGTGACAACCTGAACAAATGATTGACAGTCTATCAGATAAAATGTTTTAGGAGCTTAAATATATAATCCGTGTTTATCCAGGTCTGTCTCTTTGATTGGCAGCTCACTTAAGACTCGACACAGTGAGGAAGGCTCCAGGTCAGGTTTCCACAGCAGCTTGTCGTCATCTCTCATCTGTTTGCAACAAAACTACCTTTCATGATTATTCTGATTTTATATTAATCCTGGATTGAGCCATAACAATATATCTGGTTTAGTTCAACAATTGCATGGAGACATGGCGTTGGTGTTTTTGTTCGTAGACCAAAGGATTGTTGATGAAAGTTCAGCGTGCAGATGATGGATGGTGACGTGCAGAGGGTTGAGAAGTTCAACATCAACTGAAATGAGTACAAAATTATCCCAATTACAGCATAATGACATGGCAAGGTAAAAAGCCTAATAATATTCATCTTTGGAAACATTTAAACTGGAGTTAAAGCCCCCGATATTACGTTAATGAAGTTACGCAGGTGACAATATGACTCATTTTGTTTTGCTTTCAGCGGTGCAGGCTGACATATCAACCATTCACTGTCGAAATGTTTTCCTGGAAATTACATGACATGTCAACAGAGAGATAATGGAGATATATGCAGGCCTTTATTTTGCTGTTACATCACTGCTCAATATTTGGGATTTATCCACGCTAGCTGCAGGGCTCAACAGATAGTCTGTGAGTCAGTCTAATGCAGAGTTCTAGGCACCAGATCACTGCCGGTAATGACCACCGCCTCAAGACCCTTATCATGTGAGTTTACATTGTGATTTAGTGGTGCATATTCCAAAACCTCAGACTACCACAAACCAGCTGACACACCGTAAACCTGATGCTTTTGGGGCTCCTTGAGGTCCGGGGCTCCGGGGCAGTTGTCAACTTTTCCCTCCAGTAAGTTCCTCTGAAGAGATATTAGATAACAGGTCTGTAATGTAGACTAAAAACAGGAATACAGAGTTGAAGCAAAGTGATATAGTACTTTAAAATGGAGGCTCGGCGGCCGGCCCGCCCTCCTCTGTGGCGTCCTGGCTCTCTGGCCGTCTGCAGCTGTGCACCAGGCAGACGCTCCCCAGAGGGCATCACCATGAAAGATCAGTTCCCCAGCATGCCGTCCTGCTCTCCGTCTTTTGTGTGCATAGACGTGTGAAGAACAGGTTCACTGGGGGTAAACGAGAGGACGCGTTATCAGCTCTGGAGCTTACACATCAGAGAGCACCTGCGGGTTTAGGGAAGGTATTTCTGGTCAATAACAAATAACCATGACGCTGAAATAAAAGATAAAGTTTAAAAGAGTTTTCATGCAGCGCAGACCATCGCAGCAATCCATCTGACGATCGTCTGTTAACACTCACCTCAGATAAGGAAGAACAAATGTAGCAGGTGTTCGCTGACAGATTTTATTCCAAAACACTATAAATCTGTTTTGAAAAAGGAAAATAAGACTTTCCATGAAATTGATCAGTTTAGATTTTAAGAAGGACTCAACTAAGGATAATGGACTCTTAAAATGTAGCTATTATGTTAGCAGATGTCTGAAAATGTTGCATAACTACAATGGCCTTGTTTTGCTTTCAAGATGTACACATCAAACGTATTTTTCAATAATGGAGGACAGAGAATGATTTAAATCTTAAAGGTTGATTTGCTGTGTTTGATGTCTGACTGTGACTGTCAGGTCGGGTTGAGAGCTGTGGTTTGGTGGACGACAGATCCGAGTGACAGTTAATGTGACTCACTCGCAACTGTCCTGTTGTAAGTGAGTCACACAGGTTGTGTTTGTTTGAACAGACCTGCTCTCTCTGACAAACAGCCATCCTGCCAGTCTGAAGAGAATCAAGAACCAGCTGTTCATGTGGCATACAGATGTAACAGACACTGAAAAGCGAGAGAGGGTTTAGCCAAGTCCCAGTTAAACTTCAGGTCCAAAGACATGCAAACCTGATCTAACTCATGTCACGGATCCAGACGTCACCTTCAGGGCCTCAGAGGTGAGTCTAACGGGAGGGCAGCCTTGCTGTATTAGTACCTCACTCCTGTAGTATATAGCAGTACTTCCCACCTTTGATGGATCGTTACTGGTCAGTAAAACGGCAGCTGTCTGTTGTTTTCTAACCCATAACCCGTCTTCTGTGTCTCTAGACGGGCTGCACTTACAGTTTGACGTCTAGCTCTCATTCATACAGAGTTTGAATGCGCTTGTCAGTGACTTTTGGACTAAAACATAAATGCATGTCATTTCCAAGACAACGTGCTGTAGACCAGAGCAACGTAACTGTACATGAATGTAATTCACAGGAGACCAATTTCAGTCTGCTCTTTAAAGCTGTCAAACTGACGGACTTTTAATTTCACTTTTAATTTCTTAAGTTTTATAATTTATTGAAGGATTGCAAATGCTATAACGATTGACTATTCGATTGATTATCAGTTTTTCATGAACTGTTGCTTTCCGGTCAGCTCAGGCCTCTTAGTGGGGATTCAGCCGTGCGTTAGAACAACACCGGGGGCTGCGATGGTGTTTAAGGTACCAGTGAGACAATGAAATATAATCCAGGAAGTCCAGTTGGAGTGACAGATTTAACAGATTTTTTGACGATCGCGAAGTAACCAGCAGAAATAGAAATTGTTGGCTGGGATTTTTTAGCTTTTCTGAGAGTGTCCATACCATCTGTATGTAGTAGTTTGTGTTGTTGCACCATATTATGAACAAGACATTTTAAATTCCTGTAAAATCCCATGTGGATTAAGCAGAGACTTTTATTTTGGAGGGTAGAGGTTAACACTACCAGTGTTACATTTCTTATTTTTCCCCAACTCCCTAAAGTGTTGTTAGTATATTTTATATACTAATATTGTGTTTTAATATATAATTTGTACCCTTTTCTATAAGAGGGAATGTTCCGTGTTTTAACAGGAAGTTTATGTTTAATGTTTTTTTGCGACATAAATGATGTTAAGTTACTTTAAACAAGTGTAAAGTGAATGTGTTGATATTTTTACAGTTTTGGAGTTTTATTTACTTTCATGCATAAATCTGTTCATTAGAACAGAGGTTTGAGACCGTGGTGTCTAGCGTGCAGCATCTCGCGACTCTGTTCATGGTAGCACACAGGCACAGAGAGCATGCATGCAAGAGACCCTGGGGATACTTTGTTTCTCCACAATTGCAGGGAAGGTATGCTGATGCCATGTCTGGTACTTTGCACTAACTTGCTGGAAAACAGTCCTACGTGTGGTCTTTGTCCACCATACAACACAATGCAGACTTAGACCCACTACGCCTTCACATATCTATGCCTAGGACTGCACCTGATTCAAAATGTTGCCTTATTTGGCAGTAAAGCAGAGGAAATAGCAGTAATAAGTGCAATCCCTACAATAAAATATAAAAGAAATGATAATATGCTTCTGCTTCAACTACAGAACTGGTCTGAGGTCAGAAACCTCTTTGATTCACCACACAGTCTTCACTGTCTTCCCACTTAGAGAAATGAACACATGGGAGAAGTTTGCCCTCAGGGCGTTCTGCCAGAAAGCCTTACTACTTGGTTAGGTTTAGGAAAAAATAAAGGCAGAAAGCCTTGATGACTCGGTTTTTTAGGGACCCTGTTGTTTTGGTTTTGAATGTGCACATGGCTTTGGTCAGTTGTGCCCGACGAGACTCACAGTGGGATCTGGTGGTTTTGACCGGCCTGCCATACTGCCTCGTGGGCTGAAGAGGTAATGGAAACAAGGCGAGTGTCGGGAGGACGGAGGCACAAGGGAACCATTACACTTTATGTGTTTGGTTTTTATCATTTTAAAAGAGAACAAATAAAAGAATGCTTCGACAGCACCTCAAAACCTCAAATGTGCTTTATTCTGACGCATGCAACTTGCATTGTATACATGTGTTCATACATTTTAGCCATTTTTATCCATGATGTCATTATCAACACAGAGGACAAATGAATTCATTTGGTTCTGATTTTCACTCGTTGCACAATTAGACCTAATGGCCAAGTTAAGTAAATTTTATTTATATAGCTCAGTACCACAAATCACAAATTTGCCTTAAGTGGCTTTACAATCTGCACAGCATACAACACCCTCTACCCTCAGAGCCTCGACTCGAATCAGGAAACACTCCCCATAAACCCCTTTAAACCTCAGCAAGAGCAACAGAGGAGGGATGCCTCTCCCGGGACGGACGGACATGCAATACGTGTTGATGTCCAGAACTGATCAGCTTGTATCAACAGGAACTCGTGACGCCCACACAAAGTTTTGAACAAAGAAACAAAGGAGAAAAAAACTTCACTCACTTTTAAATCCATTTAATGTAATATTTTTGACAGATTTGAAGAAAATTACTAGAAACTCTGTGATCCATTTTTGTCTCAATAGGATGCCTGGAACTTAAATTAATTCACTTCCATACATAGGTCACGTGATAACAAACTAAACCATCTCCATGACAACAGAGCAAGGCCAAGAGATGCTTCTGAAATGCCTTTTATTAAGAATTTTTATGCCAAACTTTAATTAAAACTCCTGCACACAAATTTTCTTCAACAGAAACGTTATCACATGTTCCCCCACACATGTAATATCTGACAATATCATGTGAAATACACTCAGTGGCCACTTTATTAGGTACACCTGTACAAACTAATGCAGTCTAATACAGCAGCCCGCCATTAATATTAGAAACACTGAATATAATGCAGTCCAGACCAACACATCACTATGACCTCAATGCTAAAACATATAATCTAATTAACACGTCTACGACAGGGTGGAGAAAAACTGAACATTATAGGCATCAATAAGTAGACAGTTGTATTGGATTGCAGATTGTACAGGTGTACCTAATAAAGTGGCCACTGAGTGTATATTTCACGTGTGATCTGTCCAAAAACCATGTTCTCTGTATGTGAACTATTTCATATTAAGATAAGATAAGATGAACCTTTGTTGGTCCTCAGAGGGGAAATTCAGGTGTTGCAGCAGCACAAAGACAGAAATGAGTTCAGATAAAAGAGAAAAGTTAAATAAAAATAATTAGAGTAAAAATAAAAATAAGAATAGAAATAAAAATAGAAACTATGCAAGAGCAATTAAATTCAAAATTACAAGGCAAGCGTGACATAGTGGTGTGGTATATACAGTGTATTATTATTAATATGAAATAGTAGTTTGCATGTGATGTCTTACATTTTACATGTGTCCCAAACTTATGAAATGTGTTGCTGATCATTTTACAAACTATACAACGTGAGATGTTTGGGATGTGAGATACAAATGGATACCTGGAATAAATAAAATTCCTAAAACACAGTGGCATGGTTTGCAAAATAGCTGCTTGTGATGGAAAGTATATGTGAATTGTAGTAAATGGGCTAAAACATGCAAAACCACTGGTATGATTCTTTAAACAGCTTATTAGTGAGCAGGGAAGTAGCAGGAATTAGTGGCAATTTACTACACTTTTGACAGCGTGCTAAAGCAACACACCTGCTGGATATTTACTCTGTTCATAAAGGACATTTTTGGTCTTAACGTGTATTAGTAATTTAAAGTATAATGCTGTGATTGGTATCATATTGGATCAGCAGTGTGTGCATCAGCTCTTCTCTTTTTATTTACAACCACAGCGTAAAAACTGCTTTTTATTCCTTTAACGATGCCAATGCAAGACCTGTAAGGCTGATTACATAATCTACATCAACGTTTAAAAGTGCAAACAAAGAGCAGTGTTGTGAATTTAAAAGCTCCTTGCCTTCATTTCTTTGTTCCAATCTGTTGTCAATAGTTATCAAATGCAGTCTGGATTGTTTCCACGGGAGATTAAACAGCTTGAATCTGACAAACTGAATTAATTCTTTGCGTCGTATAAAAGGAGGAATTCTCGTTTCGACAGCTCACAGCGGCTCTTTCATTTGACGCCAGCAGCAAAACTCAAAACACATCAGACACCTTGATTCACTCATTCCTGGATTTCACGGGGTTTGTTTGTTTGCTACCTCATTTATTGTTCTCAACTAATTACCCTGTTTAATAACGGCACACATTAATACACAATATGATATTTAAACCTAGTATGTCTTGGCTGTACGTGAGGGTGGCACAAAGAAGAAAAAACACCATGGCTATTCATCAGTTTACCTTTTTCAGGGTGAAACAAACGCTTATGATTGTGCGTGACCAGCTCAAAGGTCCACCGAGTCCGAAACCTCTGAACCTCACACACTTTTATTGTTGTCACATGTATGATCGCTGAGGGACAGAGTGTTGTTTTTCCCCCAAACTGTCATAAATTGTGGTTATTTTTACTTTGCAAATTTGATGGTGGGGTGTCTAATCCTTTTTAAACCCCAAAAAGTTCGAGCGCGTTACCTCCCCCCTCAGCACACGTGTCACTTCTGATCTCATCGTGAGTCACGAATGAACCAGATATTTTCTTTGGAGTTTAAGAAACCAAAATTAACCAGTGATTACTTTCATATGACTCACTGTTCACTGATTTAAAATCAGAATTAATGTCCCACTTTAAGCTTATTATTAAATCATGCATGGATTACTGAAGACACATGTTTCATTCAGCTATAAACTGCACATTTGACCATTAAGATCACAGCGTGTGTACAGTTGTTAGCCGGGCTTCTCAGTTTCCGTGGTGGAATCTCAATTTTGGTTTCAGGAAAGTTTGTGATCTTCCATAAAATTCAAACCACCAGAAAATTATTCAGCTCTGAGTGAAGTTAAACAGTGTGAAGTAAAGTTGCTTCGTCGTCGGTGAACACAGCTCTTCATCTTCTTTTGTTCCATGAAGAAAAGAAATCACATGTTCAATCTCATTTTGAGTCAGCGGATCATGTGTGTTAGTAAAATGGAGTCTTGCTTCATCTCTGAGCAGTGACGAGGGTTACGATCTCCATTTACAACCGCCTGTCATCACATGACCAAACCTCCGAACTTTGGTCACATGAGCTCTGGAAAAAGCCAGTAAGTGAACCTTGAGTTTAGAATTTTTTATCACAGATTTGTAGCTTAGCTTTTTTTGGCTACATTCTGCCATGAATGTCCTGTAACATTTGAATATGAACATGTATCCTTTTAGATCTGTTTGTTTAAAAGATATTTTCAGCTGGGACTCTGTGAATAATTGTCCAGCTCCCAACATTTGGATGATGTGGATTCTGTCCCAAACTCACAAGCTAGCCTAGCCTAGCCGAACTGTGTGATTCGGATTCGGAAGACTTACATCACATAATTACGTTTATTATGTTCAGGGTCAATGCACTCGTTTGTGTAGCGAAGTGGATAATTAGTGTGTGGTAGCACGTCCGACCTTCATGCAGTAAGGAATTAATTTGCTGATTCGAATTGTTTCGTGACTGATCACATCACCATTTAAATTCACTTCAGTACATACACCTTTTCACCTCCGTCTCACAGCACCACCCTTCTGCCAGACAAGATTATCGATACTGGACGATGATACAAAACTGGATGAGACTCAAAGACATTTCTTTACCTTTTAGTGCCATTTTTAATATTAATACTAATACTTAATACTTGGGATTACAGTTAATAGGCAAACATTATTTGAAGGTCTGTGACTGAACAAAACTTGTGTCTCCTGCATGAAAGTCCAAACTGCTACACGCACATCCACCCCCCTCCCCCAGACCTCCACACCTTTACTTGTTGTGTTGCTACATAAAAGGCACTCTACTCTACTGAGGTGCAGCATTTTCCGGCATGGACATAATTACTGGGGCTACTAGGGCTGACGAGCGGGTAACCAGAATATTTAGCCCTGCCTGGCAGCAGAGGACTAAACCCATCTCTGCCCTTCACCGAGCTTTTTCATCAACAGAAACGAAAAGAGAAAGCAGTGCCATTTTAAAAACAACAACGTTCAGCTTTCAGTGGCTTTGCAGCACCTGTGCAACAGGAGCTGCTTTAGTTTGTAGTTTTAAAAGTTGTCCACCAGTGAACTACTGGAAAGCTTTAATCGTGACGCAACTACAGTAAGTGAGGTTAGCGACTGCACTGCCACCAGCTCATATGCATGATTATTTTCAGGTGAATCTTATACCTTCATGTCTTTAAGGACAGCATATTTAACCGCCCAGAAAACCTCTGGTGCCACACACTGCATCACAGCCTCTGATCGTGATTTCTACACAGGGCAAGTGCCCCGACTGTGCAAAACTTCAGCATCATTGTTCTGTATTTAGTTCAGTATGGCTGCCATGCTATTAATGGAATAATGTCCTATGATTTGTTGTGACAGAAGGAAATCTTCTGTCACCCTTGAAGAATAAAATGTCACAGCTGTATTTGATACAGCTGTCAGTCAACACAAGTTGTTTGTTATTGACTGGAATGTAAAAAAAAAACATGAACAATGAAACAGATAGTGAGGCAGTTGGCACAGGTATAAAAGGAAGAAGATTGAAACAAAGTGTAAAATGTTTTCAATTATGTCCAAGCAAACACATTGCAAGAATATCTAATGTAAGAATTCCCTTTTCAAATGTTTTCACTGGAGGCTGTCCGAGGTTAAAATAACGTTATGCTTTGCACACTCTCAGGCGGAGCTTTGCTGGGATCCAGGTTTGGTGCGACCGCTTTCTCCAAATTTAAAGACTGGACCATTTTGATACCAGATGCCGGAATTTACAACCTCATTAGAGTTTCCTTGGAAAGATTTTCCGATTGGGGAAAATAAAACCCCATGCTGCTGTTTCCCACTGATTCAACTTATTTGTTCTAAGACTCACTGTTATGTGATCATTGTATGTACAAATCCTGGTCTTATGCTCACTGTATGTAAGTTTTATGTAGATGCGGAGAAGTTCAGTAACATCTTCGACAACACAACACTGCATGAACAAATGCTTCATACAGCAGAGAACAGAGGGACTCAGTAAGCCTGAGTAATGTCTGAGGTCAACAGCAGCTGTAACTTCAGCAGTGGCTTGGTGACAGGTGGTTTCTCTCTGGATTCACAGATTTTTATAAACAGAAATCTAGAAACAGGCTTTTCTGAATATGCAGCCATAATATCACATTAATGAACATACAGAAGTGTGAGCAACAGTCTTCACAGTAGCCATCCAGATTTAACGCAAATTTTAAACGAATATCCAGAAAATCGGCCCCCCAAAAAAAAGCAAATTAACTCGTGTTTCCATCCACTGTTATGCGAATATTTGGAGTCGGTTCGTAGAGATAAACAGTAGTTGGCGCTAATTCTCCAGTCGGGTGCCATTAAATTATTTCAGAAGAAGAGGACACAACGAGATGACATCATTAAAACAGCACCAGTCAAACACACATCATGTGGAAAACATCATTTGCATTAGTACATTACATTTCTGTTAGTTGCATGTATTAATGTCCTCGTCGCTCCACACAGATCTGATGTTTCGGCTCTTCAGTGGACGTTTAACTCACGTGCTTCATATACGTCATGATTTATTCGCTGTTTCCATTGCACTTTGTCACATTTTGTTTTTATCGATGCATTAACTTTTCCACCTCAGTGTAAAAAGTTTTTTCAACATACAGAACATGTTTCCTACTGAGGTCGGCGACCGATGCCGTCACTTGTGTGTCACAGAGGGAGACGTACCGGTAAATAAACAGCTTTACCTGAAGTTAGCTTCTTTTTACAAAGTTCACTCGCCTCCAGTTCCCTCTGTGGGCGCTACAGTCCAGCACGCCTCTCCATCCAGGATCTCACCAAACTCTGAGCTTTTTTCCTCCCTTTCTGGCCTTTTCAGTACAAAAGTCGCCGCATATAAACAGTGCAAGCTGCTGGTTGGCGTCCATGTTTGTTTTGGTACATGAACACGTGACAGTTGGTGTTCAGGATCTGCCAGTTCGTCTACCTCCAGAGGTCCTGTGGTTAGGTATTTACTCAGTCGTAAGGTTTCTGCTCCCTCCTGACTGTCAAACATTAAAAAAAA
Source organism: Siniperca chuatsi (assembly GCF_020085105.1). Classification (NCBI taxonomy): domain Eukaryota; kingdom Metazoa; phylum Chordata; class Actinopteri; order Centrarchiformes; family Sinipercidae; genus Siniperca; species Siniperca chuatsi. The sequence goes on from NC_058057.1 coordinate 26,094,028, forward strand.
GCTGTGCAAGTTGGTGAAAACAGTCTTTATGTGTGGTCTGTCCAGTCTTTGTTCCAGCCAGTCTTCAGGTTTGTCCCAAGCTTTAGACAGCACCCTCCACCACCATCATCAAAACACCAAATGAGGGAATATGTTTTGGAAGAATGGTGTTCATCCCTCCAGTAGAGGTCAGATACTATGACAAGAAGCACTGAAGCACTTGTTCTGGGGGCTTGTGGGGGCCCAACACCTGTCCTTTAATTTGTCACCCGTGTGTGTGTGTATGTGTAAATATTATATTCATACGAGCAACAATACACGCTGTTACTTTCCCTGCAGAACAAACTGCCGCAGCCTGTTAGTTATAATTTGTTGGAAAGAAAAAGTGAGATGAGGAAGTTTCGTAACTAATAAAAAAAACAACAAGAAAAACACATCTTAAGTAATCCTATTTACCAGAGTGAATCATTCCAATCGGTATGTTTTGCAATGGGAAATCTATAAAATTGCATTTTCTTTTACAACTTGTTTTCAGGCTTTGAGTTAAAAACCATAAAACAATCTATAATTTGCAAGGATCCTACTCTACATAGTAAAACCGCTGCATGCTGTGAACAAACAATTCCCATGTCAAATTCTAAAGAGGTTAACTTTGATTTTTAGGTTTTATTCATTCTGGTTTTCAACAACTAGCGCAGGCTGATGTATTAAAGGATAGGGCTGACGATATTCTCTATTTTTCTAAAAATCCTACGAAAAGACCAAAAGCAACAATGTGTCTCTCAGTACTTTCTGACTTCCTGTCTGTGGCTCTCAGCTCCAAGATCATTGGTTCCAACTGAAAATAAACTGCAGTGTGTGTGTTCACGGTGATGAAGGAACATGTCACCCAGTGCAACAGTGCGGCTCGCTGACGTGTTTTAATAGTTTCTGGACGACAGTGGAGCTCTGCGGCTCAGAGAAAGGAGATCCATCAGGCTGTGATACACACACAACACTTGCTAGTGGATACATTCACTGCTGGTTTGGGTCTTTTCATCTAACATCAGCCTGCTGTTTGCTCGCTCTTCTGATCTTCACCCTCTCCGAAATTACAACATCACAGGCCAAACTAAACTTTATCTTTATTGCTCGTCACAGTCTAGACAGTGCTTCCAGCTCATGGGCTGAATGATTTAGACTCAGTGATTCAAAAGCTCAAGCCAAAGCTCAGGGTGACTGAAAGCATCAGTTTCCTGAAGTCTTATCTCTCCTCACTGGTGATGCAGCTGATAAAGTCTCTCTGCAGATTTCTGGAGCCTTGGAGAGGGAAAGAAACCAGACAAACCTCAAATGACCCCCTAAAAACAAGTGTGTTGAGGCACTTAACTTTTTCCCCAAGTGCTGAAAATGACCAAAATAAAACTGTAAAAACACAGTGATGTCCTGTCCTGCAAGGTAGAAATACTTTTGAGTATTACAGTGTGTAACCAGAAGCTCAACTTGATTTTGCAGATGTAAGTAAAGCAACAAACAGCCGTTTGAAGAGAGTAAATGTAACTCTAAGTATGATTTACTTGCATGATCCTTAAATGTAAACACCAGTTTTTACAGAGTGGGACACATTTTTACATTTAACCTTTAAAAGTGAAATCAGCTAAATTAACATTTCTAGTGTTACGTTACTATAATTGAATACATTCTTTAACAGTGAACATAAACTGTGTATAGTTCAGTGACTTGGCAGCTTAACGAAGTTACTTCAAACACTCAGTATGTAGGCCTTCACTGCTTAAATAAGCACTCAATGAATCAATTATCAAAGGTTGTGCCTTTTTATTGAATATATGTGCAGCAGACAACAGCTGTAAAGACATTTAGTCCATAGAGGATATTACATAATACAACTTTATTACACCATTAAAACAAACAACATAAACACAACATAAAGAGAACCGCAGTCAGTCAACTCTTTAAACATGGTTTACATTTGCAGCCATAATGTCAATTTATTTTATTATTGACTTGGGAACATGTTTCGCACTGCTAACTATGAGACACACAGATGGAAAGATGTTTTTATCATACTTTTTTCATTCATGCTCCATATTTCTATGCCTTTGATTTGCAGAAGTATTCAGATCCTTCACTTAAGAAAAAGTACCAATATAACTATCTAAAGATACTCCATTACAAGTAAAAGTATTTCATTTAGGTAAGTAAAATTACAGAAATATCATCAGCAAAATGCATTTAAAGTATCAAAAGTAAAAGTACTCATGCAGTAAAATGTCCCCTGTGACTGACATATTATTCTATACAACTGTCTGATTGTGTCCAACTCATATATCCAAAATATTAAAAACGGTTGGTATTGGTAGAGGACGTGTGTATGTTGTTCACAATACAATATGATTACTTTAAATAAATGCAGCTCTGTGCAAAGAGGGAAATACAAAAAAGTTATACTTTCGTCTGCTCTCCCCTACACTAGACTAATTACAAGCATAAAGTAGTATAAAATGGAAATACTCAAGTAAAGTGCAAGTACCTCAGACTTGTACTTGGATACTTTCCACCACTGGGAACTTGTAACATACAATACTATACAAATAAAGTAGCCTTGCCCTGCCTATGTAGGTTATGTATATACAGTATTTATTTTAATATGTATATTGATCATCTTTGGCACAATGACTTCCTACAGGGTGAATAAAGGTGGATCGGTGTTTCAGCAGCTAGGTCGCAAATAGTTAAAGAAAGAAGAAAATGAAGGCATATAAACAAGACCAAAACACTTTCCAAAACTGTTCTAAACCTCCAACCAAATTTCTAAATATCACTCAGAGAATAGAAATAAACACAACTGGAAAACCATCTTTCATAATTGTGCAATAATCCCATAAAACAGAGCAGCAGATAAGGTTACTGACTGATGCGTAAAGCCAGGGTGATATCTTACTGCTGACAGAAACAAAAAGTCTCCACTAAATTCTGCCGTAATGCCAGGAAGCTTTTAAAGAGTGATCAGCTCCAGGGCAGGATGTTCCAGTCAGACATTAATTATTGATCCATGTGGACATGATTATTGCAGCAAGCTGGAATATCCACGACTGTAGATCCTACTATCTGTCTTTTTAAATGAGCAGGTATATCATTTATTTTAGCCATGCTAGCAGCGATTCCCATGAAACTTGGTACCAATATCCTACGGACTCTGGTTATTTCCCTTTTTTCATTTAGCGCCACCGACAGGTCAAAATTTCCAAGAAGTTTAAATCAATGCTAACATTAGCATGCTAACATGCTAATATGTCTTTACGTTTTTGTGTCCACAGGCTTGTAGCTTTGATTTTTTTTTTCAAAGAACCAGATATTTTTCTAACACAGTTATTCATCTTGATGATTCAACCAGGAGAGTTTCATCCAAGCCTCGAAGAGCTCCAACTCTTCATTTCCTTTCATTTTCTCATCGTCTACTTCCAGAAAACTGGACGCCCACAATAGCTTCTTCCACTTCACAACTCTATAAGCCATTTAGCCAGGGTTGTATCTACAGTATACAGAGGTCGATGACATTGTTATGTGCCATCTGGTAACTGTTTCTTAGTCTTGACAGACTGGCAGCACTGGGACTAATAAACTTAAGTCAACAGGAGAAATTATCTTCCTTTTATCCTCCTTCACACACATGTTGTGGGGGAAAACAAACACGTAGCTGCAATTTCCTTTTCTCATTTTCTTAAATTAATTCACTCTAGCACATAATCTCACCACCCTCGGATCTCTTATCTAATCTGTTAATCTAATTTCAAACACAACAAACAAACTCTCCACGTTAAGTTGTGAAATCTCATCTGACATGAGCAACATGGGACCCTATTCATTACTGTAGAGTCTGTGTGCAGCACCTGCGTCCCATTTCTTCCAGTGAATTTCCCACAAACAGGTTCTTCGGTCATCAAAAACATAACTATACAGTGAGGGAACGTCTTGAAATGACTCAAATTTTTCATAGTAACCCACCATGTGCTTTTTTTTCATCTGGTGTGTCAGATGGTGAGTATTACATTTTGGATTGAAATGGTGAAAATGCGGTTATTGTGTTGTTGTTTAACATCTTTTCATCATGGCAACATTTTTTACTTTCATGTTAGCTTTTTGAACATCAAGCTAATCGTTTATACACATTCCCACACATTCATAACACAGAATTTCCCAGCAGCTAGACTTTTTTTTTCCTTTTCTTTTGCATTTGTGAGTCAGAATTTAAAAGCTTAAAGGAATTCCTGCCAACCTAACTATGCAGCCCGGAAAACCTGGTTGGACATGGGATTGGCAGCTGGATATCTGCTAATGTATAAAACAATGATGTGAAATACTGCAGATTCTCAAAAGGTTTAACTGTCCAGATTGAACTTGACAGAAACCAGACTTTTCAAAGTCTTTTGGGCCACCATTATCAACAAATCCCATCTGCAGACTCAAACCAGCAGTGAATGTATCTACTAAGTGTTGTGTGTGTATCACAGCCTGATATACTGTATCTCCTTCTTCTGAGCCTTAGAGCTCCACTGTCGTCCAGAAACTATTAAAACACATCAGCGAGCCGCACTGTTGCACTGGGTGACATGTTCCTTCATCACCACGAACACACACACTGTAGTTTATTCTGACTCAGTCCCACACACACCGTCCTGCTGCCCCAAATACTCACTAGAGCACCAAATGTGGATTCATCCGCCGCTGAAAATAGTCCCCAACAAATGCACTATTTCCTCCTTTTTGTTTGCTAAAAACTACAGTGAGCAGCTGTTTTAAGAAATTACTGAGCTTTTTAGAAATTAAATACATGTTTGTGAGCTGTTTTTAAAGAGGAAAGTCTTCAGGAACCAGTGGGCTGGAGATTAACACATTGTTGGTTTTGGTCTTTTCATGGGATTTGTTGACAAGAAGGAAAATACAGAATATCACCGGCCTTATCTTTTCAAATTAGATGGCATTTTCCTTTCAAAGCTGTTAATAGTGTTTTTACATAACTGAGATCAAGTTGTTTCAATGTTGCAATCAGAGGTCTGGTAATTACATTAAACTGATGCAGCAGAACCACAAATATCGTCTTTTTTATTCCACGCATTCGTCTTCCTTGTATTTCGGCACCTAAATTACCCACAATGCAACTTAACCGCCGACAGTTCAGTCTGAGATTCGGGTGTGTTATGCTAGTAGCGGCTAATGAAGCTCATTCAAGAACGTTCAATCAGGAAGACTATACTTCTGCATGCTTAGGCTGTGGTTATTTCTCATACTGCGATTCACTCCTCTCACTCATATTTCCTGCTCATCTATCCAACAGCACAGCGACACAACTTCACTGTTAACCTATCATCTTACTGCCGTCAGTTTAAGTATGATTCTCTCTCAGCCTTCGGTACGTTCATGCAACCTCTTCAGCCATCAGCCTCAGCAGAGTCATCAGTCACCACTACCACCAGTGTCTGGACTCCAAGGGCAGACGCCATCCATTACCAAAATCCCCCCACGGAGTCTAAGTGCCAAAGACTCTTTGTCGAGACTAACATCACACATCCTCTGTTTCAATAAACACTGTCTTTACTTCATTCAGGAGCAGCTGCAGAGGTCTGCTGAGCTCACTGCTTTCTGACTCCACACCAACAGATTAGTTTCATCTTCAAACTCGTAGTCTTCAGCCCCGACCGACGCCGACACGAGTGACATCACTTGAGGACATTTATCATACTTACACAGCTCCCTCTGAGACACTAAAGGCTTTATACTACTTTTAAAACATATGCAGTAGAACTTCCCAACACCTGGAAACACACTTTGATGTGTAAAATCGGTGGAGTTCCCCTTTAAATACTTAATCTGTGCAACTGTCGCTTTCTTGTTTTTTATAGTTTGGGATATTCATCAGGTCAAAATGTGTTTGCTTTCAGTTGTGTCAGTTTTTTAGGGAGCCAATCAGTAAGTAAAGCCTTAAGTCTGACTCACGCCCTCATGTCTTAAGTCTGCAGCTCTGACAGACAGAGACAAATCCATGTTGATGTCTGCTCTTTCCACCACTGCACATCTGTACCCTTAACATAACAATCACAGTAACATTTACACATTCATAAATCATTTCCCACACGAGTAACATAAATTAGAAACAAATCAAGAATTTTCCTGTAGATTGTTGTGATGTCCTGCAGGCCGACCATGAACTGCAGCGTCGCTCTCCATCTATCTCCCCTCATTTTCTGCCACCTGTCTACTTGGCTATCTAGTAAAGGCATAAAATACCCCCAACAAATAATATTAAAAGAAAGATCTGTTACATTGATGGTAAAGGTTACATCCAGAGGTTTATTGGTCACAGTTAAGGCTCATCGTGTTTGCTTTTGACTGAATTTTTTACTGGATATTTTAAAATAAACACACCAGTTTACACGGATTTTCAACCAGTTGTTGTGTCCCCACACATCTGAAAGTTGTTGTTTCCTTATGTTAAGAAGAGACAAGTTCACCACAGTTTACAGTAAAGAAGGTCCTCTTGTAACCAGGACAGCTCAGATTATGCTTGTGGTAACAGAAAGTTGAACATTGGGAATAACATGCAAATTAGCAGCTTCTTATGAGTTCTCAAAGTAATTAAAACAATATACTGTTAAAAAAAAAAGTGTTTAAAAAAGTGTCTACAAGTGAAAATGTTATATTATTCAGCCAGACTTTCAAATCCACTTTTCACTTTTTTTCTAAAATTCAAAAACATTACCAATAGATTCAAGCACATTCATACAGTAGGCAAAAGCTGGTGAACAGGCACTACACTTTACCATAAATTAGGTCAGTCAAATTTTAAGATGCTTTCTTGTTCTGAGAATCGTTTCCTGGCCTTTGATAGGAATTTAGAGCTATGAGCATTACCTAAAACCCTTGTGTTTTTAAACACAGTCCAGTGATGCCATTTGTGGTGAGAGTGTGGTCAAATACTGACGGCTCTTCCAGTGTAAACCATTAGTCACTGAGAGAGCAGTCAGACCACATGTTTCTGAACAGGTAGTGTGCTTCTGGGGTTGTTTTGGAGGTTTGGTCTCCATGGAAAGTTAGCTTTTATTGAAACCACGAAGGAGCAGGAGGAGAGAGCGACTCCGAGTCTTGGTTTATGTCCTGCTGTCTAAATCCTGACCTGACCTCTGTCTCTGGGAGAGGTTTACTCAGCAGTTCAGTGTTTAAATGATGGCAGAGTGCATGATGAACTAAAATGGAAGTCAGGAGACCCCCTGTAATAATAACTGTGAATATAATCTTATTGTATAATTAAGTTTTAATATGTTGTAATATAGTACTGTACTTAAGTACAGTTTTGAGGTACTTGTACTTTACTTGAGTGTGTCCATTTTATGCAGCTTTCTCCTTCGACTCCACTACGTCTCAGAGGCAAATACCGTACACTTTACTCCACTACATTTGTGTGACAACTGTAGTTACAAGTTACTTTTCAGATTAATATTTTACATTAAAAAACATATGATAAACTTATAAAATACAATAAATTGTAAAAGATCAAACCAGTGGTTCCAAACCTTTTGGCTTACAAACTAAGCAGTGTCTAGTTGAGGCCCCTGGTCATGTTTCAGATGTCTTTGAGCTGTTTGCACTTTCAGCAAAGAGACATTCACCTCTAAACTTCTCCCATAGTTTCATTTAAATAACAGTATGAGGTAAAATTCTCACAAAAAAGCAAACATTAGTAAACTGAAAACATATTTGTGTATCAGAACTTAGTTTTTTCTTCTTTCCTCTGCCATTAATCATCTCACGACCCCTCAGATTGATCTGGTGACCCTTTGGAGGGGCCCGACCCCTAGGTTGGGAACCACTGGACTAAACTAGCTAACTGTGTATAAAGCAGCTAAAACGAGCTCCACCTCGAGCAGCTCCAACAGTAAAATGCTGCTCTAACATTGATGCATCAGTATTAACAATCTGATAATAAATATTATCTTTATTTTGATCTTTGCTTTGTCCACGTTTTTTTCTCTACCTGTGTTACTTGAGGTGTTTTGTACTTTTCATGTGTGTTTTTTTGAGACCTTTTGAGATATGTTCAATTTTGAGAAAGCTAAATAAACACTAAAATAAAACATGTTTTTAAAATGTTTAGGAGTGGATCTACTGACACGCAGCAGTGTTTTAGCATTTGAACAGTTTGTTAAAAAATGAAGATGGATTTTTTTTCCTGTTTTTGGTAATTTAATGATGATATATTGATGCCACACCAGAATGTGCTTGATGGATGAAATTCTTTCACCAGCTGCGTCCTCTTTATTTCAAAGAAACTTGATTGATTTATTTTTTTTCTTCACGGTAAATTAAAAACACATTGGAACAGCGGCCTTGATATTCTGAGCAGTTTACAGGAAATAGTTTGTTCTCAATAGATTAATGTTATTATTAAGTGCCAGTGTAGCAAAGCAACAGATATAAACTTCCTTTTTAGAATATTACATATTATACAATATATGGCCAAAAGTATGTGGACACGTACTTTTGGTATGGGGCTATTTTTTCCTGGTTTTGGTCCTTTAGTTCCAATGAGGGGGCATGTTAATATACAGCATACAATAATATTTTGGACAATAGTGTGTTTCCAACAGCTTGTGTTTGTCTCTTTCCTGTTTCAACATGACGATGCCCCCGAGCACAAAGCAGCGCCATAATGAAATGGTTTTCCCAGTTTGCTGTGGAAGAATTTGACTGATCCTGCACAAAGCCCTGACCTCAACCCCGTCCAGCACCTTTGGGATCAACTGGAACACTGCCAGACCTGATCACCCAACATCAGTGTTGGTCCTCACTGATGCTCTTGTGTCCAAATGGGAGCAAATCCCTTCAACATCTGGAGGAAAGGCTGAAACCAGAAGAGTGGAGGCTGTCAGAGCAGCACACGGATATCATGTGGGTAATCTGAACAGTTTAACACTGAATTTGCAATAAATGCCTTGTTTTCACGGCAGATTAAGGTTAAAAGTAAGTACGAGTCTTGCAGAGATCCAAACATCTAGTTAAGACACGCTTCACGCGTGAAATAAAAAGCTAATTGATTTTCCCTCATTGTTATATTTAGACTTTTAAATGTTGTGAAATTTCACTAATCTCTTGTCAAAAATAAAAAGTGGAGGAAAACAAGGACCCTAAACAGTTGTTTATGATGTTTTAAAAAAACAAATATAAGGTTATTTACATATAATTACACACGTAAAAAGGAGCAATTTGTTGAATTTGTTCTCACTTCTTAAATCTAGGTCATCCTGTTGCCCAGATTTGTTTTCCAGGACTTTTTATTCAGGAATTTTCTGCAGAAGTGCAGTTTATCTGATTGTTCCTCGAGTTCTGACTCTCATAAAATAAGTGCAATCTGTGTTGTGGGGTTGTTTTATGTATTTTCCACAGGACGACTGCTGAGTCTGCATGTGATCTTTCCACGCTCAGATTCATGCACTCCTCACCTCAACAGCCGTTACACCTTGGTTACCTGCCTCATACTTACATATGTGGTATATATAATATTATAATGCATACATATTAAAACTAGGTCAGACTGGTTTTAGCATCTCTTCACTGGCTCTCTGCGGTGGTGGAGGCAGTTTATACATACAGCAATAAGATTTGTCCCAATTCAGGGTCTGGATCCTCACAGCTGACAAAGGTCAAAGTTTCCTTCAGAGGACCACCGAAAACAAATGGGTACGTTCAGGTGCTTCTCATAAACTAGTGAAGTCAAAATGTCCAAGTTCATCACCAGTGAGCTGCCCTCAAACTGCTGGCAAATTGTAAACCAGCAGTAGGCTGAGACATTTCATGATACCTGAGTTTATGATACGAGTGTTTGGAGTTTTTGTGTTGTTGGATGCTGACGAGAACAATAAGTGGAGTTTATGTCTGGTTTCAGTTAGTTATATCTTGCGATGACTTTTGTGATGTTGCACTGTATATTTATGCATGTATACATACTGTATATTTACCAGCAATCCTTTGATAACCTGAACAGAAATACCCACTAAATACCATATGTGATATTTCCCACTTTAATGAGTTGACAATGATTACTTTCTCCATTAAAAAATGATTGTCACACTAGAGAGTAGGACACTAAGAGCTGCAGAAGATACACTGAGTGTGTCCTCTGAATCTGGGCCCTTATGACATATTTGGTCTAAAAGTGCAGATTTTGCAGCATCTAGCCCCTTGAATTGGGATGCAGCCATAAATATTGACATTTAGGGTGTGGACTACCATCTTTTCTCTGTCTAACCTCTCATGTTAACAACATTTCTTGAAGAGATGGACATGATGCGTATTTCTCTACCGGCCTTTATGTTGAAGTCTGTTGAAAATATAAAGTGCACAAATCAGTTTCATTATCTCCAAACTCCATGGAAAAAATACAATAGAGTGTTTCGCAGCTTGTAAACCATATTTTTGTTTTCCATTGTGTTACCAACACTTGTGCAGATCCAGTAAACCTTCTCAGGGGATCTTCTGCCAGATTAGTCTCCATCTAATGAAGTCCTGGCTTCTGTGCTTTAGTTAAACCATTTACAGTACAGTAGGTCAAAGCATCCCTCCCAATAATGGCTGATAAAACCTACTGCCAGATACAAACACAAAATCACACAATGTTGTTCTTTAATGAGGCTGGAAATTATAACTCTGTCTAATGCTGTTTGGACTGCGCAGCAGGTTTGAGTGTGTGTTTATTGGGTGTTCTAATAACCTCACTCGTTCACGCTGCTGTCAGTGTTGTTCAACTTCATCATCTAATATGTCTCCTATCAAAATGCAACGTGTATTCAAACTTCAGCTGTCTGTGAGACTGTCCAGAACTGAGTTTATGAAGCCCAGAGACTGACGCATAACTGAATAAAGCAGGTGCTTGGGGCCCCCAGGGGCCACCAAACCAGAAAATTACAAATCATTGTTTCATGTCAAAAAATGGACAAGATATAAGGATGAAAACAACAATGAACACAGGGCTTCAGGTTTTGTCACTGGCGAGTGAACACCTTGTTGCTTTAATTTGGGCGACTCGTGCTTTTAAATAATTGAAAGGATTTGACGAATTAATATACACTTAACAGCTTTTTCTGGAGCTTTCAACCGCATCTCACAATCTTGATCATCAGATAAAGTTTGCTTAGTTGTCATCACGGGTACGGAAATTGGGTTACTTGAAAACAGATGGTTGTTTATGGGGGGGGGGGTAACCTCTGTTGCTGTTTAAAAATGGTTTCTGGTGTCGGATGTCGATGTCTGCCTTGATCTTTCTGCTTTCACCTCATCCCAGACGATGCTGTGACCGGTTCTGGTCTGGTGTTCACAAACAGATGATGAAGTTGTCTGTTTCTGGTGTTCGTCCATTCTCTTGTCCTGCTGTTTAACCGACGTAGTCAGGAGGGTCCTGTCTTCAGGGTGTTTAAGCAGAGATCTTAAGGTGTTGAATGGTTTGAAGTGTTGACTCCTGTTCTGACAGTCCAGCAGTGGTGGAAAGTAACTAAGTACGTTAACTCAAGTACTGTACATCTCCTCCACTACATTTCAGAGGGAAATATTGTACTTTTTACTCCACTGCATTTTTGACGGCTGGAGTTACCAATTACTTACTATAGATTTTACATAAACATATGATAAGCTTATTAAACCAGTAATACCAAACCTTACAAAACCCCTTACCCTTATATAAGTGTCTAGTTGGGGCCCCTTGTCATGTATCGGATGTCAAAGAGAGATTTCGCCTCTAAACTTCTCACATGGTTTCATTTAAATAACTGTTTGAGGCCCAAAGAGGTCAAATTATCCAATATTTCACAAAAAAAGCAATAATTAGAGAAAAGCTAAAAAAAAATTTTTTTGCTAAAAAAATCATAATCACAACCATTTTGTTTACAGTATTATATAACAGTAACACATGTCCATAATATCCATCCATGTTTGTCTAATTATCTAATATTAAGATATATGAAGTGTCAGCTGAAATGTTATTGTTTCCAAAACAAAACTCTTCTCTCCTGTAATGGTGCTCTAGAGAAATGCTGCTTTGTGATTGGACGGTTGTTAGTGTACTTGGAGAAGTGAAAGTGTGCACTAACTCTACTGACGTGCACTTGAGCAAAGCACTCGAGGAGCACACATAAGAGCTCTGCGGCTGCGTTTCAGTTCATGGGTGTAACTGTAGAAGTATGAAGCCATCACACTCCACTTCGGTTAAATAAATACAGACACTTGACCTCTGACCTCTCTTGCAGCGGTAACAAAGAGCTCCTAAAGCTGCTAAAATTGATAACGTGAGGGCAGAGCTCTGACCCCGGCCTGTCGATCACTGTCACCCCCAAAAATACAAAGATGTTTGCAGTCCCGAGGCTTTCCACCACTCTGCCCTCCTGTCGATCTTATACAACAACAAAAAAGACTGAGCAACCCAAGCTTGGCAGAAACCACAGTGATATTTTAAGTTGTATTTTAACTTTCAAGGTGCATTCGTTCTTTATTCTGCCACCAGCAGTTGGTTTCAGGTGAATATTTTGTTAAATGTTGCTGGCACGGTTCCATAGCAACTAACATTGCAATGACTTTTGTGATGTTGCACTGTATATTTATGCATGAATACATACTGTACCCACTAATTACCATATGTGATATTTCCCCCTTTAATGAGTTGACAATGATTACTTTCTCCATTAAAAAATGATTGTCACACTAGAGAGTAGAACACTAAGAGCTGCAGAAGATACACTTATCCTCTGAATCTGGGCCCTTATGATGTATGCAGATTTTGGAGCATCTAGCCCCTTTAATTGGGATGCAGCCAGAAATACCAGAAAACTGACATTGTTGCATCAGTGCGTGTGTTTGCCATTGACTGTATATAAAGATGGACGACATGACAGCTGCCCAAAAGTGAAGCCAAAACATCTCAATCGCCCCCCTGGTGGCTGGCTGCAGTATGGGTCATAAACCCCGCCCCCTCCATGTGAGCAGATGGGACATGAGCCAAACTAAAAAGTCAAAGTACACATCAAATAAAATTACCCAAAGATGGTTTCTGTCATTTTAGGTAGTTCTTATCACGCTGATGTATGTAAGTGTTCATTTTTCTTATAAGTTTGGTTCTAATTAGTTATCTGATGCTATAAAAAGCGTCATGATTGACAGCTGAGCCCTGCTCCTGATTGATTTGGCCGGGTGTGTGGGCGGGACCTCAATACAGCGGTTCCAATCCCGATCACCACTGCGCAGACTCTGGCTCCAAATGACGTCACCAGCGCAAGATGGCAGCTCCCATACAGGGGGAGGAAGTGGAGACGCGTCGTCCATCTTTATATACAGTCGATGGCGTTTACATGCACACTACTATCCTGATTATGATCAGGGTTTTGGAGTATCCTGGTGTTACACATGTAAACATCATATCCTGGTTTCAGAAACCTGGATATGCTAACTACTCCTATAGAAACCAGGATACTGTGGTATGTAAACACCTGATCCTGGTTTCTGAACATTCTTTGTTGGTAGAGAAATGAGTGACTGAGATGGTGAGAAATCAAGACGCAACTGCACACAGATGATCAGAAACCTGGATACTGTTATGATCATGTACACAGGGATTTGAACAACCAGGTTTCTCATGTTCCATGTAAATGTCATATCCCGAACATGATCAAAACCATAAAAAGACTCAAAACTGGGAAACTAGCATGCATGTAAACGCACTCACTGCTTGCATGTAGCTCGGGAAAACCATAGATTTGTGATCTGGCCAACAGAGATGCATATATGTGGCTATACAGTATGAGTGCAAACAAAAGTGTATTAAACTGAAACTGGACTTTATCTGGACACTTGAAATGTCAAGTGTAATTTGGGGCCTTGGTTAAATTAATATATATATTATATTTATTTTAATTGCTCCAAATTAAATGACAAAATAAGTGATGGCCATGGGCTTTAAGCTGCTGACCATCAGCCGGACAAACATCCTTGAGTCCCCTCATTTCCCGTTATTCCTTCCATTATGGGGGAAATAGTCTGGCTGCAAAAAACACGGCGTGTCTGATTGTCTTGACTGCTTGTGTGTGTTCCCCCATTGGACCTATTTTTAATGATGTAGCCATGTTCAAGGTACAGTGTTATCATCACAGATAGAACTGATGGCCAGAGCTGCAAAAATAAAAAACTATTTCCTTTAAGTATTTCAGTTTTATTCCCATATGTTTGTACAACTGTATTTTTTGCTCTAAATAATGGACTGCAGGTATCTTAGACACAAAACAACAAACTCTTCTTTCCAAGTAACAGAACAAATCAGCAAGATTAGGGACATTTTCATCACTGCTGCACATTAATTAATCTCTCAGTGACATATCAAATGGGACTTAATTCCACCAGGCTTCAGCTGATGGGAGGAGGGATCCCCTCTTAGAAAGGCACATTCATTAAACAAGTAAATGTTTCCACTGACATCATGTCCATTTTGGAAACACAAAGTGTAAAGTTAGAGGATCTGCTCCCACTTTATGGCACGGCCATCTCGTTTGATCAGCATCACTTACCGGCTCAATTTGAAGCAGCTGTTGGCTCGTTGGCCTGCTGTAGCCGGCTACCTTCGCCATGCTTCCACCTTTAACTTCAGCATAACAACATCTTTGTACAGAAGCTAAGGTGGCTCAAATTTAAGCATAATGAGCCCATTGCTCCTGCTGAGATGCCTGCTGTATGCACAGATATCATAAATCATCACTGCAACTGGACTGTGTGATATATAGCTTGGATAAACAGATATTACATATGTTGTGTAAAACTTTACTGTAGTATATATTGAATTCACACACAGACGGCAAGGTCCCAGTGGAAGCTCTTTGTACACTGCATATATAAGTTAAGTTGTTGATACTCAATAGACTGATTTAAAACAGATGTTTGACCACTTGGGGGCAGCAAAAACAAGCTGTAAAAACAAGACTGACATATTATCACCTTATAAAGTTGATATGACGAACTGTTTACACATCCAGCAGATACCGAGCAGCATTAGCATTCATTTGGAGTCATGTTTGTGACAGCCTGATGAATATCCAATATGAATAAGTCCAATATGGTCTCTCCTTGTCTCTGGTTTGGTCTCCACCAACTCCTGAGGGAAATATCTGGCTCTTTAGCTGCTAAATGCTCCACTATGGCCCCAGGACTCCTTCATTATTGAGACTAGCTGTCAGTGTCACCTTATTAAAAAGATTTAAGGCTTTTCTTTGTCACATAACAGGAAAGGTGTCATTTCCACTGGGGAAGAGGAAATGTTTCAGTTTCATTTACTGACTAAAATCTTACTGTCCAGCACCACAATTGGAACTTGATAAAAAAAATGCTCACATGTTCATCTCGGTTGCCTTCAAATATTCCCTTGAGGCCACAGCAAAAATATGTAAGAGCAGCAGCAAGCATTATGTGAACTTTTGCCCTGGGTTTCACCTCTCAGGTGGCTCTTACCAGCTTGAGATGAAGATCTGCAGACTTTACAGACACAAAAAAATGCTGAAACTGCTACATGTTGTTTTGGAGGAAAGACATCATCTATATTGTGATTTACAGGTGGCAATAAGTAATTATAATATTCTCCTAAAAAGACCTCCAGAGGTGACCAGCAATCAAAGAAAGGAAGGCAGCTCTCCATTTAGTAAAAATGCAAATGTATGTTATTGCAGTGGTGGAATGTAACTAAGTACATTTACTCAAGTGCGAATTTGAGGTACTTGTACTTTACTTGAGTATTTCCATTTTATGCAACTTTATACTTCTACCCCACTATATCTCAGAGGCAAATATTGTACGTTTCACTCCACTATATTTGTCTGACAGCTTTAGTAACTTTTCAAATTACAATTTTTCAAACTCTTCCTGTCCAGTAAAAAACATTTATCTCCAAATGTAATCTACAGCAGTAAAATGCAACATACACATTATTGCAGCAGTAATATTAATCCAAAAACATCAGATATAATAGTAAAACACTGACAGGGAACCTTTTACTGCACAATGAGTACTTTTACTTTTGATACTTTCATTACATTTTGCTGATAATACATGCTTTTACTTCAGTACGGTTTTGAATGCAGGACTTTTACTTGTAGTGGAGTATTTTCACAGTGTGGTATTTAAGTAAAAGATCTGAATACTTGTCCACCACTGCTAATTCTGTTGTTAGACTGCCATTATTATGGAAAGCACCATATTCAATTTTAGTACTGAGCATTCAAAAAATGTATTTTTTGATGAACCTTTGTCTTGACAATGTGCCAACAAACTAACAAAACCAACAACAGTCGTTTCTGCATTTTTGATTGTGTCTCTCCAAATTGGTGAAACAGCGCCCCCCTGGTTTGGTTTGTAATGGATGTAGTGGTGAGACGTGGTATTGCAGTCCTGCATTAGAGGAAATCATGCTGAGTCTACCGAAGGGAAGCCAGCCAGGTGAAACTGACATCACTGATGAAAGAATAGTTTCAAACAATTAGATGCGGTCACTGTAAAACCACATCGAAACTGTGAACTCATCACTCTGGAAAACAACTGTTAAGTTAAGTCAGTCGCACTTTGACACTGCAACAAGCTAGCAAGGCTATTAAAATAAAAATAACCGTTAGCTAACTTTTTCCAGTGTTGCTAATAACCGTTATTGTGGTTTCAGCTAGGTAGCTTGTTTAGCTAGCAGCAATGGAGGCTGGAGCGAAAACAGAATTATCATCACAAGCAAACAGGTGCAGTGGACGTGGATATGGGCCCTTTCACCTCCATGACTGAAGGAGAAAAGCCTCCTCAAATAATGTGAGTCAAATACAATTTATCTGTCTGTGTCTGTTAGCTGTGTGGTTTTTTACTGATGTTTAAGTGGCCCGCCGTGGCTACAGTATGTCTGTTCACTTCGCCGTTTAGTTACTTGTTGATGTTATGGAGCTTAAGCTTAAGTGCTTGTTGATGTTATGGAGGTTAAACTGCTTAAATGCGCTGTGGTTGGATGTTATGGTGGGAATGTCACTTAAATTAAATGCTCTGTGTCTTGATGTTATGGAGGTTATATTGCACTTATGTCTTGTTTTCCTGTACACTGAAGCTGTTATGGTGTTGCTGCTGTCTACCCTAACACACTAATTAGTATTATTATTATTATTATTATTATTATTATTATTATTATTATTATTAATAATAATTTAATTTAATCAATTTGGAATTTTCCTAATTTTGTATTTCTTCTTTGGCAAGTCACTTGTTGACTGTGTTGGATTTGTGGTTGTTTGTAGTCTGTGCAGAAGATCTGGTAGTTAGTTGTAATACATTCTCATCCTTTTTTTGTTTTATAATCTGGGCTGTATAATATATAATCAGTTTTAATAAGTAACTGGAATACTTTAGGCCTTGCAGGCTATTTTTTTTTTAGGGCTGAGACTAACAAATATTTTCATGATTGATTTATCTGCCAGTTATTTTCTTGATTTATTGATTAGTTGTTTGGTCTACAAAATGGCGAAAAATGCTTGTGAGGACAAGGTTGTTTAGAAACTCTTCTTGCAGACGCAGTAATCAAGGCTGCTCTTAAAGCTGATGTTCGTAGATCAACTAATTGAATTTCATCAGTCTGGTTTTAGAGGAGAATTCAGTTTTCCACTACGGTCTAAATGCTGTTTGAAAGGCTTGTCCATCCTGACTAGAAGATACTTCTTGGAGAATAACTTGCAGGGTTACATAGTGAATGTTTGCACAAAATTTCTGCATTATCCTTTTTAAAGGTCCAGTGTGTAACATTTAGGAGGAGCTATTGGCAGAAATGGAATATAATATTTATAAGTATGTTTTTGCCTGAAAATAAGAATCGTTGTGTTTTCGTTACCTTTAGAATAAACCGTTTTTATCTACAGAGGGAGCGGGTCCCCTTCCACGGAGGCCGCCATGTTTCTACAGTAGCCCAGAACGGACAAACCAAACACTGGCTCTAGATTGGGGCGTTTGCGTTTTTTTTTTTGCGAGTTTCGCGACCACCGTAGTTTCTCCTACACACTTGGAAGGGGAGGGTGAGGCGAGCGGTATTCAAATGGTTGCAAACTGCAATTTCACCGCTAGTTGCCACTAAATCCTCCACACAGGACCTTTAAGTCCCATCGGTCTCACTGTAATCTTGACAACGTTCATTTTAAACTGAGTGAAATTTCTGTAATGTCTCCATTACAACTTGAGCAAAAAAAGATTCAGCCAACCACAGCAAAGCATTTCAAGGTCAATTTAACTTACTTTTCTGCAATTGTCACTTCACTTTACCCCGTGTGTTGTAGTAAACCCCACCCTACTGTGCCTCCCTGCAGCTTAAAGCAAGTTGTAGGTGTGTGTGTGTGTGTATATTTTTTATATATATCTATATATATATATGCACGCACACACTTGGCTGTCTTTGTCGTCTGGAGTGAAAGTTTTTTTTTTTCTGTCCGTTTTGACCAATAAAAGTCACAAGTTCAGCTTGTAGCTAGTAAAACGGCATGCAGCCTCACAAATGTCACCCTGAGACCAACGTTGATAAAAGGCCAACAGGATGTTCACACATCATCTAGGCTACTTAAACAGTAATTGTTTCTGAGGGATGTTAATCACATAATGGACTGAACTGAACAAAGTCAGTGGTCACAGTTTCCTTTCATTCTTATGAAACTGGTTGGAGTTCGAGAGTTTCTGAATCAGGATTCAACGTGAGGTCAGTTTGCTGCTCCTTTTCTTGTCTTTGGCACAAAAAGATTATAGGCTTAGTGCCTGTTCACCAGAAAAAACACAAAGTGACAGGGAAATTAATTTGTTTCTTCATGGAATAGGTGGTGCTTGAAGATTGTCGACACAGTGACTACCTGCAGGGCTAGGTGACAAACTACTGTAGCTGGTGAGCTAACTGCTAAAATACTAGCTACCTGTTTTTTATGCTAGCGTGACTGGGTCCTTTTAGGGTTAGTGGATTTAGGACTTGAGTTTTATTTAGGGTTAGGGCTAGTTTAGTTTAAGGGCTCTCATTGACAAGAACCTCCGCTGGTTTTGAGCTCCTACAGAACAATATCAGGTTGCACTCGACTGAGGCTGCCATGACAGTAACAGACGGAAAGGAAGCTCAAATCAAAGAAAGCTCAAAGAGTAGCGTTGCCCCCCTCTGCACCTTCCGCATTTACTATTGCTATCGTTGTGTCATATCATACAGGCCGTAAATATGAGCAGCCAAATGGGGAAAATCAGTTCACGTCAACCTCCTGGTTGTAATTACAAGAAGGCAATATGGGGAATATCTCCCACTTAATGTCAACAAACCAGTGCCAAAAAGGCTGCGCGACCACCAAAATCGCTGACCGTTCAACATAAATAAAATCCAATATTAACAATCAATACAGCCAATTAAAAAGAAGATACACAGTTTGTTAATATCTGGTTTCAACAAACTGCAAATATGTTATCCAATAAAAATGACAAATTTAGGCTACATTCCCATGTATCTAGTGTAACTTAAGAGCTAGCAGTGGGGGTGAAAGAATGTGTGAACACAAGTTATAAAAATGGTTTGTTTTTCTGTTCTTCCGATTCTTCTGACGTGGCGTGAATGCTGCATATTGCCGCCTTCAAATTGAACTTGTGGGGTTGTATTTTTGGGGAAATCAAGTACATGATATGCAAGGTATTCACGTGGTTTCAATCAACACTTTTGGTAGATGACTAACAAAACACACGTCTGACATAATTTTGTGCCTTCTGCATTTTAGTTTAAAAAAAAGTTAACAACTGAAGTAATTAATAAAAAGCTTAGTTCTGACACTTGTTAAAATTCCACATTGGCTGCAACTTGTGATCTCTGAGCTTTCAGAAGCTTTTTCTCTTACAAAGTTACCACATCAGTGGGTCATTGAAATGGGCTCATCTGGCAAACACTAAACCACTTAAAGGCAACATATGACTCAGTGGGTTGCCATGGGCCTTCTGGGAAATGTAGGAATTAACTAAATTAAACACAAGACGCCAAGACAGGTTGATTGAACATATTTACAAGCACTGCAATACAAACGTGTGTGTGTGTGTGTGGCTGTTCATCTGTCGCTATTTGTCTAAACCTGACATGTTATTATGTGTCTTTGTATATGTGAGTGTGTTCGGTGTCACACAGGTGTTCACATGCTGTTTGAAGTCCATGAGTCCATATCAACACTGGTCATGTGAGCCAGCACTTTGCCTCTCTGTTGGCGGCTCACAGCCAACGCTCCCACATGGCGCAGGGTGAACATGTTTATCTGCTGTGTAAATAACAGCAGAATTTATTTCAACGCGTGAACATGCTGAACTAATAAGTCAGAACGTGTGTCCAACTGTGAAACAATGAAAGTCTGTCAGGATGCGGAGGGAATTGAATCCTCTAAAGTCGTAATATATTGTACTTTACATAAAATGATTAATTTGCACTACGATGCTCAAATGTGGAGTCAACAGTGGTAAAAGCATCAATGATATCAATATAATCATAATCAGTGATGCTTAATTAATGTGAAATAATGCAAAATAAATGCAGTTATTATTGTACATAGGAAGTAAAGGTAGTACAAAGAACAATTATCAGAAAAAACATTCACTTAAGCTCCTTGATAGGACTTAAAGATGTATTCTACAGTATCTTTGGGCAAAACTAATATGAAGTCTGACCATTTATTATTTTTATTTTTGTTTCTCCAGTGAGTATCTACAACAACACTTGCTCTCAGAATTTGAACCCTTCATGATTTAATAGTTTGAAGTTAAACAACGACTAATTTGTTATCAATCAAAACTACGATATACCATTAAGTCTTAGCAGCATGGCTGTCTGCGTAATACATCATAAGGCTTGGTTAAAAAAAAAAAGATATCGATATACACTCGGTTGCCAGTTTATTAAGTCCACCTATCTAAAACGAATGCAGTCTAATACAACGGTTATGCAATAAATCCTCCCATCATGAAGGCTATAATGTTCAGTTTATGCTGAAACAGTTTGAGAGATATTTAGGGTCATTTTGGAGGCTGTAGTTTGTAGTACTGTTAAATCGTATTGCGTTATACTGCAAGGTAATAATATTTAGTCTACACTAATTGACATAAATAGAGATAGTGACGGTAGTAGTGGTGCCACATGGTAAAGCTTAATATTAAAAGGGACGAGAACATTAACACCAATGAGTCAATTTATGGTGGCGTTTAGTATCTCTGAGTGTATTAGGCTATTGTGGGCAACTATATAAAATAAATGAGCAGGACTGCTTTATGGCAGTTTCTCAATAGATTATCCTTAAGCTTTACTGTATCACAATATATATCAATATATAGTGCATACCCTAAGTGTCATAAAGCATTTTATCCACATCGCCTACCCATAATGTAAAGTACTTGATCGATGCTGTTCAGGGAACGCTTTAGATTTTTCTTTAACGTGTATTTTGTCACTTCCTGTATTGAGAGGGCAGGTGTTGTGTGCTTCAAACAAAGTGCTTATCACATTGTCGAACGGCGTCTGAAACCCTGTGTAACTTCCCGAAACCGACCATCTCACAATCGGCCACTTCACGCAGAGATCGCTCAGGTGTGTGGAGGTGAGACAGGTAACAGTCAGTGTTTGAACTTCTCTCTCTCTCTCTCTGTCTTTTTTTTTTTTTTTTTTTTTATTCTTCCCACAACTACTTCAAGTTTGTACAAATGAGTGAATGACACAATGAATGCCTCCCAGGAAAGATTGTCAGAAAGTTTATAGCATCTTGTCCTCCTCTGTGGTGGCCGGCTTTTCACCCTGCTTTCGAGTGTGACCTTTCAGCTAGAAACACTTTTTTTCCTTTGGACGTGGTCAAACAACATGTCGCACAAACTCATTTGTCTCGAGCACACCCCCGCCTGAATTCCCATCACCGATACCAGATTTCCATTTGGGTCAACGGGTTGAATCGAGTGTTTCAGTAACATGTTGACGCAGTGCTCCTCTTTGTTCTGATTTAGGCTGACATGTTGAATTTTTGTTTCACATTGTCCCAGCTGCAGCTTTAGTTTTTCACTGGAATAAAAAGACAATAGGAGGCATCTGAACACGGCCCATCATCGTGGAGACACTAATCAATGCGTGTTGGGTAGAGAAGTGTAACATCTGGCATTTACTGCGACTCCTGCATCGCTCCAAATTACTATCCTACGCTGCTCTAACAGCAGTATGAGAACTGCACAGCAGTGAAGGTTGACCAAAAGGCAAATTTCCCCCAGGAGTCATGCTCTCATTCATCTTTATTTATAGTTTACAGAGAGCACAGACTCATTCCCAGGCGTGTCCTCCATGAGCACGATAAACAAATACAAAAGAAGAGCACATAAATACCTGAGAGTAAAAATCTTTTCAAAGTTGAAGGATTTTTGAGTCGGGGAAAAATAAATAAGGTTGGTTCCACCAATCTGGATTTTTCAGAGTTAATGTTGATGATAAAATGTTCTGCCAATAGTTTTGTTTGTTAAAATTTGATGATTTTCATGCCAAAAATGAAATATTTGGTTTGGCAGATGTTGTCATAATTTTCCCCTGATCTCTAGACATTAATTTTGCAATCTTCTTGACTGATGCACCTGCTCTTTGGACATGCAGTCGGTGATTTAGCCTCTGTGGAACTCTGTAAATTGTCTTAATATGACTTGCATAGCCAGCACTGATTGCTAGAATTATTTTATGTTGATAATAACACAGTCTTGTGCAGGGTGCTACAGGTGCATATGTCAGTATTAATGTGCTCTATGTGCTAGTTGTAGCTGCTTTTTAATGTCATATTGTAGATTGTGTCTTCTCCTTTTCTGACGGAGTTTCTCAACCTTTTCTGGACACTTTTGTACGTCCTAAAGTTCTGTTGTTACTCTGTTTTTTAAGCTGTCATGTAAATTTGACTGTGGCACGTTTTTGTTTGTATTTTTTTCAAAAACATGAACGGTGATCCAAATGGAAGTAATGATATATTTTAAAGCTATTTTATTTTATAAATGAAAAATATATCAAAGAAATAAAAATAAAGTATTTAAAAATGTTTGCTCCCAAAACTAACTAGTTTATTGCTTATTTGCTAACATATTGCTACATGGTTACTAAAGCATTGCTAGGTGGTTATCATGGTGTTCATAGGTGGTTGCCAGGGTTTTAGGAGTTTTTAAATCACAAAACCTAAACTGTAATTAAAAAAAAAAAAAAAGTTTAACAGATCTCAAAAAGTTGACTCAGAGCCATAAAGTTTGTGGACACCTGTTTAATTTTTTACAGTAGGTTTGGACATATTGCCAAGTGACTCCCATTATTCTCATTGGGGATTTTTTTATTTTTTGCGTAAACTATGCAATGGCCCGCTACCAAAAGTCATGGCACACATCTGCTTAATGAGCCACTTATTTTGTTTAGGGCTTCACCTGACAATTACTTTCATTATAGATTCAAATTTGTATTAGGCTATATTTTTGATTGATCATGAGAAACTGGTAAGAAAACAGTGAAAAACGCCACAATTTCAAGATGATGTCTTCAAATTTCTTGTTTTGTCCGACCAACAGTCCAAAACCCAAAGATATTCAGTTACCAATGATATAAAACAGAGAAAAGCGGCAAATCCTTTATATTTAAGAAGCTTGAACGAGAGAATGTTTGGCATGTTTTACTTGACAAATGACTTAAACAATTAAATAATTTATAAGACTTTATGGCGATTTATTCATTATGTTGATTGACTGTTCAATTAATGGACTAATTGTTTCAGCACTAGTTCTGTTATCCATATAGCACCCAAACTGTAGGGGGACAAAATATTAACATTAGTGAGTATTGTTCTTTGGAAATAAAGTAAAGCAGAAGACCATGGCAGGTCCATGATGCAGCTGGAGTATCAGGAGGTTACAAGATGTTGCCCCCCGTCAGACTGCTGCTCTGGACTCTGTCAGCTCCCTCTGCAGGGACTCAGCAGCCGGCTCCTCCTGGGAGGTCGGCTGTTTGCTTTTGGCAGCGAGTTCAGGAGAGGAAATGGGGATGATAGGGAGCCACACTGTTGTTGTTTTCTCTCACACTATGCATGGCAACTAAACATACACAAGACGCTGGGAGTGGGCCTTAGGGCTAAGAATATAACGCAATAAAACTCCTTTAGTATTCCAGCATTGAAACTTAAGAGGCTGTTATCCGCAGCAGACTTCGTAGAACATAACTCTAAAATCCCAGCTGATACGAGCCAGCACATCCTGATCATTTGAGGTAATATCTACCAGCTCATTGGATGGAGATGTAAGTTTGTCACCAGTGAGCATGAGCCATCACTAATAGCTTGCGAATGGTAGAGAAGAAGCTCATTAATCAACTAAATAGCTCCTTTGAAAGAGTGTAATGACACACAAGTGGAGAGAGGTGGTGATCAGGCAGCAACGTAAGTGAAAACAGAGCTGCAGGCTAGCCATTGATTCAAATCACAGACTGGAAACCGATACGAGAGACGAACTGTACGGGGATCTGGGGACGAATAACAGATATTGAATTAAATCAAAAAAGTCTGCACAAAATGAGAGATTTCTCTGTAATCCATATGTTTTGAATTTTCAAAACACACGAAATTCAAGAAAAATAGCGCTAGGGTTTACCAACTTTACTAAAGGTAAAAACCCATCTGTTGCAAATTACTGCTTTTTACCAAAATCCACAAAATTCTCCTAATCGATGAAACGAAAATACAGCTCTTCTGTGGCTGCAGGGTGAGATAACATGTTGGACTGAAACCAAAAACATCTGCTGAGAGTGATGTAACGCCTCCTCCACACAAGCCCACACACTGACCAGGACTTTTCAGACCTGAACCACATCAGTAATCATGTGTTGCAAGTTTGACCCAAACTGGCCTCCCACCACTGAACACAAAGGTTTTATAGTCTTTGAACCTCAGAACCAGCATGACTAACATGACTCTGCTTTCCACTGTTTGTACTTATGAACCCAAAGTACTAAAATCACCAGAAATGTAAGGATTTTCCACATTCTGGGATATTTGAGAAACAATTGGCTTTCTTGTCTTGCCTTTTAATTTTCTCTCCTTCTGTAAAAAGTCTCTTCCTTCCTCAATCTTGATTCATAAATGTCCAGACTCTCCATTTCGGCTTTCCCGTGCTGTCAGAGCTCCTCATTAGGGCTGCAAATAACGATTATTTTCATTATTGATTAGTCGATTAAACATTTTGTCTCTAAATGATATAAAACAGAAAAAAGCTGCAAATCCTCACGTTGGAGAAGCTGGAACCAGCAAATGTTTGGCATTGTTGCTAAGAAAATTACTAATTAATTTGTTGATCGACTAATTGATTAATTGACTAATCGTTGCAGCTCTCCTCATTCATAAAACTTCAGACCAATCAACTTTCCTCCTGCTTTCAGCGAACCAATCTGTAAATTTAAATATCTTTGCAATCCTGCCTTTTTTTCCTTTCAAAAAGTGTCTTGCTTGTGTCTTCCAAAACGACTCATATGAGTGTTTTCTGATCTCCCACCTCTATGGTTAAGTTTGGTTAAGTTTAGGCAACTAAAACTACTTGGTTAAGGTCAGCAAAACGTCCACAAGACGTTTTTGAAAAAGTGTAACAATGTCAATCTACTCTGTTTGAACAAACATGGGATTTGAAGGCTGTTATCTTGTGTGCTTGTGTGATTTATTCAACAAATGCTAAATAGAAAATCAAAAATATTGCTTGATGCAGGTTTACGTATATACTGTATATGTATATTTTAACTGTGTAATGTGTCACTCGTAGTGCTGAACTGACTGAGAATACTCGTCAACCCTGCAACTTTGAGCCTCTTTTAGCTCATTGTTTTGGTTCTCCGGCAGCACATTGACTGTAACTCACTAACCCACCACATATAAAACATATATGTGACAGCAAACCAGCTCTGACTGTACTACCTGCTCAGCACCAAACAGCAGAGAAAGTTAGAGACTAGCTGGTGAAGAAAGTGGAGCATTTAGCAGCTAAAGAGACAGATATTTCCCCCAGGAGATGGTGGAGACCAAACCAGAGCAAAAAGGAGAGTGAATATTAAACTTACATCATCAGGTGGACACAAATAACGATAATGTGTCTGTGGGACGTGAAAGCCAAGTAACTGTTGGCTTACATGTTAGCCATAATAACTTCATAAAGTGATAATGTCAGGACCATATCTTCTGCCCCATAGTGCTTTTACAATACACTGAGTATATGATATTTATATTTCAGCAGTCAAATCTTTTTCGTGATCTTTCATTAAAGGTTTTACAGACACAGGAGAGTTATACCAAAACGTCATGCTTGAAGATTAATCTCCCTGTCAAATCAGGCTCGTGCTGGTCACACTCTGTGATATCCAAGTTTTCCAGGAACCAGCTGCCAGTGGCCGTGAAGTCAGAGAGGGAGAGCTGTGAACCAAGTGTCCTCAGTGTGTTTTTATTTTATTTTGGAGGGGTGATTCACTAATGATCTTTGGACTCTGGAGGGTGTTTTCCACTGCTCATTAATCAGAAGGGAAATGGCTCTCTCTGTTAGTCATGGTCAACATGTGTCTTTATTATTCAGTCCATTTGCAGAGTCAGCAGCAGGATAACAGACTACTGACTGCTCGCTTAGTTGACCTCTGACCCTGTTGTTTTCTCTCAAGTTCATGCTCTCTTGTGTTTCTCTTATGTATGTAAAGTAGGATAATAGTTGACAAAAGGTGTATTTGTGTATTCAATATAAACCATCAGGATAGTATCATACAGGGTAGTTAAGGTAGATTATGAAGTGAGTCCATACATGCATATTTTACAAAGATGAAGAAGTATTCCTGTAGTTTTGCTTGCTTTGCTTTTTGCTTGTATTTTATTCTGACTCCATTTTTGTTGCTCAGAGCTAACTGTTGTGTTTCTTTGCTGCATTTCCCAGAGAAAACCTGTCAGTCAGTCAGTGGTTGGGATGCAGTTTGAGATTAGTTTGACCTTCTGTAAGATTTTAGCCATGTTAGCGATGTGGCTCGATGGATGGCTGTCGCAAGGTTGTTCGATCGGTTGGTCGGTCGGTCGGTCGGTCGGTCGGTCGGTCGGTCGGTCGGTCGGTCGGTCCACCACTTTGGACTGAAATATCTCAACAACTGTTGGATGGATTGCCATGAGACATTCATTTTCCCCAGAGGATAAATCCTAAAGACTTTGTTAATCCCCAGACTTTTCATCTAGCACTACTAGCAGGTCAAAATTCTCTCTTATCTAGTGAAATATCTCAACATATAAAGATGAATTGGCACCCATTAGGTTATAATGCTCATTCCGCGCCAGAAAACTATTGAATCAACAGAAAATTAGACAAATTTGTTATTCTTACATTTTTATTCGTAGTGGGCTAAACAAATGCAAAGTTTGTTCTCAGGCTGCAACTAATAAAATGATTATTATTACTGATTAATCTGCCAATTATTTTTCTAGATCAGTTGTTTCATAAAATGTGTGATAAAATATTAAAATATGCCCATTTCCCAGAGCCTAATGGTGACATTCATACAACAACAGCCAAAAATATTCAGTTTATTATCATATATGACAAAAGCAGCACATCCTCAAATTGGAGAAGCTGGAACTGTTTTACATTATTGCTTGAAAAATGAATCCATTATTAAAATAGTTGTCAGTTCAATGTCTGTCAGTCATGCATGCAGTTAGGTTAGTATCATACTAACACATGGCACATTAGCATTCTAATTAGAGCTGCAATGATTAGTTGATTAGTTGAAAGATTTACTATTTTGATAATTGAATGATCGGTAGAAGCTTCGAAGCATTCAGCCCTACATTCCTCCTGGCTTTAATGCCACTGTAAATAACTCTCTGTTTCGGTTTGTAAAATATATCTGTATTGATCTTTTATGTTTAGCAGGTCGGTTGTAGTTTTTCATGGTTTGTTGGAAGCTTGGTTTTGGTTGTTTTCCTCTCAGTGAATCTGTCATAACACACATCCATGTGAACTCAACTTTCCAAAGGTGACTTCATTACAGCAGGAGAAGTCAATTTGCCAGTTTCTCTTTATGGAAAGAAGACGTAAAACTTTTGACAAAAAACATGTAATCACTTTAACCACATTTTATTGGGGAATAAAACCCAGATTGTTTACCTGCAGTTTGTCACGTCCGTTTACAGTCTCAGTGCTGTGATCACGCGGGAATGTGAGCCGTCTGTCAGCCTTCCCTCAGATTATGACGGGGGCGTAAATGATAATGGACAAAATGCACAACCATTAAAAGCTCCCTATTTGTTTAATATCAGCATTTATTAGAGCTGCAGTATAATCCTATATAGGCTGTAAACTCATAAACACAACTGCAGGAAGAGAAGCCAGCTGTTTTTACCTTGAATACCCCGAAAACCTGGATGAGGTTTCTGCTCCGGGGCTACGCTCTTGTTATTTTTGTTAAGAAGCCAGCACTCCTACTGTAATGACACGATGAACATGCTCATAATGTCATATATACCGGTAGTCACATTTGTACAAAATCCTTGTGCTAGTGTCCTTGACTGCACCTTAGATCTGTAATGTGTGCATTGCTCACTTGCTCCCCTCTGGAACTAAGAAGATGTGACTTGATGCAACTTTTACACCGTTTTGAAAACAAACATTAGATATAAGTGCGGGGTTATCTGCAGGTCTTCAAAAGCCTGATAAAGCACTGGATTCAGTTTCCTCAAAGTGTTCTTAGAAGGTACTGAAAAGTCTTAAATGTAATTTACAAAAGTCTTAAATATTTTCTCTTGCCTGCTGTAGGCAGTAATGTTGGAGACGTTACACACCTCTAAACTAAAAGTAGGATTGTTGCAACAGTTGATTATGCTGCAGGAGGCTGTTCAGTCCTTTTTTTTTTTTTTGTGGAGTTTCATTCAGCACCATCAGACCTGTAACAAACACTGTCACTACAGCAGCTGCTAGGAATCGCATTGGCTCATAATGCGCAAGTGTCAATACATTTATCATACTTAACTGTTTAATCCATTCATCTATTTGCTGCCCCTTATCCGGGTCCAGGTCACTGTCATTTTATTAATTATATCATTAGGAATAATGGTTATATAGTTTTAGTTTAGGGTTAGGGTTACTGATAATGTGACATTATTATTATTATTATTATTATATAATAATAAAAATAAGGATGAGCTTTTAAAATATGATCCACTGCTATAGATTCAACTAAACAACAGTATATTCAGTAAAATGGTTAAAAAGTTACGATAAACCTGCCCTGCAGCCTGAGTCAGGTTGGTTTGTCAATGCAGAGACACTTCAGGACTCTTCAGGACACAAACATTTTCTTCAAAGAGAGGAGAGGAGCGTCACATGTGGCAATCATTAGAGGATCTTTGATTCCTTCAGTTGAGTCCTGGGGATGGAAAATACTGTTTGTCGTACAGTGAAAGCCAAAATCTGGAATGGGGAGGGACATTTTGTTCATAAGAGGATAAGATGTTCAATAACTAATGTTATCAGCACGTGCATGTGTTTCTTCGTGATTTCATTAGAGTCTGAAAGAATTTTGGATTTCCCAGTTTTGTTCTCTTGGTCAGCTGAAGCTCACTCTGGACTTTAACTATTATACTTTATTGATATCGAATGATGAAGATGATGATGATGATTTCTTTGGCATTTTTCCAGTCAGGAGAGACAACAGAGGTCTGAGATGATGCAGACAGTGTCGTAATGAAGGGACACAACTACAAGTCAAAGAAAATACAGTTCCCCGTACTTCATCGGGGGAAAATGGGGAGAAGGATTAGTTTTGTAATTTTTGCTTTTTTTGTTGTTGTTTTTTTTTTGTGTTCAAGTTTCAAAACATAAATTCTAAGCAGCATTGTTGTGATGTGGGGCATATCCCTCCCTCTCAGATTTGATTCAGCTGCAATAAGGATTTGATATTTTTTACTTATTTTCAAATTAAAGAAATAAAATATGCGCAGTGATACACTGGATAACTGTTCAGCCAGTTTCTAAGATGTTTTTCAGTAAAATGCTTCTGCAGGGAATTGTTCAACTCTGTTCCTGGGCTACTGTCATCCTTCTGAATTTGGTATTTTCAGTAACACTGTATGGACTCATGGCTTCAGTAACCAGGGGTCAGGGCCTCTTTAGAAGTAGCATTAGCTGCTAACGCTAGTGCGACTCGCCTTGTGCTAACCGCTCCTGTCGGTAACTTTACTGTCAGCGCATGAGAAGCAAGGTTTTTGGTCCCACCGGTAAAATTTATGATGCACTTTTGAAGGTTGCAAATGCAATGTAAAGATTTCAGACAGCATTGAACAGAGTAGTCTGACATTTCTTTCTTATCTGTTTTTAGCTTGTATCCCATACTTGATACCAGTGAAGACAATAATAATGCCACATGCACAATACTGGCAGCAGAAGCCTTCTTCGTGCTTGCTCCAAACCTTTTTATGTTCTGTTTTTTGTGCCTACAGTTTGGACTGTGGTGTCTGCAAATGTACAACCAAATATTTTCTCTCCATATTTGTAGCTACACAACCCATGAACTCATCCGACCGGGAGAATTTAAAAAATGTGACTGACTGCAAACTCTGCGCTGCAGTCTTTTCATGTCTGAATCAGGACAAACAGTTAATTCTAAACAGTCAAACCGATGAAACCTCTTTTTAAAAAGTAAATCAATTGAAAGTCTCAGTTATCAATTAATTTAATTGAAAAATGTTTCATTGGCCTGCCCGTTGAAAATGAATACTGTGTGTCCGTGATGAAGCCAGAGATTAATGAAGTCCGCCTTCTTCCTCTCAGACTGAAGACAAACTCACCAACACAGTCAGATCCCCGCTGTTCGCTCTCATGCCACATTTCCACGGGCACGATGTCAGAGACATATTATTGGGCTGCTTCACACCTGGTTTTGCTTCCAGTCCTCTCAGTATTCCAATGACAACAAAAATGTCTACTCTGAAACTCTAATTTAATATATTACATCGATTACTTTCAGAAACGTTGACTCATAAAGTCGATCCTGAAGGAAAATAAGGAGGTGAACATCTAATTTAAAGGCAGTATTAAATTTCCATTTCATACTTGAGAGTTTGGTTTATCTGATTTTTTTTGTTTTGTTTTTATAGTTGAAAGATCAAACATTCAAGAATTATTCATATTGTGGTCAATGATTTTTACAATCCTTTTTTGTTGTGTCTTGTTTTAATATAAAACACTCAGATGTTTTCCAGATTTACCAACATGTGTCTCTCTGAGACCTGTTTCAGTGTTGCAGATAAATCTTTCGGACATCGATCTGGCTCAGCTGAGGTTCGTTATCAGTGATGGAAGTTGTAGAAATCAAACCAGTCATCTTCCCTTAACAGCCAAAACACACTTGCAGCTTCTTGACTTGAAGATAAAGATCATTTTAAACATCCATAACATGTTGCAATGCATTAGATTGTAGCTGAGCTTTATAACTTCAGTAAATATGCGAAATACAAGGAAATCTTTTAAAAAGCAAATTATGCACAAGACATGTTTGACATTTAATATGATGGCACAACCATATCTAGTAGAAACAAACTTTTAAGCTCCTAAAAATACATTTTAAGGCCTTTTCAGACCAAACGCGAATCATTGGTGCGAATAAATCACATGTCAACTTAAGCCCAGTCGATCCCATCTATCTCTATGATCCACACCGACTCCGAAACTTCCAGTAGACGATACTCTCCGCTCTGCTTTCTCTCGTTTCCTCTTTTCTTGAGCCAAAAGACACATTAGAAACTCATCGTTGCTGCTGCTTGTAGACTTCATAGCAAGGATGAATCTATAATTGTGTGCAGGTGCAAAGCTTTAATTTTCGGTGGAATGCACGCAAAGCGAATATTCGTATCGATCTTGTCGGAAAGGTTTGAACGCGAAAAATCGTCAGCGGATAGTCCGCATTTTTGTTTAGTTTTTCCGTTTCGTCCCCGGTGTGAAAAGGCCTTTACTCTCATGAAATTGTGTATGTTGAGTTCTACAAATCCATGAAAAGTAATTCCTGCATTTAACATTTAAATTTAGTAAAAGTACAGAAATATGAAAGGCTGGAGTTATTCTATATTTTCTTATTCTCAGCAGGAACTGAAGTTACAGGTTGTTGTTACTCCGGTCTCTTATGGAGGAGCAGGGAGAGTGTCAGCAGCAGGCTAGCAGCTGTGTTTTGGTACTGAAGTGCCCACAAATACCGAATGAATTCCTTCATGTTAATATTGTTAGGTTACCACATTCAGTACATGTCCTTCTCCCAGCAACAGTCTTTTACACAGTTGTGAGACTGCATTGGATGTCTTAGAAGTACCGGTCAGTTAGCTGCACATAAACCACTGTGTAGTCTGATGCAATGCAGTGGAAAATAATTAGTGAGATGTGTCAGGCCGTGGACAATCACATCTGAACTTGGGTTTAATGCAGTTTTGTTCGTATTTCGGAGACACCTGGAAATACTTTGGGATTTTTACCGTCAAAGGATAAGCCTGGTGATATTCTGTGTTTTTCTTATTGTCAAGAAATCCCATGAAAAGACCAAAACCAACAACGTGTCAGTCCGTCTCTCAATGCTGTCTGACTTCCTGTATGTGGCTCTCAGCTCCGAGCTCATTGGTTTCTACTGAAGACATAAATCAAACACCTCACAAATATATAGTTTAATCTTTTAAAAAGGCTCAGTAATTTCCTCAAACAGCTGCTCTCTGTAGTTTTTATCAAACAAACAGGAGGAAATGGTGCATTTGTTGGGGACTATTTTCAGCGGCGGATGAATTCCCATGTGGTGCTGTAGTGAGTGTTTGGGGCAGCAGGACGGTGTGTGTGGGTCTGAGTCAGAATAAACTACAGTGTGTGTGTTCATGGTGATGAAGGAACATGTCACCCAGTGCAACAGTGCGGCTCACTGATGCGTTTTAATAGTTTTTGGACAACAGTAGAGCTCCATGGCTCAGAGGAAGAAGATCCATCAGGCTGTGATTCACACACAACACTTGTTAGCAGATACATTCATTGTTGGTTTGGGTCTGTGCATGGGATTCGTTGACAATAAGAAAAATATAGAATATCACCAGACTTATCATTTAACATGTAAGCTAATGTAAGAGATAATTTATATTTACTATTTTATATATACTGTTGGGTAGTTTAATCTATCATCAAATTTTATAAGATGATATATGTTTTGAATGTAATGAATGTGTCTTAAACTGCAAAGTAACTTGTAACTGCAGTTTTTAGATAAATATTGTGAAGTTAAAAGCAGCACAAAATGGAGATACTTAATGTACAAGAACGTCAAAATTGTACACAAGCACAGTTCTTTAGCAAATCTACTCTCCACCACTGTGTGTATCATCATGTTTGCTTCAGCAGAAATAATATGTGAAATTATGGAAACATGTCTGTAGAAACCAGCCAGCGTGCAGCCATGAAACAAATGAAACATAGGAACATGAGTACAAAGTGCCTTAAATTTGTTCATATGATTTGTTCACTATGACGACGATCAGTGTTGTTTCAAACACACAAATTCAGCTCCTCAGCGTCTTAGCACCCAAACCAGACTAAAATACTGCTTCGTCATCATTTACTGCGCCATATACAAACATAGTAAACGATGCCTTATTATCAGATTGAGTTCATGGTTTAATCTCAATATTGAGCTGAACTTTTAAATTTCCTCTGGAGATCATCTGACTTTTCCTTGGACGATCTGCAGCTGCTGATTTGGCTCATTTAGTGAAAGTTCATTAGCGACTGTCGTCAAAGTGCAAAACACCAGGAGACATTTTCTTTGGGTCGGGTCTCAGGTGGTTTTATTACACTGATAGACTAGCAGAGAAATGCTTTCAGCAGCCATAACTCCCAAATAAATAACACAGGATACATGCACATGTGGAAGATTATATAATCTTCACTGAAGAGCTCCAACTGATCATAATGTTGAAATAATAATGTGGATTTATTTGAAAGATTACACACTGAAATGGTCATTAAATCACCTTTTTGTTGACGTTAACTCAAGTTTAATTTTATTCAGCAGCAGCTGCGATCGAATGCTAAACTTTCTTGAACACAGAATCTCACTGGTTGAGTTTAAAAGCACTGATTTGAGCCAAAAAACTTTCAATTTTGGATCTTGCTGTACGTTTCCAGTTTTTGACAAATTAGCTTTATTTTTTTAATAACTGGGTGACATAAAGTGTAACATGTGAGGCAGATTCTTCCAGCTGAACAGATTGTTGCGTCTCGTCCCTGTTAACTGTGAGTGCTGTGATCAAAGAGCAGGATGACGTCAAAGTCAATGATGGAGCTCAATGAAATTCACATTTTTAATACTGACACAGTATAACTTCACCCAAATAATACAAAAGATAAATTAAAAAAAAAAAGCTAGTATAGGTATCACAGTGTAAATTATTCTAAATACTACTTATTATTATTATTATTATTATTATTATTATTATTATTATTATTATTATTACAATGTCCTGAATTATTCTACCTTTAACTCTTACAGAACAGACGTCTGTGTTCAAATATTCAGTGTACAGTACATTTTATTAATATCAGTACTTTACTGGGCACTCACTGTTATTGTATATCAGTGTATATCCAGTACATATTGGAGTTAACGTAATGGTCCTACCATTAGTCTTTTATTTTGTTTTATTTAATCTATCCATCTAAGTTAATTCAATTTGCATATAAATTATCCATCAATAAACTCAAAGTGAAATGAATAAATAAATGCATTTCGTTCAATTTGCCAAGTAGTAATTCTTATTCTGATAAATAGATAAATGATGAACTTTAAAATGGTATTGAAAATATTATTTCAAAAGGGATTTTAGGGCTACAACTTTTAATTATTTTGCAATTAATTAATTAATCGTTTAATGAATAAAAATGTCAGAAATGACTGAAAAATGCAGATTACAACTTCTGAGAGCCCGATGTGACGTGTGATGAGCCAAACTCAAAGATATTTGCGTTACAGTGATGTAAAAGCACGGGAAAGTGACAAATCTTTAAATTTCAGGAGCTGGTAGCAGTTTGACAATTTTGCTTGATTGACTTAAACAATACATTTTGTGTCAGTCAACTAATCAATTAATTGTTTAACCACAAAAGGCTTTTAAGTGGTACTTTCTGTGCTTTAAAGATGCTGCCTTTAATTTACTTTAAAGAAGCAGCGTACCGCCTAAACATGTAAAAATAACAGAGCAGCAGCAGAGCTCTGATTCACCAGTTATTATCAATTAAGTTCTATTATTGATTCATAATGTAAAGACAGAATAAGCAAATAGAAATATTAATTGACAAATTTAATCACATTTCTATATTTTTAAATAATTTTATTCTTAATCTTTTTTGACTTTGAAGGTAATTAATTAATTATTTTTGCCTTTCCAGAGCTTTCAACCGCATCTCTCACACACAGACTTCCTTAGCCAATGCTTTGCTCAGTTCTCTCCATAACCAATGAGCTCTGCGAAAAGCTAGTAAGTGGATCTTGATGGGTAATAGTGGCTTCTTTAATTGTCGATAATCAAACACTAAAATTCTATTTATTACTCTGGTTGCATACACCAGGAGTTTATTTCCGAGGGGCATCAATGAGGACTTGTCAGTTTAATGAGTTTTTATAGTGGTGTTTTACGAGTTCTTAAATATTTCCAAATCTCTTATTTATGTGGTTTTATAATGCATCTCATTGCTCTCCCTTTTTATGAAAATTTTTTAAACTGTATTTTATCTTAGCTTTTACATATTATACATAATATAGCACTTAAACAACGCCACATTAAATAGGCACATTTTGGGTAAGGACCTCCTCTATACAAGCTTGAATGCGGCCCCTTTGATGCACTTCCCTGATTGGTTTTGCTTCAAACCCATCTTATTTAAATGATCTTTTGTTATGTGTTATATGATGACCCTGATGAAGGCCACAAGCCGAAACGCGTTGGTCTCACAGTGAAGTTGTTCTTTATACTACAAGTGTTGGAGTTTTAAGCCTCTGCGCACTCACCAGACTGAAAGTTATCAGATTTATTATACTGAGGCACATTGTTGGGATGCAAAGATTATGTCAGCAGTTTGCTGAGATGAAAATACTGAAACGATAAACTTCAGAGACTGAGGAGTCAGGTTTAAACCTGAAATGATTTAACATCTGCAGTATTACTCACAAAGATTTACCGTTGGGGGTTGATTGCCTTGCTCACAGGCACCACGGTGATGGAGCTGATGTTGTATCTGTAAAGTCATTGACATATCCAGGGAAACCGTGACGGCAGCGATAGTTCAGTTTATGGAAACAGTTTTTTTAAATTTTTTGATGAGTTTTCATGATATTCCAGTGACACTGACGACATCTCCCACTAAATGCAGAGTCAGCATCTGTCTGAGGGCTGCGGGCTGCTGCCACACCAGAGACAGACCCAGATCCAGATCCACTGCAGGATCTGAGAGAAACACACACACCTCCTCCTCACAACTCTGAATTACAGCTGAAAGGTTGTTTTCCAAATGAGATTTATAGCATTTTAGAACATTTTGCATGAAAATGTATGTTAAGATGGAGTCCTTTAAACTCCCTGTGGACTAAGCTTAAATATTTCAAACTAACCGCCACTGCAGCTGTTTCTTACTGACAATATTGTAAGTCGTTTTTATTTTAGTTTTTATTTAGTTTTTGATGCATATTGTAGCTCTCAATGGTTATCAATTCATAAAAAGGTCATTTAAACAAATTAATATTTTTAAAATGCATTCAATTAAAGCATTTCCTTTTCATAAACTAGATGCTTCGTTAAATAAGTTCTGCAGCTAAATTTTGTACCACTATACTTTTTTTTTTTGCTTCATATTTTTTATACAGTAGATGCTCATAATGTATAAAATATTGTAGTTTTTAGGTTACTTCTCTATGCATCTGTTTTTGTGCTTCCTTGTGCTGCTGGGACACTTTATTGTTCACACTTATGGAAAATTCATCTTATTTTATCTTACATAATATATAATGATATAAATAAAGTTTTCTGAAGCTCTTTTTATAAACCCTTTTTGTGTTGAGTAGAAGACGCTCTCAGGGTCCTGGGAGAGATTTTGCTTCGGCAGGACCCCCCCTCTGCACATCTTGACCAATTTTGACATGTTGCCCAGGCGACTTTTTACAGTTTCAAGGAATCGCTTCCAAGGATTTATCTCTGTAATGCTCTGTGTTGATGGTAGCAAGGAAAATAGTGTTGAAAATTAGAGCTAGATCAAATCGATAAATGCCGATAAACGATATACTGTGTCTTTATCTGCATATATGTCGGCCGATAAGTAACAGGAGATGTCTGTACGGAAATGCCAAAGCTGTTGGGTTTTTTGTTTAAGTCTTTTTTATTTGCACACACATACAACAATTTAAAACCATATAATAGAAACAGATGTGACAGAAACACAGTTTGAAGTAATTTAGAAAATGTGTCATCCTTATAGTTTCCCCACCAGGGAGGCAATGAACGTTTTATTCACTTACATGAAAAAGACCTACAGATCAAAGTTTCCATCCAACAATTCTGTGTTCTGGTGTGTATTGAACATCACAGCCACTCAGGACTAGATAATGATGCCCCGCTGACCTGCAAGAAACCCTCTGTGACTAATTTGTGACTAACTCTAAATCACAGAGTCAGTTAGAGGAAAGACAGAAGGTAATGATGTGTAAGTGGACGTAACATTAACATGGAGACATGAGTCTCTGATCTGCATGAAAACCTGGAAATCCAAATCAGGTGTGAATCTTTGCTGGTGTCTGTGACTTTGAAAATATTGTTGTGCTTCTTTCCCATCATGACACTAACTCCGACCTCAGACATGACAGAAATTATTTATTCAAAATCTCAACTCCACATGTTCTGGTTTGACTCCTATATTCTGCCAAAGCGGTCTGCATTTAAAGTGAAGATACCGGAGTTGGTACAAAAAAAATAATTAAAAAATAAGACAAAATTAAACTTCAACACAAACACTACTGCAGAAGAGTGCAGTGACGTTTTTGTTTCTCCCATGTCAAATTAATTCAATTAAAGTGTCTCATAAACGGTCTAATAAAACGTTTTATTGGATCTGCTATAAAGGACAATTCTGGATATTTTCAATAGAGCCTGACGCAGACTGGATTTCGTTACTGATACCAATATTTGAGTTTAAAAAATCATATAAATGAATCGACTAATTATTTTTTTGTTTAACAATGGACATAAAGAAGCTTTGCGTCAGGCTGCAATGCTCATTATACACCAGAAAACAGAATTATTGAATGGATCAGCAGTGGAGAGAAGATTATTCTTAGATCTGTGCTAGGGGGAAAATGTACAGTTTGTCCTGAGGGTGGTGCCAGAGGAAAGGCCATGATGTTAACTAAACCGAGGGGTTAATCCTCTGTACGGAGGCCATTTTAGGACATCTCAGACTCAGCTTGTTAGGCTCAGCTCTACACTGTCACACTTGCTTTAAAGCTAGAGTGCGGGATTTTCACATATAATTGAACATCCGTTACATTCAAGTCCTTGCCAAACGAGTTCACACAATGCTGATTAAGCGGATAACCGCCAGATACATCTCTCAGTATTTTTCAGAATACCAGAGTTTTTAAATCTGGTGTCTGTGCTGACATTCCCGCGCTGGCGCACCTGTAATGATGCGTTTTAGCCAACCAGCAATGATTGGTTTGGTTTTGATTTGATTGGTTTGCCAGAGCGGAAGTGGGGAGCAACCCAGAGCCATGTAGAGAGCTCCGCGATCCGCCATTGCTGTAAAACAAAAAAGGTCCATTGGAGAGAACATTTATTATTGAGCATTATTTATTGTTTTTTATGTTTATTTTGATTGGATAGTTTGTGTTAATATGCTTTGGCAATGTTGTATTGTATGCAGTCATGCCAATATAGCCACTTGAATTGAAATTGAACAGCGATGCCGCAGCTCTATCTCTACGTGGCTCTGGAGCAACCGTAGCGACGCAGCAGGCTACAGCAACTAGGAGTAAAACCTAAGAAGCTTCCAAGAAAAGTGTCTGATGCTCCAAATAAAAGAGAAACTCTGCGTTCAGAGGAAGGATTACTGTCAAAAAAAGAAAGCGATCGACGGCGAGGACAAACAGTGATAACCACTGGTGAAGCTTTAGCTTTTCCTCGTTGGAGAGCGCTGAGAGACGGACTGAGGGCAGACTCAGATGTCACGTTACTGCTCTTGGACAGGTTGGCGAAATATTATAGTTGGCTATGTAGCTATTACATTTACTCTACCTAAATGATGGCTTATTGTCTTGGAACTGTGGAAATTTCTCTGTATTTTTGTAACTATTTCTGAACACGAGTCTGGGGCGAGCTCACTGTAGACATACATCATAAGCAGGCGGCGACGGTGTTTGTGTAATTACTCTCACTGCAGGTTTAACTAACAATATTATTTAGTGATGTATTCAGTTCTATTTTTACCTAAATAATGGATTATTGTCTTGGAACTGTGGAAATTTCTCTGTATTTTATTTTGTATTGTAACTATTTCTGAACATGTGAACCAAAACAGTAAAACCAAAACTATGAGCTGAGAGAGGTCGGCGTCATTAGTATACATTAGCATACATTAGCATAATGTCTGTAGACATGTTAACATGCATGTGATCAACTACTGTATGTTAACGTGCTGACATTTAGCATGTTAAGTGTTTTTTTTAATTATGATAACTGTTACATGCTATTGTGTAATACAGAAGCGTGTAACCAAGTTTAGTTTGCATGTATGTCAGTAGAACATGCTAATATTTAGCATGTTAGCATGACAGCTAGATGAAAAGTGGATGATCAAATTGAAATAGTGAATTACACTGATGCTTCATGACATGTAGACAGGCTGCATTTTATTGTGCACAAATTGTCATTTTATA
This sequence comes from Siniperca chuatsi, assembly GCF_020085105.1. Taxonomy (NCBI): domain Eukaryota; kingdom Metazoa; phylum Chordata; class Actinopteri; order Centrarchiformes; family Sinipercidae; genus Siniperca; species Siniperca chuatsi. The sequence goes on from NC_058057.1 coordinate 26,134,070, forward strand.
TCACAATATCAATATATGTATGATTATCTAAAAAAAGTTTAATTGAGAAACCATTTACAGATAAAATAAAGAGATGCTAATTGACTAATCCAGTGAATTAAATACCTGACAAATCAAGATACATCACATTTAAATGCAAAAATCCTGTCATAAAGCAGTCCTGCTCATTAATCTGCAATGGATACAACCAGAAATAATAAAGTGATACGTACCTCGGTATAAACGGTAGACAGATCAGTACACATCAACCAAACCTAGATGGATATTTATAATAAACAAATGAATAACCTTTTTAAAATATATTTAAATCTACGTAGAAGTAGTCTGCTCTGGATACAGAAATAATAAGTTGTTGATTTTAAACCTCAGATAGTGAAGCCGTAGATTCACACTTGTACACGTGAAAACGCTGGTTCCTCAACGCCGTCAAATGAGGTTGAATCAGCCATGAGATCAGTTCTGCCTCTAACTACTACTGTCTGTGCTGTCCTGCGATGTCTTGCTTAGGCTTGGGCCGATTGTCAATTGAATTAAGACTTGATGATTGATCGAATCAATCAGCGATGCCTATCTAGCTGCAATGCTCAACGATTTTTTAATTTTTGTTTGGGCCAGAAAAACACTGCCATGGTGAATTCTAAGGTGTTTGTACATGTACATACATAAAAGCATGCTGTTTTATTTTAATTCATTCCGTCTGTAGCCTACCATGCATTTACAATTTGATGCGTCTTCTAAATAGTAGCGCCACGGCTGCGCAATTTACCCAGGGTCAGGCAGAACAGATCAGGCTGCAGAAGTGCAGTAAAAGCTTGTCTCCTTGTTGTAGGCTAATAAGCAACCACATATGGGCGTAGTGAGAGAAAGCCAGGAGCCATTGAGAGCGAGAGCAAGCGGCAGAAAAGTGACGATGAATGGAGCAGAGCAGAGGAAAAGGTCAGCAGTAAGTTGTCAGTCTGGCTGTAAATGTACAGTGTAGGTTACAGTGCGTCAGTTAATAAACGCTGCGGCGTCTCAAGACCAAGAAAAGTCTCGTCTGTTTCCCAAGTGCTGGAAAAGTGAACAACCCCGGTTACATTTTAAGAGTACTGTCTGCGGTGGATTCGCAAAACAGATCAATGATAATAAAATTCAAATAATTTTAATAAAGTGATTAAGTAATTCGATAGCATCCCCCCTCACTGCTGATAGAAACGTCAATTGCCAATGGCTAGGGTGGCTCGATGGACAATGCAGCTGTGCACACGATGACGCAAGGCTAGTCTTGATCTGACTCTGTATCATGTTTGTCAGCACTGAATGTCTGACAGCATTGATCCCACTGAGACAAACTCCTTTCATAAATATTGTAGTTGTGGACTGAAGTGATACTGAATTTGTGTGTGAACAGCAGCGGCTGGTGGGACGCCTCAAACTGAGCAAACCAACGCTGTTGCCAGACTTTCCATGAGGTCATCTCTGGCCAGCCAACCTCTCTGAGTTTATAGTTCTGCTAAGAGCCTCAAAAACTGAGCTGGAGGATGAGTTTTATTGCACTTAACAGCGACATATAAACACTGGTCGGCTCTACGCTGAAAGCTGCTCTCAACATGAACTGCCCCCCTGAACACCGTAAGGTGTCATCAAACAGATCTGGATTGATTGTATAAAAATTTTTGTTCATGTGGTCCAGATAATTTGGGCTCCTTCTGTGCAGCTGAAAACGGCTTCGGTGTTTGTGAAGCAGCCACGCTCCATCAATCAAAGAGTGTCTCGCTGACAAATGTGGTGTCAGTCCAAACAGTTTGATTATTTACACCAAATGTGAGAAGGAGGCACGTGAGCTCAGACCTGCAGCTACCAAACACTTCTGTCCTGCAGACACTGAGCAGCAAAGACTCTTGAATACAGTGGTGGAATGTAACTAAGTACTCAAGTACAATTGAGGTACTTGGGTTATTTCCATTTTCTGCTGCTTTATACTTCTACTCCGCTATATCTCTATATATTCAAAATATAAATCAACTAATAAATTATGATGTATTATTATAGATTAAGCTACCCAGCAGTATATAAAATAATTAAAATTAGCTCCACCTTTACCAGCTGCAACATTAAAGTGATGAACACATTAATGCATCAATAATAAAATGTATGATTCTGAAATGGGTCATTCTGCATAATATAATAATAAAATAATAAAACTTTATTTATAGAGCACTTATCAAAACAAAGTACAAAGTGCTTCACAACAAGAGAAATAAAATACCACAGTAAATGATGAAATATTAAGAAATAAAATACACAAAAGCAATAAAATAAACAGCCAGTTCAATACTTTACTTTTGCTATTTTAGGTATATCTTGATGCTAATACTTTTGTACTTTGTACTTACTTACTTCTAAATGCGGAACTTTTACTTGTAAAAAGAGTATTTTTACACTATAGTATTGCTACTTTTACTTAAGTAAAAGATCTTTATACTTCTTCCACCGCTGCCCAAATATAGGAACTCAAAACTGTAAAAACGGATGAAATGTGCTGATATATGAGTTATTTCTGTAAGTCTACTTTAGAGCTGACACAATTAGTAGATTAATCGATCAGATAAGTTGTTCAACATAGAAAATTAAACCAGCAACTGTTTTGATAATTGATTAATCGTTTCAGTCTCTTTTCAAATGTGAGGATTTGCTGCTTTTCTTTGTCTTATGTGATTTTACACTGAATATGTTTGGGTTCTGGCCTGTTGGTCAGATAAAACTAGGAGTTTGAAGGAGTTGCCTTGAGGTTTAGGAAGTTGTGATGGACTTTCTCAATTTTCTGAAATTTTATACAGGAAACAAATGATCGAGAAAGTAATCAGGATTAATTGTCAATAATAACTGTTTGTTGTGAGTAGACTGACTGTAACTATCTGTACAGCTGCATCAATCTTCTCCACACTTGTGGCCATTATTCAGGAAGACGTATATACAGTGGTGTGAAAAGGTGTTTGCCCCCTTCCTGATTTCTTATTTTTTTGCATGTTTGTCACACTTGAATGTTTCAGATCATCAAACAAATTTAAATATTAGTCAAAGATAACACAAGTAAACACAAAATGCAGTTTTTAAATGAAGGTTGTTATTATCAAGGGAAAACAAAATCCAAACCTACATGGCCCTGTGTGAAATAGTGATTGCCCCCTAAACCTAATAACTGGTTGGGCCACCCTCAGCAGCAACAACTGCTCAAAAAGTCTTCATTTTGTTCTTCTTCAGCCATTCAGAGACCCCACAACAACATCCAAAGAACTGCAGGCCTCACTTGCCTCAGTTCAGGTCAGTGTTCATGACTCCACCATAAGAAAGAGACTGGGCAAAAACGGCCTGCATGGCAGAGTTCCAAGAAGAAAACCACTGCTGAGCAAAAAGAACATTAAGGCTCGTCTCATTTTTGCCAGAAAACATCTTGATGATCCCCAAGACTTTTGGGAAAATACTCTGTGGATTGACAAGACAAAAGTTGAACTTTTTGGAAGGTGTGTGTGTCCCATTACATCTGGCGTAAAAGTAATACTGCATTTCAGAAAAAGAACATCATACCAACAGTAAAAACTGGTGGTGGTAGTGTGATGGTCTGGGGCTGTTTTGCTGCTTCAGGACCTGAAAGACTGGCTGTGATAAATGGAACCATGAATTCTGCTGTCTACCAAAAACTCCTGAAGGAGAATGTCTGGCCATCTGTTCGTGACCTCAAGCTGAAGCGAACTAGGGTTCTGCAGCAGGACAATGATCCAAAACACACCAGCAAGTCCACCTCTGAATGGCTGAAGAAGAACAAAATGAAGACTTTGGAGTGGCCTAGTCAAAGTCCTGACCTGAATCCTATTGAGATGCTGTGGCGTGACCTTAAAAAGGCAGTTCATGCTCGAAAACCCTCCAATGTGGCTGAATTACAACAATTCTGCAAAGATGAGTGGGCCAAAATTCCTCCACAGCGCTGTAAAAGACTCGTTGCAAGTTATCGCAAACGCTTGATTACAGTTGTTGCTGCTAAGGGTGGCCCAACCAGTTATTAGGTTTAGGGGGCAATCGCTATTTCATACAGGGCCATGTAGGTTTGGATTTTGTTTTCCCTTAATAATAACAACCTTCATTTAAAAACTGCATTTTATGTTTACTTGTGTTATCTTTGACTAATATTTGAATTAGTTTGATGATCTGAAACATTTAAGTGTGAAAAACATGCAGAAAAATAAGAAATCAGGAAGGGAGCAAACACTTTTTGACACCTCTGTACATTCTTAATCCCACCAACTTTCATAGCTTGATAATCAGACTGAATTTTGTTTCACTTCTATCTATCTATCTATCTATCTATCTATCTATCTATCTATCTATCTATCTATCTATCTATCTATCTATCTATCTATCTATCTATCTATCTATCTATCTATCTATCTATCTATCTTCTATCTATCTATCTATCTATCTATCTGTCTATCTATCTATCTATCTATCTATCTATCTATCTATCTATCTATCTATCTATCTATCTATCTATCTATCTATCTATCTATCTATCTATCTATCTATCTATCTATCTATCTATCTATCTATCTATCTATCTATCTAAATTAATTTAATTAATTAATTAATTAAAAAATATAAATATGGAGCCAGTTTACTTTTAAGTTCCTCTTTCATCCAACTGTGATTGGACAAAACCTGTGACTGTGAGAGATGCTGGACGCTGGACCAACAGATATTTTGTTAGAGATGATTAATAGTTGAAAAATAAATTTAGAGATATAATTAATGTAAACAAATCTGAGGAGAGGGCGCTGCTGTGGCACAACAAACTGAGCTGAAGCTTGCAGAGTTTCTGCTGATGGCAGATGGTGCAAAAAATACTTGTTTATCCTCTTTAGTAAAGTCAAAAGGAAATCCTTCAAGCAAATAAGCAAAGACCCTCTTTGCAACTGGAAACAACAGGGTTTATAGGACATGTAGTCTTAATTTGTAGAATTATGAGCACTAATGGTACTACTGGTGTTAGACAGAGGATACCAGTAACCTTTGATTTATATTGATCATATACAAAGAAAATGTCCTCAGTGTCTTTAATCAAATTTCCACTCAGCAGAATCAGGGAAATGTGCGTGCCGTTTACAGTTTATTTCTAATGACCTTCAGTTGTATGCAGCAAAAAAATGTCCCAAAACATTTCATCATGCTCAGATATGTTTTGAATTTTGCTACCATCAAAGATTGTATCTTGGTCTGTATTCTTTTGCAAGGTCCAGGGAGGAACTTCAAAGCTGCTGATAAGCTTGACCATCAGAGGGAACAAGGCTGTTCCGCCGTCTGCATCCCGTTCCAATTAGACCGCAGGAGATTTCTGATTAAAAACACCAGATACTAAATTTTCTGCAGCGCTTACTTTTTTCAGATGCTCCAGCGTGCTGTGGTCACTGCTCTGCGTTTTCTGACAATATGTAAAACTTCTTGTTTAGTCTTGAATCAATAAACCTTCTCAACGACTATCAACAGTCGCGTCTTCACACACTATTAAAGTAGTGCTGCATCTAACCATTATTTATATTATTGATTTATCTGCAGATTATTTTCTGGATTAATCGTTTAGTCTACGAAACGTCAAAAAGTAGTGGATAACGGCCATAACAACTTCCCAAGATGTCTTAAAATTACTTGTTTTATCTGACCAACGGTCCAAAACTAAAATATATTTTATTTACTATCATATATGATACAAGTCCTCATATTTGAGAAGCTGGAAGCAGCAAATTTCTGGTGTTTTTGCTTGAAAAATGACTTAAATGATTCATTGTTTATCAAAATGGTTGCAGACTCATTGTCTTTCGATCAACTAATAGTGGCAGCTCAGCAACAATTACACCATGTTTTTACTCTCTGGATATTTTCTTCCACCTTTCAACAGTTAATCTAAAGTACCTGCTGGGAGAAAATCAGTAAGAGTGATGAAGCAAAACTAATGCAGAATTTAACAAACACAAGAGTGCAGATGTGGTGTTGAGACCAGCTGGTATTTTTTATTTTTCCTCTCAGATAATCTAAACTGTCTTTATAGGATCATTGTAACTGGTAGCTACAGATGAGTCACACTTGAGTAGAGATGAACTCATCTGAACAGCCGAATGCAGATGATGAGGTGTTTCCATGGTGGAGATGTGATGTTTACAGCTTATAGATGATTAGTGCGTCTCACTCGTGTGCTCAGTTATTAAGCTTTATGTTTGTGGCAGTGATTCAGGGGGAAAATATCTGAAGAGAAAATAACAGTGAGCAAGTCAGGCCAGTGAAGTTAGCTAATACTCAGCAGCTTCAGAGTTCAGGGTCGTAAAAAAAAAGGTGAGCATTCAAAGAGATGGAGGAGAAAAGCACTTTAAGACTCTTTTCCCAATTTCCTGACTGCCCTATTTATGCCTGCCTTTCCAAGTTTCCATTCCAGGATGGAGGTCTTTCCCTCAGAGACATAAGACAGTGCAAATGTGCAGATGAGCAAGTGGCATGCCCCGCTCTGAGTGCTGAACTTTTTACTTAACCACAGTCTGTCTGTGCCTGTTAGCTTAATGTCATCACTAATTTAGAAGTAGAGGAGCTGCCCAAGTTCCACTGTAGTCTGACCAAGTGTTGTTAGCCTGTGCTCCCCCTAAGTTCCCTTCTAGTTGACCAAAGTACCTCTTATTCAGTCCAAGTGCCCCTATATTTGGCCCTATGCCTCTCTAAATGGCCTAGATGCTCTTCTAGTTAGTGCAAGTGCCCCACTGGTTGGACGAAGTGCCCTGCTAGTCCGAGTGCCCCTGTAGTCAAAGTGCCACTCTTGTTACCCAGTGTGCCCTCCTGATCAGCCGAAGTGCTTATTAAATTCCCCTTAAGTCAGTTGAAGTGCCCCTCTGGAGTGGCACTCGGGCCAACTAGAGAGGCACTTGGCTCAACCAGTCAGTGTGAGTGCCCCTCTGATGAGCCTGTACCTTTCTAGTTGGTCCAAGTGCCCCAGTTGTCTCAAGTGCCACCCTAGTCGATCTAAGTGACTAGGTCAGTTCATGTGCCCTTGAAGTCAACCTCTAGTCATCTCAAATGCCAAACTACTCAGTCCAACTGCAGATCTAGCTTATCAAAGTGACACTCTAGGTAGCCAGAGTGCCCCTCTGATCAGCCCACGTGCCCTTGTAGTTAGCCAATGTGTCCCCTAAGTCAGCCCAAGTATCCCCCCAATGCCAGTCCAATTAGTCCAAGTGCCCGTCTAGTCCGCCCAGGTTACCCCTTTAATCAAGCATAATGCCCATCCAGTCAGCCTAAGTGCCCAAATGCCCTTCCTTTTAGCGCAATTGCTCCCCAATGTGGTTCAAGTTCTGCTGTATTTGATCAAAGTGCTCTTTTATTTGACTCAAGTCACTTCTGGTTTTTCTATGTGCTGCTCAGGTCAGTCCACTAGTTTACCCGGGTGCCCCTTGAATCAATCACAATGCCTATCTAGTCAGTCCACTCTGGTGTGACCTTCAGGCAAAATGAACCCTTACCCTGTAGTAGTCGGTAATGGAGGTGCACCTCCTGTGCTCTTACCCCTGCCCCTCACAGAGTCACAAAAACCACACAGGTGTAAATTTTCAGTAGTTTTATTGAAAAATGCCTCTTCTGTTTTCAGAAATAAATAAGAAAATAAGGCTGTGGAATTCACAATCTGCAGTTCAAACATGAAGCAGCAATACCATTTCCATAGTCTTGCATGCAGGTTTCGACTGCATTCGATACGGAGAAAATGACAAGAATGACAACAACTATATTCTGGTTAAAACAAAATGAAATGTAACAAAAAACATGTACTAAATATACACCACAGACATGCAATTCCACGTTTGTTAAAATTAGCTGTGACGGAATAAAGGAAAACTGATAAATATTAAGTCTAGAGATACAAAATGAAAGCTGTGTTTAACTGCCATAATGAAACTGAACCTCCTTAGAAGACAACACTGAATGAGAAGGATTATATTTAACATACTGGATGAACTGTGACAGATCTGATGCCCCGACACTGTGAACAAACATTTTCTTTCTTTTTCTTTAGCTTTGTTACAATGAGTGCACTGTTCAACACTGCTAGTTAATACAAACTTGATGCAAATATGTTACAAGCAAAAGACACAAGTGGAAAAAGAAAGCTCACAGGTTTTTTTTCATGGATTCGTAACTTTTTTTTTTTTAATCAGTCGCCCCCAAACTCCCTCCCTCCGTCCACACCTGTCACAAAAATGAATATTCACATACGTTTTAAGGCATTTAAAAAAGGTATTTTCCAATAAAGTCGAGGTGTCAAACCCCGTTTTTTTTTTTTGTGTATAATGTGCATAAATCCAACAAACACAGGTTGAACAAAGGGGGGGAAAAAAGAAAAAGAACATGGCTTGTCTTATGATGTTGGCCTATTGGATGCCTTTCTTGATAGTGATCTCTTTCGACGCTGGTTTTGTGACAGCTCATCCTCCTCGGGGACTGGGATTACTGGGGTGTCGGGTTCAGGTGGGTATTGGCCTGCTCGGAGATAGCGTTTGGGCTAATTGAGCATAAGTTGACAAATTCTCTGTTTGTCTCAGCATGCACAAAAAGAACGAGTTAAAATGTAGTTTTTCTATCTGACTGCTAGCTAAAGCACTGATACAGATGGTTAGTAAAAAGCAGGGGCGTGTCCACAGGATTTTTGGGGATGTTTTGTCTTGTGTGATACAGCAGGTGTTACAGTACAACTTATTCCCATTTTTCGCTCGCTAGTTTCTGCTAAAACAGAAAGAAGCTGTTTGTGGACTGGAGCTACCGAAGGACTGAGAAACTAACAACATTAGCTTGGCTAAGTTATCTTGTTTCAAAAATCATGCACTCAATTAGTGGAGGTTCATTAATTTATCTCTCTTTATCTGAGGCAATTAGTCGAATGACAGAAAATTAATCAGCAACAATTTTGATAATTACTTTTAAGACATTTTTTAACCGTCTCTGGTTTCAGCTTCTCAATTGTATGTAAGGATTTGCTGCTATTTTTTCTTTTTACATTTTATAGACCAAACGATTAATCTATAAATTGTAAAAATAATCTGTAGGTTAAATAATTAAATCATTAGTTGTAGCCCTAGTTCAGACGTAGTGTGGGAGTTAAGGTAAATCCGTTTGCACAATACATGTTAGAAGATGTGAATTTTAAGTTGTTACTAAGTCATTCGAGGAAAATTTTCTTTGATAGAGGCCACACAGAGCTCATTATCCTAGATAGACAATATCTCTTTACATATGGTTTGTTGGAGGACCATAGTTAAAATAAGCCTTTTTTATTTTGTGTCTGACAATTTCCGGTCAGCAGAACACCTAGACGTGTTAAGCTCTGACGTGAACGTATTTCTCCTCACTCTTTTTTTTTTTTTAATATCAATGCTTTCCATTTTTATCAGGCGCTGACTGTCCTGGTTAAAATGATAAACGTCACTAAGATTGACACTGAAGATTATATCAGTTGTAGTGAATTAACCTTAACTCTGTAGTAATGAAACTATTGGCTGTTGCCTGGTTAATGTTCTCTCTGCAAGCTGCTGTCTGTACTCCACAGATGGTAGAGCTTAAATTCATTCTCTGATAAGTTGATAAACTTTAATACATAACGGTTATGAATTAGGACCTCCAACATTTCTAAACAGTAGATTGTAAAAAAAAAATATATATATTTTAATGTGTGACACTTAATATTTCATGTATCATGATGCTGACACTCAAAACTGAATTGTAGTTATTTATGACTGAAATCTAATTAGATTTTTAACAAGGGATTCGAGAGGATTGATAGTGGTACAGCCTCTTCACCTTAGTATAAATGAATCATAAAATCATGTGATATGAGGCACGTGTTGTCATGTTAGTTAGCATACATTACTTTCTCCTTTTTAATTAAACAGTCTACTCCTCTTACTTCCTGTCACTAGTTAGTCTCGTCTCTCTAATTTTATCTGAATGCTGCACAGGATCAAAAGTCGGTTAGCTTAGTTTGGTTGTAGCGCAAGTAACAACAGCAAAATGGAAAATTGTAGAAAGTTTGTGAAATTAACTGGATGCAGCAGGTTAATGATAACTTACAAGTTATACAGTACAGATCAGTAATAATTATAAGGATACTGTTTTTGAGTTAATGATGCTAAAAGAAAAATCTAAAAAACTTGCGGGAGTGCACTTTGGTTACTTAGCTGTTGTGAAGTCAATGGGCTGTCAGATTTAGTGGGTGGTCGCCCAAGGCTCCCTTGAACACGCCCCTGGTAAACATTTCAGTGCTTTTATCTTTTCGTTGATGTTAGAATTATCAATGCTGTCATTTCTCCACAACTCACTGATTTACAAAACAACAAAACATTTCTACATAAAAAAACAATTTTTTCCACCACCAGCCTGGAGACACTTCTTTGCGGTTGCATTGTTAGTATTTTGTAACATACAGATACAGTATAGCTGGTTTGGAGAGTAAAGTGAAATAAAAACAGGAAAAGCTACATTATTTGTTTTTGTACATGAAGTGGCAAATCTAAACCTCTGGGGGTCACATGTGCAAGAGTGATTCAGTCTGGCCCTGAGCAGTTTAAAACAGCTACAAACACATGGGCAGGAAAATAAAAATTTTTAAAAAAGAGGCGTTTTTGTTGGCATTCAGCAAGCAGCAGGTTGTTGTTTGCAAGGCACAAGCTTTAAAACTACAGATGTTAAAAACTAAATTTAGTGGACTTGATTCAAACATAATTTACAAGGCACAAATTAGTTTATTTACATGTCACCTCGAGAGAAATACTGTTAACAGTTGTTGCTGCTGTTGCTGGTGATGCTGTGGTTGTTGTACTTGTTTCTCGCTTACAAATCCACCTTTGTTAGTATTTGTTTGGGCTGTTTGTTGTTTGGTGCATGCTCCTCCACTGAACACAACGTTTCTTTGTTTGGTCTTTGGCTTCAAGATGCAAACAGGCCACTAAACAGGTCGGTGCCATCACCGCTGTGCTGGTGGGGTTTTGTTCTACTGGCTGTGAGTCGTTGTTAGTTTCCCTCTTTGTTGTTGTGTTGTTTTTCAGCAAAGTTTGTTAATGGTTTCCTTTGGCGGTTATCCTTTTTAAAACAGCTCTAGAGCGTATGAGCAAGTGTTTCAGTTACAGGACTTTGAGTTTTGTTTTTTCAGGAAGTCAGTGAAAGCAGCACAGGCGGCATAGAAAGTCTACTATGGTGAACCTGAAACAGGCCAAAGAGGATAGAAGGTGTCAGTTTGGTCAAAGCAGAAGACAGCGAATAAACAACTTCTTACTCGAATGATTAGTGACTAAGTTTCAAGACTGTAGATTCCACACATGCATTAATCCTCATTAAAAAGCACTCCAACATTTTGGGAAACCCTTGTTTGCTGTCTTGAGGCCCCTATACACTGTGGTTCATCTGGTACAAACCAGAATCACAATCTGAATACGACATTAAATGACCAACACCGAGATTGTAGGTGCCCATAGATGTATATACACAGATACCACACCTGTACATGATAAGCATACATTCTTTTAAATAATAAACATTAGAGCGACGCAGATGGATGACATGTCTTTGCTTTGTTTTCTATTTACATCGTAGTGCTACAATCGACTAGACTTTCATCTCAGTCTGAGATAATTGTTTTCCTACAGTGTATAACGGCCTTTAACCAGAGTCACATGAAAGAATGGATACCAGTCACATCTAATTGCGTCCACGATGTAGGTTACAAAGAATAGCCTAGCTTAGCACAGAGACTTGAAGCAGACTGATGTTGTATCTTGTTTTTTTTTTTGTTGAAATTCTCAATATTGGTACTAATGCCTGAGTTTTGGTATTGATACCTTACTTTGAGAAAAATAAACATGTCTACAAACCCCTTTTTGAAATATCCTAAAGAAACAAAAGTTCTCAAGTGTTAATAGTTGTCTCAACTAGGGATGGGACGAAATGATTTTATCGCAGATCGGGATAAAAAGCACTCAAGTTGATTGTGGTGGATTTCCATTATCAGGATAATCGCGAATATCCTCACATGAGTGACTTGAAAAGCCCAATGCCAGATGGACTTTCTATAATTTACCCCTGACTTAAGAAATGTACTGATGAAATTGTTGTCTGTACCATTTGACATCATGGTAGAGAAGTAAAAAATACAGGAATTATCATGTAAGAAAGAATACACTCACATTGTTGCTATTTTTTAATTTATTTATGCAGGGGGACCTTATGATTACCTTATTTAAGATTGTTTTTCACTAAAAATGTTTGATTCCAGTATGTTTTAGTGCCATTTTAAGAGTGACATGAAATTTTCATATCGTCCCAACATAAGCAGCCGTTCAAGAACTTTACATATATAAAATACAGTCTGAATTGGCCAAATAATAATTTAAATCAGGAACAATCTTATCAAGACAACAGATTTTGTTTTTGATTCTACGGACACATTTTATCTGATAGAAAACGGGACTGGTTACTAGCTTATTCGTTATCAAGACAGCTTTGAAGTTGTTGGAAAGTCTACTTTTTTCTCTTGATGGAGCTAGGCTAGCAGTTTCCAGTCTTTGTGCTAAGCTAGGCTAAACATATCCTGGACCTACTTTCTCTGTATTATCTCATTTGACTCTGAGGGAGACAGAAAATAAGTTTCTCTCTCAAAATGTCGGAGTGTTCCTTTACAGCTTTCTGTTTGAAGAGTTTCATCCCAAATTGAAAAACCCACCAGCTGATTATTAGCAACGTTTAGCAGTTACAGGACGTTATTTTCTACTTATTTCATAACACCAGGCTAAGGCATCCCGTGCAGTTCCTGATACGTACCTCCGTATCCTTGCCCGTTGTAAGGAATACCGACACACTGAGAAGAGTCACAGTATCCAGGAGGTCCAGGAGGCCCGCGGACTCCGGCGTATCCTGGACGTCCGGGGGGACCACGAGGTCCGGCAGAGCCTGAAGGGCCTGGAGGTCCTGTCCTGCTCTCTCCTGGTGGACCTGGTGGAAAAATACAGACTCATTTAGGTCAGTAACACATCACAAGGACGAACCAGAGGAGATAAATCCGAGACTGGTCGGTGATGACGGGTTTTTGCTTCAGTAGCATTTTATCAAATCTGTTTAGGTTTAGCCTTAAAAATTTTCAATAAAAGAAGTTATAAATAATTTGATATTTAAGAAACATTTGTCAGAAAGATTGCATATTCTTAGCTGAATAAGGAGATTAAAAAATACATTACTTAGACTATAAACTTAACACATCTGGGCATTTTACTAGAGCTGAAAAGATTAAGTCAACAATTGTCACCAGTAATCTGCTACTATTGTGATGATTGTTTAAAGTATTTTTCAATCAAAAATGCCGAACATTCCCCAAGTTTCAGCTTCTCGACTGTGAGGTTTTGCTGCTTTTCTTTGACTTAATAAACTGAAAATATTTGGATTTTAATACCTAATGTTTAGTCTTTTGTGTTGACATTTCTTAAGGTTTGTGAAGTTTGCGTTTAAAAAAAAAAGTTGAAACTCAAACTGATTCTCCTCAGTGTGGTTGCTTGTTTTTTTTTTTTTATCATTCCAACTATTTTTGATTAATTATGAGAGAATTCAAGTTTTATTATATTCTTGTAAAACTGCCCAAAGTAAAAACCCCAGGCGGTGTTTCGTGATCTCTACCAAACCACATAATTATGGCTCAGTGTCATCGTGCTCAAACTCCAGCTGGAAACATAATACTTCTTTTTTTTTTTTTTTTTAAACCATTGCAACTGCTGCTGACAGTCTTGGGCACAACATTTGGAACATGGAAATAAAAGAAACTAAACTATGAGAGGGGGAAAAAAGGGAAAGGCAGGATCTGCTGATCCTTTTTCCCCCCTCTGCGTTATGTCTAGACATGGACAAAGCCGGCTTGGAAAGTTTCCCTGATGGTCTGTCTCCTCCTTGCCGTCCTCAGCATGTGTTGTGAATGAACCTCTTCCTCCTTTTCCAACACCGTACCCCTCTGCTCCCACAGTTTCCACAACTTGACCTTGTTTGCTTCAGGAAACTTTTCTTTCCCCTTCTTCTGTCTGACAGACTGGACTGCCCCAGCGTTGTAAGGCTGTAGTCGGGGTGCTGGATTACAGCGGGACTGGATTGGATGTGTGATTAGGAGCTGCTCTAAGGCTCCGGGCAGGATGACGACATGATTTTGTGGTTGTCGTTTGAGCTGATTTTTGCAGGACGAGCTGCAGCTTCAGAGTTTAGTAGTGAAGTGACATCCTAAGTGTGTTAGTCTGAGGATGCTGATTCTTAAGTTCTAATATTGCAGGATTTGAACCTTTTTAAAAAGGTACGACACAAAAATGATGTGGGTGCTAATTTTACAGGTTTGAGTTCCCTGAATTATTCGCCAGCAGTGAACAAACATGTAGCTCACATCTCTGGGCCAATAATCAATGTTTGATATTAGTGGGCTAAACTTTCTATATTAAATATTGCTAACCATTTCCTCTGTTTTAAACTACAACTATGTTATGACTAGAGCTGAAACAATTAATTAAGCCATTAGTCGATAAACAAAACTGTCATTTAAAATTGAATATCATTCATACGTCTGACAGCTTTAGTTACTTTTCAGATTAAAGTTGTACATATAAAATGATATATTGTTAAGGGTTGAATTTACCAGTAATGTATATAAAAGTATCATAGTTAAAATGAGCTCCACCTTGACCAGCTACAACATTATTAGTAATGTTATAGTAATAATAATTGGGTACTTTTACGTGTAACAGAACGTTAAGTAAAAGATCTTCTTCCACCACAGTTTTTTTTTTTTTTTTGTCACAGACATCTTTTCACATTTACTAGACTAAACAATTATCACCAGATTAATCATTAGTTGCAGGTTGTAGTGTTTGGTACAGGTTGTTAATAGGATCTGATGTAGATGAAGTTTCACCCAGTTGCTTGTTCACCCATATTTAAACTTTATATTATCCTTTTTTCCTGAGTGAAATCAAACATTACATCAGCTTTTGCACCAGGCGGTGTGACCTGAGCAGGGTATCAGGTTAGAGACTTACCAGCGGGCCCTCTCGGTCCTTTCTGTCCGACTCCTGACACTCCTCGGTCGCCTTTCTCTCCTGCTGGACCTGAAGGAAACACAGGATCAGATTCTCTCTGGTAAAGAGCTGAAGGGTCACAATATTCCTGTAGTTAATGATTAGTAATGAGGGTTAAGCTCTGATGTAAAACACAATACTTGATGGACAGAATTAAAACAAACAAATAGTGTTGGTAGTGTTTATACAAGCCAGTCCTACTTTTTCTCTGTGATCAAAGTTTGTCAGTTTAATACATTCTTAGACAAAGAACAGGACCTTTTCCTTACTATATGAGTCAGCAATTACTGTAATCAAAGTTCAACTTTTAAAACCAGTTTGAGCTGCTCAGTATCAAACCACATGGCGAAGACGAACAGAAAAAGCTTAAAATTAAACGCTACTAAGTTTAATAATCAGCTGTCTGTACAAAGAGTTTTCTTCTTGTTTGATAAAAGATTAGTGTATTAAGACAGTGACATGTTTTCCATTGTTTTGGTTGTGTACTCGAGCACAATGGATTTCAAATGTGGCCGCGACTAATAGGTTAAAGTTCTTTCTGCTTTAATTTGAGGACATTTACATCCACATCAGACAACCGTTAGCCTTTTTTATACGTGGGCAGGATGTTTTGGGTAAATTGAAATAAACATAGTAATGATATTTAATATTTGCTTCACTGTTTGGTCCCGAAACTGGGGGACTCTGACTCTCACACAGTTTTATACAAACACTGTTCACTTATCAGGGATGTAAACACCCTCAAATTAAAGCCGAAAGCACTTTAACCTCATAGTCATTGTTTCATGTCTCATTTGGTGTTGATATTTTTCTCCAGCATGTTTACTGCAGCTGGCAAGAATCACTTATTCCTGTTGTCATCCTGTAAACACAGTGATGGTTTTCTAGTGGGATGATATAAAGTAAGAGTGGAGGAAAACGACTACACCATCATACTGTTGCATAAGAGTTCTTACTTCTAATAAGCCTCCTCCTCTAGTATGATAAACTTCATGTGAAGTCTTAACTGTGTTATGTGCAGCTTTGCCGTCTGTCTGGTGCAATGTTTTCTGAGATATGTGATATGAAGAGACAAAGGAAACTCAGACTTTACAGCAGATCTCTAACAATGAGTAGAAAGGAGGCAGCATATTACTCAGATTGCTTCACAAGGTTTACTGATGAAGCCAAGCCTTGTTAGCATCTTGTGATGGTTTTGTGCTGTTTAAATAGTCACTGTGCTCCCACTTCAGGAATCATTCCAGTTCATTTCTTTAACTCGTCATGATTTTAACTGTTGAAGTACAATGTCCTCGACAGTGTCGTACCTCTCTCTCCCTGCTGGCCGGGTGAACCTGGACTTCCGGGGAAACCGTTCCTTCCTGCGGCGCCCGGCTCTCCGCGGGGTCCCTCCCTGCCGGGAGATCCGGGAGGCCCTGGAGGGCCCGGGTTATTGCTGCGGTACATGCCGTTGGGGATCTGGTTCAGTAAAGTGTTGACGCGGGTCATTTGTGCTGCAACAGCAGAGGAGAAAAGGGAACATAACAGTAAGTGGCAGAGTTACTGTATCATGAGAGACAAGAGCCTGTTTGGAGTCTGGCTGCTTTATGCTGCCAGAAACATTTCACATGGAGTTCAAGGGAAAAAATGCTCGACTTACCGTTTACTAGCTGCTCGCAAACTTGTCTGGCAATGGATCGCATCATGTTCTGAGGAGCAAAGTCGCCCTGGGTACAAAGAGGAAGGATGTTATAGCAAATTTCTTTAACAAAATATTACTGTTAAGGTTAATGGCTCAAAAGAAAAGCTTCTAACTCGGACTCAGTTTCCTTCCCTTTGATTACTTCCAGTCTTATAGTATATTTTATCTTCTTGTGCACAGTTGTGCTCTTTCAGAAGCTCTGAGGTTCCCTTTTATCAAACATTTCCCCGTGATGAAGTCGAAAGACTGAAAACTTGGTTTTTTTGATTAAATACCTGCACGCAGATTCTTCCTTTCTTATGATTTGATGTTTTTGGCTTTCTTGCACTTTAGCATTGAGTTGTGAGATCAGTGATCCTCTTAAAACAAGTACACCAAGACAATGCTGTTCCAACAAGTCATTTAGCTTAAAAAAATATATATATATACTGTTTTCTTAAATTAGGTTAAAACAATCTGCCACATCTGGCTTGTTTCAAGATATTAAAACTTATTTAATACATACTGAAACAGGAACAACTGAAATTTTCTTGCCACGTTGACAAACAATACCTTGTCTTGTTTTGTGAAAAAAGTAAACGCTTGAAAGGTATTTATATCCCCGAATGACTTGGTTTTCTTGTAGTGCAGCATCTTCAAATAAAGTTCTCACTTTGGATTAAAACTTGTCATATGAAGTTTTTGAGCTTCCAAGATGTTTAAAAGAATTTCAGATTTACTCACTCTCTCTCCTTTGTCTCCCTTTGGACCGACAGAACCCTAAAACAGGAAATCAAAGCCGTTCAGTTGTCAGAAAACCATTTAAACTCAGACAGTGCTGGCTGGTCGTACAAAGCCGCCATGACAGCGAGGACACTTACAGGAGAGCCATTGTCTCCGGGGTTTCCTGGTTTTCCTGCAGCACCTGGTATTCCAGGAGATCCTGGAGGTCCCTGCAAGGAAACAGAAAAGAGTACCACTGGGTTAGAAGACCAAGCCAGAGAGCAACAGTTTGGATATATTATCACATTAGCCAATAAAAAAACAAAACTGGAAATATTCCCCAAACTAATCACAAAAAAGGATAAAGTAATGTCAAAGCCCTTCATAGATCCTGACAATCATCTGTCTTGATAAAATCGAGAATCCTATTTGTGATCAGAAAATTGGAGTTCAGTCAACACCATCAGCTTGTTAAATCTCGTGGATGTTTTCTCCTCTGAAAACTGTTTGTCCTCGAGTAAGGCACTTAAATGCCTAATTGCTTCAGCTGGGTGTACGTGCCTTGCTGACTGGCCAACAGTGCAGGCAGCAGCTCCCAGGTGTACATGCGTCAAAGCTTGAACTCCCAACAAACCATTAAAACGCTTACCATGGGCCCTGCGGGGCCTCTGGGTCCAGCCGGTCCTTCCTTCCCTTGAGGGCCCTGGAAATACGAGATCAAGACTGAAAAACTGGACCGATAGTGTTCATGTTTAAAGAATTCAGAGAGCATGGTTGCCATTAAAACCAGCCTGTCTGTGCTCACCCTCACTCCAGCTGATCCGATCGGGCCGGCAGCACCAGAAGGACCAGGTGAACCCTGCAAACACACAAGAAAACAACTCAAAGCCCATTTTACCTTCTTAACTAAAAAGGTCACCTTTGCTTTGACCGACCAGTCAAACCGGTTTGTTTCAGCGCCGGAATTTCTGCCTGTCGAACAGTAAAACGCCTTTTTTTGCGCTCATTTGCTCAGAAACCCTGCTCGCTATTTTTATTACCAATCCTCTCTGGTCTTTGATGCCTTTGCATAAGATTTACAGGGAACATAATATATTCCAGATCTGTTTTATTGGCCTTTATAAACCAGGACCTGCGTGGTCTGCAAGTCATTAAATGCATGTTGCTATAGCATCTGCTTCAGCATGGTCACCTGCAGCCTGCCCACTCCATCAACACCATCCACGTGGAGATACACTCTGAGTAAAGAGCTGATTAATCAGTCTTACTCATGACTCCAGTGTGCAGCTCCGCACTGAGTCTGCATGGAGGGAGGAGCTGTGATGAAGGCCACACAGAGCTCACAGGTTTGATCCCTGTTAACATCCTTGAAGAAAACACTCTGGATGAGCAGAGTGGTAAAATGGTTCCAGTCTGTTAACTGAGTTCTTGGAGAAACCTTTTTATTTCCTGGTTAAGGTGAGAATTAAAAGAAGAGGTTGTAACATTATGAAGCCTGGCCTTCTGCTACTGACTAACAAAGACGTAGCCAGTCATACCTCGGATGTGTTAGCATTCATTGGAATGAATGGGCAGCCATGTTTGACTGTCTAAAAGTCTATTACCACATAACTAATAGGCACGATTATGTTGTTTTTGTTTCCACCTGCATGAAGACATCAATTAAACCAAAGTAACACTGTTAAACATATTTTCACCCAACAGAAGGATTTACGTTGTCATGCCTTGATCTGCACAGTAAAAGTAGAAATGGAAATACCCAAATAAAGTACAGTACTTTTTCGAAAAAGGGTAGTCATTTTTTCTCTATATTTCAGGTGAGGCTGAGAACCTCCACTATATCTGGGGCAAACATATTTGACTAAGCTCTGTTTTGGCATCGATGGCTCGCTAACCTGCACTCTGAACATCTGTGATCTTTGACTGCGCCCACTGACGAGACTCTGCTGCAGTTCTGCTTCTAACAAGTCTTGGAGCAATTAAAACTCCAACCTGCTGCATGTAAAACGGCTAAAAGCAAGAGAACTGATCTCTCCTACGTCTGCATTAAAGGGGGGATTCTTTTAAAATCCACTAAAGCAAAACCCCGGAGGTTCAAGCTTAAAGAAGTAAAACAAATAGCACTCCACAGGTCAGAGGAGGGCACGGGGGCCACTTAGTATTTGCCTGTGACTGCGACCATAAACAGATTTAATGGAGCGCATCTCCACAGAGGATCACTGGGCTTGAAGTGACAGAAAACCCTGAAGGAAGAAACAGAAGAGGTTTATATTCGGCCCCTCCAGCATTTAGGGATTGTTTACCCTCTTAAGAGCTCAACTTCAATCTAATCTTAAAATCTGACCTGACTGTTGTCTTAAACTGTGCTGGAGGAGACCAGTCCGGCCTAATCACTGTCACCTTTGTAAACTTGCCCTTCACAAAATTATTAGTTTTCTTAATTTTTCATTATAAATGACACTTTCATCATTTAGTGTTCTATGAATGTCTTTGTATTTTTTGTAAAAAGGTACAACACATGTAACTTCCCTGAATGATGCTGCAGTGGTAGGAGAGAAAAGCTTTGAAGTAAATGGAGGAAACTTTGACTTCCATGTCTTACCACCCCATAAAACTTACATATGAGGGGCCTCATTCCTGGAAGAAATCAAAACAGCACCTGATATCCGTCACTCAATATTCAAACACAGACATTTTAATCCTGTTCAGAGGTCTTCGGATGACTCAAAGCTTCAACAGTGACCCGTGATGTTCTTTACTTTCAGGCCAACTGTGGCTTTATGAGCTTAGGTGTCATTTTTTTCTTCCAAACCCTGGAATCCCAGGTTGGACCGCAGCTCCTCGTATATTCCCAGATAAAACAATTTAAGAGGATGTAGCCGCTGACCGCACGCCAACACTTAACCAGCGCTGTTAATCAAGCTGACTTGTTCTTGGCTCATTCTCTGCAGAAATTTAATTTAAAAGTAATATTCGTAAACCTGCTGCTGAGAGCCGTACTCCCTCTCTTCTCTCTGAATCCTCCCCAGCTGGAAAACTGTCCATGTCAGGCCAGATGCCAGACTAGTAGTCAAACTGTGAATTATCCCAGTTTCCTGTTTAAAATCCCAAAAACCTTTTTTAGCCAGAGCTGCACTTACTTTCTGTCCAGGTAAGCCAGAATCACCGGGGTCTCCCTTTGGTCCAGGGCGGCCCTAAAGGCAGAAAACAACATGAATGAACACCGTGAAGAGATCAGTCACATGACATTTAGAAGAAACACGCTCTGCCAGTGGTGTCCAATCATCCAACAAACAGAAACTGGGATGAAACTGATACTTCACAAATGGTGGAAAAAGATCTTTGGTAAGTAAAAGGAGCAACACCAACATGTAAAACTTTCAAGCCTCCTCTCTGCATGTTTGCTTGTCACATTATGTCCATTGGCTTTTTCACACTACTGGTCTTGGTGGTTTTAATTATGTCTCCTGTTATCATCTCCTTATTTCCAGCTGACATTAACATGTGATCTGCATCTTTTTATTTTAAACCTAAGTTTAATTTTTCCACTTCCACTATGTTTTATTTTACTATTTCTATCTTATTGTATTTTATTCAATTGTGGTGTGGATTTGTTAATGTTTTCATTTGTAACATTGTTTTGAAAAGGTGCTGTATAAATAAAGTTATTTATTATTATTTGCATATGGGAAAATGCATGTTAAAGCAGGTGTAAAAGCATTCAGAAGACATCAGATTGGATCAGACCTTTCAGTGCTGGAAGACTTGCTAACTACTGCTAGCACTCATAGCTTTTGCCGAGCTTGTTTACGATAGCAGGAAGAGGCGGAGTTAAGTGATCTTTCCAGTTGCTGAGCGAGATTTGTTTCTTTGGAGTCAAACTGTATAGACTGTATTTACACCTGCCTTCTTCCTTATCCAGATCCCATGTTAATGGCAGGTGTAAATGGGGTCTAAATGACATCTGTACCGTTTGGCCTCATTCTTTCAGAGAAGAATCTGAAAGATCAACTAACTCTGCCTCTTGAGCTGCTCGTCAAAAGCAATATGGACTCTGGGGAGATCCAAATAAGCCCTTCCTCTGCAAAGGGAAAATAAGTAGTTGTACAGCAACATCGCTTGCCTACGCCTGTCATGTGACCCTCTCCTCGCATGACACAGCGGCCCCTCCAGAGCATCCTGCATCACTTCCCTCCACCTGAGACGCACCCCGTTTGTTTACAAGTCTGACAACTCCGCCTGCCTAATCTGCATATTGAGATCCAATCACAACGCAGGCAGAGTGGAGATAACGAGAGCACGTGTTAATACCAGGTAAAAATGCAAAGGGTCTGTTATCAGATGTCATTATCCAGATACAGCTCACGTGTTAAGACCAGGTTAAAATGGGGTCTTTGTTGTCATGCCAACCTTAAACTTGTCAGGCTATGAATGTGCATATGTATGTAATATAAACTGTAATGCTTTTGGTTGCAAATTCTTATTTATTCCTAATCTCGTCCCATAAATCTTGTGTAATCTCTACCCCCACTCCCGAACCGACAGATCCTGTTTTATATGTAAAATCTCAATCTGCAAAGTAGCTATAGCTGTTACATACATGTAGTGGAGTAAAGAGTAGAAAATAATGGAAATGCAGATACTTAAGGACAGTACTTTAGCAAATGCACTCAGTAACCTTTCTGGAGATGATTTATTATCATCCAGTGATACTGAGGTCTCAGGTCTCTCTGGTATCACTTCATCCCCTCAGACATGAAGGAATGTGAATCTCAGCCACAGGTACTCCCCATCTTGTAAATTCCCTTTATAATAAATCGCCAAATAATCCCCGCTCCGGTGAGGCACCCTGGGATTTATGTTTAGTTGCTGAAAAGGCATCGCCGGAGTGTGTGTGTTCCTGTCAGGTGTGTTTATAGACTTACAGCCTCTCCTGGAATCGACTGCCCGCTGGGTCCTTGAGGGCCGGGCAGACCCATGGGCCCAGGTGGTCCTTTTTCTCCACGTGGGCCGATTGGTCCCTGTTAAGTAAAGACAGAAGGTCAGAAAAGAAATATTTAAACAGGGAGGAATTTGTTGCTGATATCTCATCCCAGTTCAAGTATACTTCTGTTGCAATCTGTGGAAAAGACCAACAGGAGATGAGGAATGCTGCTCGGATCGAACCAAACCTCCCCTTCGTATCAGGGAGAAAAAGCAAAAACACGCTTTCATTAAGTGGAATCAGATGTTCTTACCCTCTTCAAAGCTTTCGTACTTTAAACAATCTTGTTTTCATCGAGGGCTGATAGCTGAAGAGTCTGATCCAGCTCAGACAAAACTGTCTTGGACTTTTTTTCTTAAGCGTTAATTAAAAAAGGTGAAGTTTTAAAGATGACAAAAGGTACTCACAGCAGAACCGGCCTCTCCTCTTTCACCTCGGGGACCTTTGCTGCCGGGGGCACCCTGAGGAGGAGGAACATTTGTCATGTTAACACAACAAAGACCAAAGGTGCATCTGTCAACTTTGACAAATATCAGGGGCTTTAAGATGGAAGGGAAATCCACCTTAAAGCCCCTGAAAACCTGGTTTCAAGTCTTCAGTATAACCTTAGATGTTCCTGATAAGTAAGTAGTCAAGTCACAAAAATATCTTTAGGTGTTATTTATTTGGAGTTTAACACTTCAAAACTTCAGTTAACCTTCATAAGGACTCATTAGACTGACAGTGACCAACCTTTGGCAGTAAATAGCGTGTCAGCGCGGGATCCCAGCCCTCACAGTAAGAAGCTGCTTGGGAAAATAGGTTTTCAGGGCCTTTAACAGCTCTATTCATCTTGTAGTCAGAAAGTATTGAGAGACGGACTGACATGTTGTTGGTTTTGGTATTTTCATCGGATTTGTTGACAATAAGAAACAGAACAGCACCAGTGTTATCCACTTATCCGTCCGTTAGTGCAGTCAGAGGGGAACTGTCAGACAGGTCGGCCTTCGTCATGCTGCACCACAGTTTACCTTCTCCCCCTCTTATAAGATTTTAAGAGGCATTGCAAAGAAGCTTGCCATGGTTAATGTTCTTCAGGACGCAATATTCTCCCTTGTACAACATACAGTAAATAAATAACCATAACTTTTACTAACGTAAAAGTAGTAATACCGCAGTTACCGCATGTTCTATTACAAATCCCGGGATGATAGAAAGTTAAATCCCCAAAATTTGAGATGACTGAACAATAAAAGCATGAAAATCCCCCAAAAAAGATCGGCTGAAGGATCACATGCTTCTCCACAGGTTCAGTAAAACGTGTCATTGACCAGAAACAAGTAAGCCATGTTTCTTATGTTGCATGTAAAATCGAAATCTACACAGTAACAAGTAACTCCAACCCTGTTTCTTAGAAATTACATTTATATACCACTAATTAACGTAAGAAGAACGTAATGTTTTTGTTATATCTGCTTGTGGCAACTAAAGCATGACTAATGTTTTCATGGTTCTGTTTAGGCGACTCAAAGCACTTGGTGAAGGTTCAGGAAATTATTAAATAACTGAAATAGTCAACGTTTTCAATATTTCATCAAAACCACGATCTTTCCTTAAAGGAAAACTCCACTGATTTTCCACCTCAGCTGTTTCCAGGTGTTGGGGAGTTCTACTGCATGTGTTTTAAAAGTCGTATAAAGCCTTTAGTGTCTCAGAGGGAGCTGTGTGAAGTCTGCTAAATGTCCTCAAGTGATGTCACTTGAGTCGGCGTCGGTCGGGGCTGAAGACTACAAGTTTGAAGATGAAACTAATCTGTTGGTGTGGAGTTAAAAAGAAGTGAGTTCAGCAGCTGCTCATCTCTGCTGCAGGCTACATTAGCCGCTTCTAGCATGACACATCTCTGAGTGTCAGCGGTTGAGTTGCATTGTGGGTAATGTAGGTGCCAGGTTTTGACAAGGAAGAATGTGTGGAATAATATCTCTGCTGCATCGATTCCTTTTTTTTGTTTTTTTAACCGTCAATCGTGAGCCCGACAGTGTTATAGGTGGAGTACTATTTTAACTAACTTGTTTTTGTTGCCTAAACCTAACAGTACATGGGACACATGACGTGAACCCCGGTGTTTGGTGTCCAAGTCCTGCACGGCCACCATCTACCCAACCAAACAGTATACGCACTTCTTGAGTTGGAAAAAACTTTGCCAGTGAACATAATCGAGGCAGCAGTCACGTTTCCTCCAAAACATATGTGGCAAAAACGATTTCGTGTATAGACATAATTTCTAGGAGACCGGGTTGAGCTGTTTAAATAATGGCGTTAAAGTACAAGATTTTCCTATAGAAAGTCTCTAAAATGGAAGTAAAACTGTACTTGACTTATGGTGACTTCCAGCTTCTGTAAATAATGGATTCAGGTGATTCTTACCACTGGTCCCTGAGGCCCTGGCAGCCCGGTGCCCTCCGAGGTACAGGTGCAGGAGTTGGGAAGAGACGGACACTTCAGCTCATCTCTCTGGTGGAGAAAGAAACACACAATTCAACAGTCAAAAACACAAAGACAGTCGCTGAGTGAAAGAACTGAATCACACGAGCCAAAGAAAACTGATTCCAAGTTTCAACTGATTTAACTTTGGATTGAGGGCTGGAGTGGAGTTAACATTTAACAGCGTCCATGTCGCTTCATTAGCAGCAGATGATTCATACAGTCACGGTTCAAAACAATAAGAGTCTCTGAAATAAACTGTGAATGAGCGTCCTGAAAAAGGTGTGTAGGACAAGAAAGAAATCTAAAGTGTTTCCTTCAAGAATCCTCCAAAAACGTTTTGAACTCGTGTAACACAGTCTGTCTCTGTTTGCCCAGTGTTGCTTTTCAGTGCAGAGGTAAACAGTTTAGACAACATTTCTGTAGGTTAAACTGTTGCAAAAGACAAACAGCAGAGCCAAGATGCCCTGAAGTGACGTTTTCTTGAGCGGCTGCACAGACAAAGAACGCCAGAACAAATCTGTGTGATGGCACCCTGAGTGATGTTCCAGTAAGAGGGGGGTACATTTTCTGGTTCAGAGATTTCAGCACGCCGATGAAATTAAGCTTTTGTGAAAGTAAAACCTCAAGAAAACAGTTCAGGAATCTAAAAACTCAGCCTCCTGGAGAGGAGGACTTCCAAGGACGCCCAAGCAGGAAGAGCCTTGAGGGGAGGCAGATACTGTGTCAAGTTAGACGGATAATATCTCGTCAGATATCCAGAACTGTTAACAGCAGCCTTTCAAACGAAGAACTACAAATGTCACTAAAATCATTTCCTGAGTGTGAAAGTTAATTATTTGCCTGATTTTGTGGCCTAAACCTATAAAAAAAAAAAAAAAAAGGCCCCTGCACTGTTTTTTCTCCCAGAAGAAAGTCATCACTCACACTGCGGTCCCAGATTACACACAGACACGCTGACGGCCAATTGAGAGCTTTGATAACCAAACACAGTCTTCTTCTGAACTTAGAGTGTCACATGTTTAGGACCAAATTCTCATCTGCTGCTACGACCGCCGTCGTCTATAAACCGACCAATCAGAATACGGCATGAAATGACGCAGAAAACACTGGCTTCTTCCCCAGACAGTGTGTTATTTTAAGAATCAGTTAACTGTGTAAGTCATTTATCAAGAAGAAACATTTACTGGTTCAAGTTTTCTTTGTGTGTGTTTCTTATCATTGTTATTGACATAGAAATGTGTTTTCTGGCTTCACACTGCACTCTGGGAAATCGTGATGGCATTTTCTCCCCATTTTAGACTGTTTATAGATTAACCAATCAATTAAATCAATAATGACAATAATTGTTTGTTGCAGCCAAACATTTATTGCACAATCTCACATCCCTCAAAACTGATATTGAACATCTGACACAGATTGCGTCTGAATGATCCTACAAATGTTACTTTTTTTGGTAAAGTCTAGTGATATTCAACTATTTCTTCTGTTCTATGGGGCAGTTAATAAGCATCACTTATTATATGGCTGGTAACATACTCCAAATAAAATCAAATTTGGCGTTTCGGTACCGGCAAAAATGCAAGTTGGGAACTAAATTGGAAAGAATTAATCAAGAATTAACCGAATTTAGCTTGTGGTAGTGTGTGTGTGTGTCCTTTGAACGAATTAGTAAATTCACAACTTCAATCTGGTGTGAAGTTCATTAAATGGACACACAGTCACAGTCAGTGTTCATCGGCAGTTCAGCTTTTGAGGCCACGTTCAGTTTCGTTTGGAGTAAACTTCCAGCTTTATACTTTGCTCAAAACAAACGAAGTGGTGTTTCTAGTAAATGTTGTCTTACTTTTTATAGAAAAATGAAAAAAGACTATTGATCATTTTGAAAATAGTCTAAACGTGCTTGCAGTAATTGAAGTGTAAACTAATTTCTTCACGATAACATGACGTCATTTAGCAAATTGAATAAAATTCAAGTTTTCAATTCTCCATTGGGAAAAACCCCCTCTGTTCTTTCTCCGGATCTCTTTTCTTGGCCCACATTTCGTCATACATGTTAACATGAATATTTTTGATCATCTACGTCTTGGGCTTTGTTCCATATTCTCCTTGTGAGCGGAAGTAACATTAGCTATCTAGAATTTTCAACTAACTAGAAGTTGCTTTCACATGGATGTGAAACTGTTGGGACGTATATTTCCACACTCATCTCGGATCATTTAATAATTGTCAGCTAAACGGGCGGATCAAGCAGCTGTCCCCGAGATAATAATGCACCAGAGCTGAATCCTTTTCAAAATCTTTTGGACGTCCAACTGCAGACGTGCTGCGCTCAGACAAAGCTTTATTTGTTACAGCGTCTCTGGAGATCTCTGCTGGGACTGAAGTGAGAAACCTTCACATTGAGAAAAGCCAGAGTCCGGCCATTTAACAGGCTGCGCTGTGCTGCATTTAAAAGTCTCATACTGTAGCTGCTGCTGATGCCCAAAATTTAACTGCTTGCAAACAAATGTTCCTCTTTTTAGCCTCGCAACGGTCTTGAGAAACACCAGGTTTTTGTTTTTTTTTAATAGGAGTTGATGTGTGAGGGATGAAGGGAGCTTTTCTACGATGATGTAAATATGTTGTTCATGTTTGTGTTTATTTATGTTCTTTACTGCCTACAAATGATCACCAAAGTCTATTCAGATTTTCTGTTTTCTTTCTATCCAAGCTGCAGTACATCAGCGCTCCACAAGACAGTTACAGCTGTAACTATCAGCAGGCTGCTGGGTTAAATTAACTATGTATGTGTTAATAAGCGCACCTGTTTGCTAACATTTACAGCTTGTGCTGCCCGAAAGTGGCCAAAAAAAGTTAGTTAATGCAGGTTTAATTACATCCCCATTTAAAGCAAATAAAGTGGACAGAATCTCCACACATCAGCTTAAACTGGTGCCTCAGACAGGACAGTGAGGCAGGATCTGTAGTGGCTTAAAGCTTTTTAATAAAGTGCAGCAACAAACATATTGGCGTAAAGCATGTTTCACTCTGATGGAGGACTGCTTTATGTTGACATGTTAGATGCTGCACCTTATTAAAAAAAGCTCTTAACTATAACTGTTTGCTCCAGATCCAAAAGTGTCAAAAACTGAAAGTGGACAGAAACAACATGTCCGTTAGACTCGTCCAATGCATCGGAAAACCGTGTGGCTCATAGCTACAGAAAGTACAGTGGGTCAAAAGACATTTACAGTTCAGGTAGTAAGTTTGTATCTTTGCCTTTATTTTCATATAAAATATATATATATTTGGATTAAACTGAACTTGTCTGATTGCTTGTTCACCTCGTGTTGCTGATCGTAGCATTGAAATTGAAAATTCGCAGTTCTGTATGGATCTAAGCTGCTTTCTCTGCATTCTGAAACTCACATTGTGTTTTGTATTATATCTCACGCCCTGTTGTCCTTTCATCAGCTGGCTCACACTCCTGCGTATCGAATATACCCGGTTTATTTTGCTCTTTGATTCGAGCCAGTTCTGATTTTGATTACGCTGCTCTGAGCTTTGATCTGCTGCTGAGTCTGAACAACGACTGTAAGAAAATCAAGGACACACTCTGACTGCTGAGAGCTGTTAGGACCTGCAGCTTGGTGTTACAGTACAAACACTCATCTGTTTTTTACTGTCAGGAGGTTATCATTTCTTCAAACTGCAACTAAATGTGTCATTAAAAAGTTTAGCATTGTCCCGGAAACCTGGTGGACAGTTTTCTATAAGACGATCAGTTAACATTCCCAGGATGCACCACAGAAACAAACTAACAGGAAAAAATACACTTACACACAAGCAGATGTTGAGTTTTAGAGATTATTGGGGCATCTTGTGGATTTAGAGCTTGCACTGGACACAGAAATAATCTCAGGTCTGTGAGTATAAAATAAAATCTGGCCTTGATTTTCCATTGAGCCTCACATATCAATATGACCTAACTATGGCCACAAGCAAAGCATCTAAACATTGTCCTTACTTCCTGTTTAAAAAACAAGACGTGTGTCTAATCAGGCCTTGAAAATCCACAAACTCTTTGCTTTATTTTGCCAATAATTTAGATTTTGTGTTTAGGGTTGAATTCAAAATGAAATCGGGGAAGAAAATCTTCAGTCTACAGGCCATAAACTCCAGCCATTTCAATATTCGCCTCACAACAGTTGATTATCTGGATACTAAAGTCGAAGCTGCAGCCAAAGATTTACCATCATTCAACTGTTGGCTGCAGGTTGAAGAGGTGAATGGAGATGCTGGAAGAGTATGTGCACATCAAGCATGTTAAGTTAAAAGGCCCTGTGTCCATGTTTTCATGGAGGTGGGGGTTCCCTTACCATAGACGGGAGGTCACAACATCTGTCCCTGCTGGTCCAGCCCAAGCTGCAGACAATATCAAACATCTGGAGCTGGAACTGTGGAGAGGAAACAAAAAAGAAAACATGGAAATGGTGTTGTGGTACATGTGTCTCTGATACGCCCTTCACAGCTCCCAGAAGACAAATAGAAGCACAGCTGAGTCCCATCAGCCCCGGGAAAGACAGGAAACGTCTCATACTGCAACCACGTTAACGTACAGTACAGTTCCACTGTTGAATGTGTTCGTTTTAATTAAGTTCAAGCCGTGATTCTGTTCGTGTGTCCCAGAATCCTAAAATCGCCTCCCAGCTAACTGCCGAAATGTCACAGCGAGCCGCGAAGGAGTTCCAGGGTGCCACAACTACATCTTGCGTTCAAGTGTTTCTTTAAAGTGAGTGTAACTTGAATGAATAAGTCACACTTTTTCCTCATACAAATGAAATGTTGAATTCAGGCCCAAGCAACTCTAACATGTATATTACTAGAAAACAGGTTTGGGGTTTTTTTATTATCAGTCTGTCTGATAAGATGAAACAGTTTTCTCCATCTGAGCTAAACTGCATAGTAACAGTTAAACACCGCGTCATTTTATCTAACTTAACTACTGTCTTGTCAGCATTCGAAACCTACAGCTCCCATGAGGCTTTGACAACAGGCCAGTGGCTAAAGGGAAATCCACACCGGCAACATCTTGTGAAGAATAGTTTCATTTGATAAAATGTCAACACTTGTAGAAATAGTTTTCTTTAATAAATTTTCTTTTTTTTTTGCTACAAACCGCATGTGTGTTCTTCCTTTTTGTCTGAAACGTGAACCAGTTCATGACGCATGATGATGTTTACATTATTAACTATATCCATATTGATCGATCCAGACCTCCAGTGTCACGATGGGCACACAGAGCTTACAGTAGGTGGGCTGGAGAAGTGAAATAAATGAAAAAGAATCTAGTCTGTGATGCTGACAGGACAGCTGCTTCTGAGGAGAGTAAAGACGAAGAGGGACTGAAAAGATGAAGACTGGTAACACTAATGCGCCACTGATGTCCTGTCTGGTGTGAATTTTACTCATGGGATATGCTGTTGTTGAATGTAGTACTGACAGATACCCATTTAACTACAGACTATAATGACATCCATAAAATGAGTCAAGACAATCCTTGACAATGTCGGCAAAATTCACTATTCTGTAATTGCCACTTTTGGCCACAGTGGCCGCTGTTCAGACTTGTTTTAATGTGAGGAAATGATGTGCTCGTGACGCTGCCTCCAGTGTTCATGTTACCACTTTACCAGACACAGTGTCCAGTGATAGTAGCTCCATGGTAACACTGTAGCATACACTGTTTGGGTCATTGTAGACTCCATGATAAGCTTTTATTTTTGACATTTCTCTGTAGTGTTTGGCAGCACATGCTGTAAGAAATTAAGCTACCATATCCCCAAAATACATCTAAATATTTGGGAAAGAAAATGTGCTCCCTTGAGGCTGGATGCTAGGCTGGAGCCTATAATGCTTCAGCTCTTTCTATTACATCTGTTGTTTGGGTTTTTGTTGTATTTGCAGACTGCTGAACATAATCCTCCTCGGGGCATTAACATATTCAAATACTAAAATTACAAATTAAAAGTAAAAATAAATAAATTCTAATCCTTGTACATTCACCGTTGACTCGCTCCTTCCTGCTCTCCTGTCTGTGGAAACGCTGCAGGATCAGAGTTGACTTACGGTTGCTGATTCTCCTTTGGAGCCGATGGACTTGGACATCTTGCCCAGAACCTGGTAGCCATCGCTGGATGTCTCTCCAGCGTCCTTGATCTCCTTTTCAGCCACTTCTTGGCAGTCGATGTTGAGTTTGACACCGGTGGATGAAACCAGGATATGGAGCTTCAGAGAGAAAGGGAGAGGAAGAAGAAGAGGGGGAAAAAGGAGAATAGATTTTATTGGCAGATTCTTTGTTCTACGACCAAGTCTTGTGTCTGGTTTTTATCCTGATGGCCTGCAAATTATTAGGTTATGCTGAGTCTGCCGGCGGAGCCTGAGCTCAGGGTGGACGTGACTCGATCGTCTCCGCTGTAGTTCTGTTTATTTAAAAACACTGCTGGAATGTAAGAGCGCTCACACAGAGGAAAACCAGCGCTGATTTCTATTCATTCAGAAGAAAACGTGCTCCATCAGAGCCACAGCGCTGCGGCAGAAAGAAGGAAATGGATCAAATGCTGGATTGTATAGAAAGAAACTCATAGGGTGCTTTGGCTTGGAACTCCTTCCTGTTGCTATGAGCAATCTGGGAATTTAAAGTCTCAATAAAATGAATGAAAACATCACTTCCTCACCTTGTTGGTCATTTTCCATGTTGTTGTATGCGCCTATTTAAAGATGCCAAATGCCCTAAAAACTGCAACTTTTATTACCATTGCTTTTATTTTCAGGAAAACAGGGCATTTAAAGAGGTTACTTTATAGCAAGCCAGTAGGGATGCAACATTACAACATTTTTCTGTCCCAAATCCAATATCTAACTCAGGATATCAGGAAGTACTGATCAATGCTAACATAACTGTAACACATAAGTCAGTCACGCTTTTTAAACGTTTGAGAGCACAATATAGTGGATTCATTTACACTCACAGTAAATATAGTGCACTTTATAGTAAATAGGGAGTGATTTAATGTAATGCACCAACGTCCATTACATTTTTACCATATCCAGACATCACGTTCAACTCGTCTACTACATGCAACAAACAATGCTAAGACTACCGGTGGCTCAGAGTCGGTTGTTGCACTCGTTGTCCTCTGTGTGTCCACAGGACAGCTGAGGCACTTAATTAACTTAACTGCATGCTTCTGCATCCTGTCTTTGTTTCTTCTAGTTCCTGATGAAATAAAACCGAACTTGTAAACAGATGTTACGGATCTCCTCCAGAGTGTGTTTTTTTTTTACTCCAGCTGCTAAAAGTTGATTGTAAAAAAAGATGTAATGTTATTTTTCTGAGCGGCAACACGACTTCCCCACAAAAAGTGCAGAACATTAACTTTTATAAAAAGTCTGTTTTTGGTTAAGGATGCACCGGTCTGATACAGCGGATCGGTACTGGTGCCACGACATTAAATACAGTTTGTCAGTTTCATTATAAAGTTCAGTGTTTGAGCTGCATTCATTCAGTCCTGACAGACTGCTCCTCATGTTAGCTTACATACAAATTATTCCAATGAGTTCCACAAAGTGAGGTTTACAGATTTTAAATTTGGGGTAAAAAAAATGAGCACTGATATGGAATCGGTACGTGGTATTGGCAGATACTCCGAGTTGAGGTTTCGGAATCAGTCTAGAGAGAAAAAAGCATCTTCAAAAAAGTATTTTTGATCATTTTAGCTAATCGTGAATATTCCAGTTTCACAGTAAAGTTCTCCCACTGTCTTTACATAAAAGTCCCCTTATTGTGAAAGCACATGCAGGAAGTGATGGTGTAGTATAAGCAGTATTTTATTATTTACACATCTCAGTTCACCACAGCTGAAAGGTGGAGCAAAATAGGAAACTATTTACTGTGGATTCGTCGTGTCAGAGCAGAGACCCTGTCTACTTAATAAGGTCAGCATCGGGGCTGATTCAGCGGATTGAAGCGTCCCCACATACCAGTAGCTTTATGTAAAAAATTCCCTTTGCTCATCTAGTCGGATATGCTGCTCAGCCACATCTCAAAGATTCCTCCGTTTTCCCCCCAAAAACCTGGGAATGCTTCGCATTTTGGAAGCCAGATCTCCCAAAATTCCTTCCTTCGATCTTATTGGGGCAAGCGCTTCAACTCTTAACTGCAGAGTAACTGAGGCAGCAGTGGATTTATCTCTGTAACACACACACACACACTACCACAATGCATTTCTCCTTACTCAGATCTCCCTCGCCACATCTCCTCATGATGTCATTTTGCGGTGAGCCATGAGCGCTGCCTTTACAACAGCTTTTCCCTCGAGGCCGGCCCTCTGAGGCAGCGGCCGGTCAGAATGAGTCCAGCTGAGCTGCGAGGAGGGAAAACGTTGCTTTACAAAGCCACGGGCTGGCAGCTGTGGCAGCCCGCGGCTCGCTGCTCGTGGTCAGTCAGCGTCCGCGGAAACACAGAGGCATGTTTAACAGACCGCGGCCACGCTGAGGCGTCCAAGAAATACTTCAGGGGAGGGAAGCACAGCAGTGTTTCCATTCACACTTAAGATTTCAGGCGTTTATCTGACGCTCAGCAGCTTCGAGGAGTCAGCAGGTTCTGGTGAAGCTTCAGCGTGTCGCTCGCAACACTTTCACAGGACACACTCGTCTGTGGACACTGGAGTTTCCAATAACAGCACTGATATGGTCGTACTGAATCTGCCAATATTTAAATGTGATCAGGTCCGTGCCAAAAGTGAAAAAGCTCTAGATTTTCTTCTCGTCAGGCTGGAAAATCCTCTGAGATTTAGAGGAAACTGATCCATAGTTCCTGTAAAAAACAAACTGATGTATTGGTCTCATGTGAATCTCTGAACAATAATAATCAGCTATTACTGGCATCAGACCTGCCAAAATAAAGGCGGTGCTGAATACAGAACTTCATTCATTTTTCAAGCTGTTCTTCCAGCTTTAAAAATGTTTTGAGCCTCACTGACATTAAATTGAAACTTTTACTTCATGTAACCTTGTGACCATCAGCTCAGAGATCTCACAGCAGTTGAACGTTACCGCTTTTGCCGTTAGCAACAGGCAGCTCGCTTCGTGCCCCTTGTAAAATCTATATTTTAAAGGCTCATTATTACGGTTTTGTATTTCTCTGTAATGTAGCACAGTGTTAATGTTACTTTTAACATTCTTTTTCAGCTCTGGAACTCAAACCATTTTCTGATGCCCCAAAAATATCAATTTAAATAATATAATAAAAGTTCGACGACTAGTCGACTAGGAAAATCTTCAAATCAGCTCTACTTCTATGTTTCTGTGTTTCTAATTAAAAAAAAAAATGGACCTGATTACAACTTGTGTTTTACAGGCTCTTCAGGCACCTTTTACCATTCATGCTGATGTCTGGAGTTATAGGCTGTTATAGAAGGATGTTTATACAAATAAAGATGAAAATGGTCATCTGTGCTGAGGTCGTACACGCTCCCTTGTTTCAGATGGACAGTTTTCTTTGACCTCGGGTCTCCTAATTTAAAAGACATTATTTTCAGGCTTGCTCTGAATCTCCCTCTTAATCTCCAAGATGTCCCCATTAGTCAGAGCATCTTTATTTCCTATCTTTGTCTCTTGAGTCTCTACTGAAAGGACAGCTACTGGCAGCACTGTTTATCTATTTCTCTGCAGTTGGCGCAGATCATCCAGCGATGGCTGATAGTTAACGCAGAGCTCACAGGGAGGATCTTTAGTCAGATCCTTGTTTAGTCCCATTGGACCACAGAGACGCTCAGAAACCCTTCAGGTATCCACAACAGACCTGTGTGTTTGACTGATGTCTGCTGTTAAACACATCTGCGGGGGGATTTCAGAGATCCATCCAGTGCGGAGTTAGCTGGTTGGTAAAATGCTGCAAGGGGAAGGGGATTAGCGAAGTCAGGCGCGGTGATGTGGCGGAACCTGACATCTTTCATCGACTCACAGGGAGCCTACAGTCAGGTTTAAGGAGACTTTCTAAATCATGTTTCTGCAACGCGCTGACAGCAAGGTCAAAACGTCCCAGTAACTGACAGGCTTTTAAATCTTTACGTTCACAAAACGATTCTTCAGTCCACTTATTTTCATTATTGCCGGAGGGTTCAGCGACAGAAAAAGGCAAAAATTCGGAGTGAAAGCATCAAAAGGTTCAACCTTCGTGACTTGCATGTGTCCACCCTGCAGCAGCGTCCCTGAGCAGGATACTGATCTCCAGTTCATGGCTTACTCTGACCTCTCTGTGGAACAGTTTCACCCCAGGGATCAATTCTGCAACACTTTCTCTTCCTCCCTGAAGGTCATAAGAAATGTATCACAACTGAACAAAGTCCTTCTGAAAAAAAGCCTTTTTAATTTGAAGCTGACTGGGTGAATTTTGATCCCATCTGGATTTTACAAATAGAGTCATTTTCATGTGTTAGAGAAACTCAAACATCCCTCTTTACATTCCACAACTGCCTTCATTTTTCCTGCCCGAGGGAAGAGAGAACTTGCAGAAGAAAAAAGACATTTTACGACAAAAATGAATGAATTATAGCTAAACCTGCAGAGAGGAGCAGTATTATCAGGGGGCAGCTGTCACCACAGTACAGCAGGTAATCTAAATCACTGACAGTATCCTCTATTTTTACAAATTGTTCAATGAGAGACGGACTTTAAAGCCTCCCTGCTGTCACTGAAATCTCGCACTGCAGCAGACGCAGTGTACAGAGGCATGCTGGGAGGTAAAACCAAGAATTCCCCTGCGGTCGGCTAACAGAGGCAAGACCGAGCGTCTGCCATCCGAGACTCCTCCTGAGTCAAGAGGAGAGAGGGGAAACTGCAGAGAGAGATGGATGGAGGAGAAGCTCCGCCTTCCTGCTGGCGCTCCTCAGCCGCTCTGATGTAATTGTTTAATAGCAATAGCAGTGACTCAATATTTTCCAGGCAAGCGTCCCAGCAGGGACTGCAGTGCATTTTTAATGGTCTCCCCCTCGCAGAAGAGCTTATGGATCCTTGTGAAACTTTGTGATATTGTTGCACGCCTGTCCACACTGCTTCCCCCAGCAGTACGTCTTGTAAATGAGTGTCGCTATCGGCACCACAGCTGTGACCTCCACTACAGTATAGAACACATTCCCTCCGATTGGAAACTGTCCTTAAAGCCAGAGCTTCACTGCAGAGTCTGTCAGTCATCAGGCCAAAGAAAAAAAAAAAAAAAAAACCTTTGCAGTGACAGTTACATCACTCACAGATGCTGTAGGAGCCACCGTTGTACTTACGGATAAATAAAAACCAAACTCGGTGGTTTGGCAACATTTTTGAAGACATTCCCCAAAAACCTTTCTTTCTATGCTGCTGACAAACAAATCTCATCACAAGGTCCACTTACTTTGTTTTTCATAAGCTTTTAGCCACATCACATGGCCTCTCTCAGTGGATCGAGTTCGCTCAGTTGTTTTAGGCCATGCGACAACAACTAAACCATCTCCATGACAACTGAGCAAACTCCCATCTGCTCTGACATTTTATAGACCAAATGAGTAGATTTGTATCCCATTTCGCAAGATACAACTGTATTGCCCGTACCAGACAAAGATGGCAGCTGGAACTAAGAGGTCTTGTGCTCTTCTTGTATGACACAGCAAATATATTATATATGTATAAAAATGAGATATAAATAAGATATACAAATCTTAAATTGTTGTGGTCCTTTTCAAAAATAATTCCCTGTCCTTAAAATAATCCAGGTACAATGCAAGGCAGATTATACTACTAAAACCTTAAAAATATGGCGGTTCGCTGCCTTCAAGGCAGTCTGACAGTCCAGCATTGTAATAAATCCTTGAAAACTTTGTCCAAATTCATCACAAGGGTCTGACCATCAGAAGTAGTACGTGTCTTATTTTGTTGGCAGCCCATGACGCTTTTGGGGTTCGAGTGAATGAGTCTCATCTTGCGAAATGGACTAAAAATCTATTTTACATGTCAGCAGGATAGCTGTCTAGCATATCGCATCACACGGCCCTGCGTTTTACA
The DNA here is from genome assembly GCF_020085105.1 of Siniperca chuatsi. Lineage (NCBI taxonomy): Eukaryota > Metazoa > Chordata > Actinopteri > Centrarchiformes > Sinipercidae > Siniperca > Siniperca chuatsi. The sequence goes on from NC_058057.1 coordinate 26,171,124, forward strand.
ACCTGCAGAGGACCATCTGTTTGTCTGAGCCCTCATAACTTTTCAGGAACACGTCTGTAGTTGCATGTGAGGTGCTCGGACTGTAATATACAACACATTTGGAATCTCAGGCATCCACAGTATTTGTGTGACCGCAGGACGTCCAGCGAGAACAAAGCGGCGCGTTTTGATTGATGTGTCACGCCGCGGTCACGCTTAGAGGTTAAAAAAAAAAAAAAAAAGTTACATAACTCAACTATTAAAGACACATTTGACGTTCAGCTTCATTCTGTTCAACTTAAAACAGGTTTGAAACCCAAAAATACCTGCATGGACTTTAAGCACTGCTCGGGGAAATGCTGCCACACTGGAAACATTTTCTCAGCTTTTAATATCTGTTGCGTGTTTTCTCTGCTGTCTAAGCATCTTTTCTGCATGATGAATGACGTCTGCATGCGTTTGTTTTACGCAGCAGGTTAGTCACTTCTGTCTCGAGTGTTTTATAATCCTTTGGCGTTAATCCAGCACAGATAAACAACAATGCATCTGTCCGGTGGCCTCTACTGTACAGTGCGGTGCAGTTTGAGCGTGTGCTGTTTTTACCTTGTGGAAGCTTCCGTGGAAGATCCTCTTGACTTGATCGGTGTCGAACGTGACCCTCTGGATCTCCCCGCGCGTGTCTTTGTTGTAGAAGGACACGGTCTGGCTGGAGGCTGAGCAGAGAGCCGGTGACAAAAAAAAAAAGATGTTACACACTGATCTCCTTTTGTTTTTTTACATGAATCCTGAGGTCAACATTCAAAAGGAAGTGCACTGAAAGAAGAAGTGAAGAAGTGTGACTTAGATGCTTCAGCTAAGAGTGTAAAGTTTTTTTGCTTTATTCACAAAAACATTATCCAAATTGTACTGAAAACAAGCTCCTGAAAATAAGACCTGGCTTTATCTGTGGCTCAAATGTAATCATGCAAAAGTCTAAAACATAAAGAAGATGTTTACATGAGAGGAACAAACTGCAGCTACCGATTCACATGCACTTTGGGCAGTTTTCTGCTTTGCAAGGATTTTCTTTCTGTGACTCATTTCCTTCAGACAGTTTTTATGTCTTGTTCACTTTCCTGAAAATGAGGCTGAACGAGATCAAAAGCCTTTTAAAAAGTTTATTTCAATTCTGCCAGAAGTTTGGCAATTAAAAAAAAAACATCAAATCTGAATCTCTGACTTGCAGGAAGTTAACACTTAGTTGGAATAGGTAGTGTTTCAAAGCATTAGTGAATGGAATAAATTCTCAGTGTGTGAGCAGGATATTTTATTTATATACATAAAGTCATTAGATTAAGTTTTATTTTTAGAACAGCAGAGCACACTTTCCACTCAACATTACTAACCAACCTGCCATTTTAATTTGGTCATCTTAACCCAGTAACATAGCAGTTTTAACCCCAATATTTGTTGATGAGGCCTGTTACTGGTCACCATTGACAACCTGCACATTTTATCTTGGAGCATTTTTAGGGTTTGGGATTCAGATATCCTGCTTTGTAAGCCTCTGTCCAGTCAGAAACCATATTTACAAACTAGACGAATCTACACGTGATATTGCCCAGCCCTATGATATGCTCCTATCTTGACAGATTAAAAACGAAAGGTGGAAACTGAAGAAGCAGAGGCCGAGATATTCCCTAGTATGAATCAAGCTCCAAAACCACTGGATCCTTCACTTCCCATAATGCAACTCAGCAGTGTCTTTTGCTCGACCCTCCCTGCCTGGTGAATGCACACATCTTTTCGGTCTCCAAGCCGAAGCTCAGATAACCCTGACAAACATCTGCGTGACTATCAGGGTTATTTTCTCAGAGATCCTCCAGATTTACAGACGACATTATACGACAGGCTGAATCGTCCTTGATATTCAGTAAACTGATCTTTAAAAACTAACAATGTGTTTTTGTTTTACGCGTCTGAAGAGTGTTACATAACAGTGGGATCATCTGAGCATCAAGTCAATGTGATTTTAAAACATTTGTCATAATGTAATATGTATGTATTTAGCACTGGTTCCCAGCTTTAAAGTAATAGTTTGCTTTCTGGTGGGGAGTTAGATGAAAAGACTGATACCACACTCACACAAAGACTGGAAACCGCTAGCAAGTTACCTTTGGCATCGTCGATCGTATCATCTAACTCTCAGCCAGAAAGCTATTAAGCATATTTCCCAAAATGTCAAACTATTCCTTATATAATAATGCCGAGTTTGTTTCTCCCTGTAGAGGATCTGAACCTCAGTGTCGTCCAAAGGGTTGTTATTCAAGAACCAGAACAAGCGATCATCACTGGAGGATTTCTATTGAAGCCCACCAGAGAGTCCTGCTGACAGACTGAAACTGAGGCTTTACGAGAGCCAGCTGAGCTCTCGATGACATGAGGTTCTTGCGGTAAAAGGAGTCGGCTCGGTTATCAACTGAGACCGAAGCAGCCGGAGGGCACAGCCGGCTCATTACACCCCAGTCAACTCTTTTCATGATCAGATATGACACAATGAGCCACAGCTGCTCCACATCCCCACACACAGTACCATGCTAGTACCCTCCTTCTCACAACAAACAGCACCGGATAAGGACAGAGGATGATATTTACGGTCAATAGTGACGCCGGTCTCTGGCTTGTGATCTTTGCTCGACACCTGCCAGATGTCGAAGGCCTGAGTGGGCGAGTCGGGCAAGAGGCGGAACATCAGGATGATAGTGTAGGCTTGGGGAAGACCGTCAGGGTGGATCTCTCTGTTCATGAGACAAAAAGTGACCACACGTTAGATTTACTGTAAATATGTCAGGGTTTACCCGTCACTCTAATCCAGACTTCAGAGGTCCCTGGGAGAATTATGTGTTATCGCCTTCATAGTCCCATTTCAACCCATCTGAACACCTCTGGTTTTCAGACCTGCGAACCCAAGTCTGGTTGAATCGGATTCTGGTTTGTTTTCCCTCTTGGTGCAGTTGGGCAGATCTGAACACAGCAATCGTACTCGAGTGCGGACCAAAAGAACGGCACGAGACCCTTCAAAGGAAGTGGGTCTTGGTCCGGTCACGAACAAATTCTGGAGCGGTTTGTTTTTGGCGAGAACATGATTCGCACCCGACTACGGGGCGTTCTCTGCATGTTTTGAGGTAATTCTGGTATTTTTAAACCTGGGCCTTATTTTTACATATTTTCGGGTCTAAATCACTAATAGATTAAGAAAAAGTTTTGGAATTGTTTTTGAAAAGAATAACCCTTTTTTGTTTAACCAGAAACAGAAGTGTCGCTCGGAAATCTTGCGAGAGGTGAGTTGTTGCAGGAAGACGACGGTGGAAACGTGAGTGGGTAAGTCATCTTACTCTTTCACAAAAAGGTGCATCTCTGTTATTTCCATAATGTTGTCAGACCCTTAGAATAACAATCTGAGCCTCTCGGTGGCAAAAACAAGCACATTTAGTGATGTACTTTTGACACATGCAATTGCCCACAAGGTTTACGTTGTAGCCATCGCAGCCTGATTCGCGGCTGCCGGCTGAGGCGATCTACTGGACCAATTCCAAAACTTGCGGTGTGCTTTGCACATTAAGTGCAGATAAGGGAAATCCACAGTTAGCCAGAGAATGAATCGAGGACTTTGACTAGAAACAAAGTACGATGCCTTCTTTCTTACTGTGCTGACGACACATCTAACCAATGAGCGGAGTGATATCTCTCTCCTGCTCTCTCGTGGCTTTAGTGATGCATTGTGGGTTGCTTGATTTTTTTTTTTCTGTGTGAAAAGAAACCGAACTAATGGGAAAACACAACAAGTTTACCACATCATCCACTCATTCAGACCAGAAGAAACAAACAATAGGTTTGAAAACGCCCTTAGACAGCGCTCTCCATCACCATCATGAAAAGAACAAATGAGGGAATGTCTTTCGTAAGAATGACGTTCATCCATCAAGTAGAGTTTAGAGAATTAATGACAAGAAGCACTGAAGCTGTTCCACGCTCTATTGCTGACATGATAATACATCAGTAATGTAGCGCTCTAGATCAGGGCTATTCAATTGGGCCAGATTATAAAACCAGGAAACTTAGATGGCACTTGCCAGTCCAGGCAGGGTTAACCCTCCGAGGCTGCTTCTGGGCCGGTTGTGGCCCGCGGGCCGCCAATTGAATAGGCCTGATCTAGAAGGAACAATTCTCTAAAACGAGTACTGTTGCTTTCGAACCAAACTATCTTTTAACTGCTAAGACTTTTTTACTTTCACTTGGAATTAAGTGTTTTTTCATTTGGGTGTTGCTACATCTACATGAGAAAAAGGATTTTAATCATTTTTCCACCACTGGCTCCTTTTTTTTTTTTTTTTTTTTTTTTTTTTTTTAAAATCAGAGCAGGATGGTTCTCATTTGTCTCTCTGATGTCACTACACATTTTGGAAAGTCAGACTTGGTAAACAGTCAGAACTCAAGCTGTTTTCCACCACTTTGGTGTTGCATGTGACATTCTGGATATGGGACGCCTGTGCTGGGCGGAGGCCAGTATTAACCGTCTAGTTTGCGGTTGGGTTTGCACTCAGTGGCCTGATGGAGGCTTGTTGTGTGAAACAGCTCCAGAGTGGACTGAAACACTTGTTTTAAGGCAGGCTACACTCCCGTCAGGACCTGCAGCTCAGTCTTGCCTGATCCTCACAGAGCGTCGTAAATCCACTGACCCAGTTTGTAAAGACAATGAGCTCAAACAGTGTGGACACAGCTGGGCAGGACGCTCCATCTTAGTGACATTATCAACTTGGAAGTGTTCAAAAGATAAACAATGACAACAAATCTGCAGCGTCACCGGGGAAGCTCCAGGACAAAGTGCTGGTTGAACTCAGCAGTGAATTTTTTTCCCCTGCAGAGTTCAGAGGTTTAGGTCTACGAACTTTTCTTGGACGTCGTCAAGAACTAAATACTTTTGGCGTTTAAGTGGTGAAAACATTGTTGCTGCGTTACTGAAAATATGGTGACAGATTTTGTAATTGTTTTTGCATTTCAGCATCCTGCTACCGGCCAGAAAATGGTCACCAATAAAAAGAAATGAATATAAAAATGAATAAATAAACCAAATTGTGTCTTTTTAAGAGCAACACCCTGTTAAGCTCATTGGTTGAGCTATAACTCAGGGGGCGGGGCAAAAGTTGTAAATATTCTTCTTACTAACTAACTAAAACAACGAACACTACTCTTAACGAGTTAGCTTTGTTAGCTTGTTATATTTAGGTTTTCTGTCCTAAGATAAATTAACATATTCTTCTGTACTGGGCAACAAAATTTGAACATCTCACCATTTAAATGAGATTAAAAAAAATTTAAGAAAAAAGACTTTTTTAGCATTCAGCATCAACAGCTCAAATGAGTATTTGAGTATTGGGTCTGTTAAACCTTCGTCGGGGCTGTTGTTGCATGCTAACAAAGTAATTGTATTATTTTTGCTACAAAAGACGAAATGTTTAAATTTTACTATCCAGTACAGCAGTAGATACCTATATATCTTAGAATATGGGCAGAAAACCTCAGTGGCCATAATTGAAACATGGATGAAAGAGACGAAAGCAAGCAACTGCTCTAAAATATTTGATTCTGACCACATTTTAAGTTCCAGTCATTTAGCGTCTTTTGCACATAGCGGGCAGTTCTTGAGCACCACCAATTGAGTTCTAAGTTGCTATGAGCGTAATTTCAGCCTCCAGAGCAGCTTTCCTCCAAGACATATTTAAGTCTCAAATCTACAACTATATGAATGCAAAGCAGGTTGGCGCTGGAAAAACGTTGTTCACCCAACCTTCCCCGGAGAAATGGTGATTAAAAAAACAAACAAAATCACCATGGAGGTTGTTCAACCAAACTCCAAAAGAAACCAAACAAAATCCAAGTTATATCATGCGAGACTCACGTTGTGGGCTGAGTCAGGAAGGCGTTTTTGTGGAGTCTGTATGCCGTGTAGCTGTTGAAGGAGCCCGGCTCCATAGAGACGCCTTTAACGTAACTGTAGGTCTTCTCTGTCAGGTTGAACGCCTCCAGCATCCTGAAGCCTGAAACAACAATTCAGGAGTTTTGGACATCTGACTGAGGAATTCAGGACAAATTCAAAGGGCAGCAGTGATTTCAGTTTTTGGTAAATGATGAATTTCAGCGTTTCTCCAAAATAGCTTCCTACATCATTGTTTGCACTTACCAGGTGAAGTAAATCCATTCAGGTAGATCAAGGGACATGCTGTGGAACAAGAGACAAAGAAATGTATGACATTTTACTACAAATTCAGCAACGGGGAACAGTTTCCTGGCTGTTTTGCTGCAGTAGACATTGTGCAAACTTACTTGACGTTGCAGTTTCACAAATGAAGGTAATCAGGTTCTCTTTGATGGTGTTGAAAGCATCAAAGTCGTCCACAACAAAGACGTGTCTGTCGCTGGGTTTGCTGCCGATCCCCTGCAACTCGATGAAGTCCACATCGGCAACACCGATGGCAAACACACTGTAACCTGAAGACGGGGCACAGAAATAAAGTCAACATGCCAACCAATCTGTTAGTTTGCATTCTAAGAGGCAACGTACGATGTCTAACCCTGAGAGAGGGGAAAAAATCCAAACGCAGCTAAAAATAATTCAAAATGTTAACCAGAGTGGTTTCAGTTGTATGCATTACTCAGATTGGTACAAGCTTAACGGTGTGTTTCCAGAAATTTATTTATTCTCTTTTCTAACAGTCATCACCAAACTTAAGCCGTCACGGGAAACTTCAATGGTTGAAAACACACACACTGCAGATCAAGCAGTCATAAAGCCAAAAAAAAGGTATTCAGGTTTCATGTTGACTAAGATACTGTAGTATATTCTGGAGATAAAGCATGGGTCGTTACCTGCGTGCTGCAGCTTGGCAGCGTTCTTCTTCACCTCGTCCTGAGAGCGTCCGTCAGTGATCGCTACGACCACCTTGGGGACATTTCTCCTCATTCCATTTTCAATAGAAAAGGCCCTCTCATATGTGTGTTTCAGTGCCACTCCTGCTCAACAGAGGAAAACTGCGTCAGAAAAACTACTGGTTGACTGACTGACTGACTGACTGACTGAGTGTGGTGTGTGATCGAACCTGTCTTGGTGTTTCCTCCTCGGTAGGGAATATGATAAAGTGAAGACATGGCGACGCCTTTGTCTTGATAAGCGTTCAGCCTGAACTCTGTCTTTGCGTCGTCGCTGTACTGCACAAATGACACCTGTTTGGAAAGTCACATCACTGACATTAGCAAGAAATCAGGTCAAGTATAGTTACATATATATAGCCACAAATGACACTTTGTTCCACAAGGCTTCACCATCAGTACAGCACACGACAAACTCAAACCTTGATTTTAAAAAAGGAAAAACACAAAAGTCGACTTTATCAGAGGAAACGAATGGAGAAACCTCAGGAAAAGCAACAGGAGACATTCCTCCTCCAGCAGGCACAGACATGCAACAGGTGTCAGACACACAGAGCGGACAGAAGCAGCTGAAGAATTACAATATGGAGAAACAGAAAAACTAAACAACCAAAACCTACAACGTACTGTAGCAAAGCTATAAAGTACCAGGAATAAAACAAAATTACAGCATACAACCAAGAACTGCAACGTAACAGAGCTACAGAGCAGCAGAATTACAAGTATAAGGCAAGAAAAATATATAAAATCTTATGTATGAAAATATGCAAAATTAAGTTTGAATTCCTGCAAATGTCAGTGCTTAGTTTAATGAAAATGCAATAAACCGAAACATTGCACCTTCAGTAGACTCAGTGCTGAAGGTGTTCTTATGCACCGGTCTACCTGCACACCTGGCTGTGCATTAGACAGCACTTCATTTTATGTATGAAAATATAAAAAAGGTACCGGAACATTAATATAGATAAATATACCCGATAAGAAAGCTTTAAATTGTTTCATGGCATATAAATCAAACAAGGAGATGTGTCACTTCCAGCTATGATCTTTTTATGGATTAGTGAGTTGTAACTTGGGAAAATGGTTAAAAATCATTTTATAATTTGCAGCAAACAAAATATTTCTTTATCCAGATGGACAGAAGAGATGAATAGGAATTTGTCTTTCAGAAAAACTGATGTTTAGCTCTGAGACTCAAATGTAATGATAATACATGAGAGGCAAACAAACCAATATAAAAACCAAGAGTTTAAGCAGAGTGTAAACGTGTACGCAGTGCGCACATTGGCCACACTGAAATCCATTTTGTATGAAGTCCATTCTCAGACCTGGATTAATATTCTTACGGGTCTTCAGAGGACTTACCAAAACATACAACAGTGAGGTAAACGTTTCAATGTACCATTAGATATAGAGGTCACTCTCTCAGGAATGGTTTCAAATCAAATATAAAATCATCTACTTTATTACATGTCTGCAGGACTCCGTTGGAAAAACATCTTATTGAGTCAAATTACCTTTATTTTCCTTCTTTCCTTATCCGTCCTTTAGTGTTGTTGATTTAAGTTCCCTTTCTTACAGTATTTTTTTTACCTGCTGCTGTTATGATTGTTTTCTCTTGCAGTTGGATGTTAATAATTACACTTGATTCAGTCTTTTTTTTATGAGCCCGTGGCTTCCTTCCTCTCCTGCACATGTCCACAATGTTTTAATTGTGTAAATAAAAACAAAAAACATTTGTAGCATGGCGTCGGAGCGCACCGCTGTCTTGCTATTGGATTAACCTTTTCAATACCAACCTGCATTCCCGAGGGTCCAATGATATCGAAGGCACCGATCATGTCGTAGACAAAGTGCACGACTTTGGTGAAGCTCTCCTCGCCGATACTCCAGGAGCCGTCGATGAGGAACACCACATCTGCTTTGGCACCTTTGCAAACTGAGGCAAGAAAACAAGTACGGAGCTTTAAAGTCCACCGGCCAGACTTCAGGGCAGGATCACAAACACCAACAGAGAAAATGGCATCATCACACGGCATAATTATTGTTTGCGAGCTGGAGTGCATAAAAAATAATTTTAAAAAAAGTCAGCTGAAAGCGTGCAACAAAACGATTGAGAAAAATGACGAGATGAGGCCATGTATAGTAATTATGGGTTTCACTGATAAAAAAAAATACTGGCAAAACAAAACAAACAACATTTGGTCACCAGAAGGGTTGAAAGTGAGCTTTCGTTAATGGGTTCCTCTCAGACAAAAATGAAGTGGGCAAAAAGCTTTGAATAATCTTTGCCTTATGTGATGCAGCACACTTTGTAATCTTCTCTATCTTTTCTTCAGAGATTTATAAACAAGTTTTACACAACACCGAATGACACAAACAGATTCTTTGGACTGGTCTGTCATCTTTTTTTCAACACCTAAGTTGTTGGTTCTTAACAGGCGTGTTCCCCTCCATGCGCCCCACAGGGCCCGCAGCACATGTGGCGGCTATTAATCCACTGCTGGCACGAGTCGGATCCAGAAGGAGTCAGCTCTCAAACCGCCGCCTCGGCCAAAACGCTGCATTGAGGAGTTTCCAATCAGAGCCGAGCTTGAATGAAAAAGACTCGATCCATTCAGTCCTGGGATGATCCGTGTTTTCCTCAAAGAGTTTTTTGGGCTAGCGGCTGTGTTGGACCTGGTGTTTCTGAATGTGGAACAGCATTATGGAGTCCTGGGAGGATGTTTTAACAATTCACTTCTACGCTTCCTTTAGCTTCCACTGAAGTTCCAAAAACAACAAAGCATTTGTGCAAATGTAAATTGAATCTTTATAAAAATCAGATTTAGCACAGTTTATACAAACATAGACATATTTGTACCTTTGGTTCCTGGCTCCTAACTGGCTGCAAACTGTCCCTCTTTTGTGGAGCAGTTTATACTCCAACAGAGGAGGTTAAATAAAAGTTAATAAGCTAAGATAGCTTCCTTCATTTTGTACTCTCCAGCTCTCTGTTCCCTTAAAAAAAGGTCAGCACTGTTGATGCTACGCTGTCGGTCAAAGACACAGATTTGCGTGTCAAAGTTCACCAAAGTTGAACTTGACGCGAATAATTCTCACAGATTTAATTCAGCCTTGTGTGCACAGGCACAGATTGCACTCACTGTGTTGAAATGAACCATTTTAAATGTTGGTGTGACCGGGCCTTAAGGACCAAACCATTTAACATTTAAACCGACTTATTTTGACAATTGCAGGTGCGTTTTTAAGCCTGCAAACTGACGACAGCAGTCCGCTTTGTTTGGTCGCTTGCCCGGCAAAAAAAAAGGCGCAACACAGTTGATTACAAGGAGACATTAAGTTGAAAGTCTGATGCTCTTTTATGTAGCAGGCTGTCAGGCTCTTAGTGAAACAGTGACCCTACTGCTTTATCTGTCTGCAACAAATTGCTCTGTCTACATAGACAGAAAAACAATTGTATTCTGACTGGTATATTCACAGACAGGGGGCGCCGTCATGAAACCAAAAACAGATCTGTATGCTGGAGTGTGTAAAAACAAACATGAAATATAGTTTCAGTTTGATAACAAAGGATTACGGGTGCCATGAGACATTTACCTGCCCATGCTGGGGGGATGGTGGGTGGAGGGGTTGGGGTTGGCGGGAGCGTTGGAGCTGGAGTTGGTTTCACCACTAGGAGAAACAAAAAACCATTACATAGCCATAAACACAGGTATAATAAAATACAGAGCAACGGTAAACATGTTGTATGATGAAGTCATTGTTTGGGATCAGTCCTGTGAGATGATGTAACGCATCATGCTTCGTATCGCAGACACCACAGTTCACATCGTCAGTGGGCGAGGGAACGATGCAGCTCGTTACTACAATAATGTTTCCTTTTGGAAAACGGAGGTGCCAGCCTCTGGAGGGAGTTTTCCATCGGTGATGTGGAGGCTGCTGACTGATGTTCAGCAGAACACTTAGAACATAAACATCTCACTGCAGTCTGGCAGCATCTGAACACTGAGTTGTGTAATATCTCAAACATGTCCAGTTTGATTTTAATTACATGTTTAATAAGAAAAACATAAATTATTCAGTCAGTTTGTCAGTCAGTTTGATTTTAATTACATGTTTAATAAGAAAAACATAAATTATTCAGCCATCTTCTGATTATCACATGCGGCAACTGCATTATTTGTCCAATTAAAAAAAGACAAGTAAAAAATAATCTGCAATTTATGTTTTGTATTTTTATAATAAAAAACAGAAATTTTCATTTATGTCAGATGTTTATACTGCATTTAAACAGCACATACAGCATTCATCTCATATAATGTGGGCACATTTATTTATATATAATGTTGGGACAATTGGGTCGCACATTTACTCGGATCATGACTTCAGTTCAGCAGACTTGTGTTTAGCTACAAACATCTGCGTTCATATTTTCCAGTAAACCTTCTCTGTTTCGCAGATGAACCTCCAGTCTGTTACATTTCTTTTTCTTTTTCAAATGACACAACTTAATTTCCAAAAACACTTACATGTTCTCTCTTTGGCGCTGACCCCTGGGCCTTCCAGATTTGGAGTCTGAACAAAGACGGTGGCGGTGTACAGAGCTTCGGGGGAAAGTCCGTCAAAGCAGTACTGAGGCAGACCGGCAGGGATGGTGATCTCATGTTGTCCTTTACTGGAGGCTACAGAGGAAAACATGGAGACTAGAGCTTAATCAGAATACAAATACCTCCGTCAGAATAACTGGATTGTTCTGCACTCTATTTTAAATGACCAGGATTTTACATTAGGCTCAATAAATTAAGATTTTCGGAATATTTACACACTTTCTGAGCATGCACAACCACTTCAGTTAATTCAAAGACGCTCCATTGGGAAGACGCTCCACTCGCTCTTCCTTTGTTAGGCTGGAGTGGTACATCTTTTCAGAGTGGGCAACCGTCTTTGAATGTGACGTTACTAATTTTGGGGGTAACTTAGGGTTCGTCCTCTGTTCAATTACTTCAGCAACAGTATATTCTGCTAAAATTGTTGCTTTGGTACCAATTTAAAAGCCTAAACCAATAATAGCTTGCTAATGGATTAAAAAACATAAACAAGACACCTTAGTTGATCATTTATTGATCATTATAAACATTTTCATGGGAATCAGATCAGTTACATTTAAAAAGGGGAACATTGACTTGTGCACTGTAACTGGAGCTACTCGGTGAAAGAGGGAAGGACGTTGTGAGACAGAGAAGCTCAAGAGTTCGTCCTGGATGGCTGGAAATTCGTAGTTCCAGCCTTGTAAACCACACCCAGTGGGTTTTATATCGTTTTTTAGCTCTGAATCATCGTGAAAGATTAATATAAGTGGTGAAAAGATATTTACTCAGTATACGTATCTCCAGGGATATGATAGCATTAATGATAATTACCAATGACTCAAAAATTACTTCCCCAGGTGCTTACATTTCTGGCTTTTAAAACGAACAACTGGACCCGCTGGCTTATAATGTTGGCAACAAGTCTGTATTTCAGCTTCGCAAATGACAAAAAAATCATTGTTATTTTACAGCATTTTGCCGTTTCTGTGCTCCATTTCCAACAGTCCATATGTTTGGATTTACTGATAAATACTTGGTTTATTTCACAAATATGGCATCTTTAGAGTTACTTTTAAAATCTCTGACAACTTGGTTTCAGATCTTCATTAACTCTCTCTAACATTCAAGTCCCCCTCAGGTCAAAAACGTGTTTTGTGTATTGTTACTTCACTGTTTTCACATTCATCTGCTAAAGCAGGAACGTTTCTCTGTGCTCGCCTTAAAACGTAGCTTAACACCTGGATGGACCTGCAGGATTTTGTGATATTACAACTAGTTTGGAGCCAATCATGGTCCAGTATGTAACTTACACAAGTGTGGTGTGGAAACCTCGAGACGGAGAAGAAGACATCTTGTGTCCAACAGTTAAACTTTTGAAATGAAAAATATTTGCATATTCATAGAAAAACAGTATCAGACACAAATGACATGTCTGGAAGGGAAGTTTAAAGATTCCTAAACGATTCATAAATAATGAAAATAAACATTCTTAGGTATTGTTTTTCAAGAGTTTAACGCTCAAACTCAACTTCATCAGGACTGTGTGGGTTTGATCAGATGTGATTGACAGCGACCAAACAGCACAAGTAGACAAACCAACGACTGTCAGAGTCTGAGCCGAATGCTGTCGGTCCTGATGGTGCATGGGAGTATGTGACCTGTCTCATGATGAAATTTCAGAACTATTCAAAATTTTTGTAGAGAATTGTGTTCATGTAGGACGTCGTCGCTCATATTGGGAAACTGATTGAGAAAACATGTTTTCGGGGCTTTAAGTTGGGTCTCCGAATTGCTTTTCTTGTTCTTTATTTTTGATTTGTCTTATCTGACTTGGTTTGAAGCACTTCTGTAACTCTTGGTTGGAAAAATGTTCGATGAATAAAATGTTAAAATTACATTACTTGTGTCTCGTGTGAAAATGTAACTACAGTTGTGTAGCTTTCGAATTTGTAGTTCCGTCAGTGCTGCTGTATTTTCTGTTTTGTTGCTAACGGAGGAAAATAAAAGATCTGCTAATGCTGCTCAAATTCTACAAAGGCTCTCATCCTTGTCAACGTCTCTGTGATGAACAAACCAAACAACTGCCCCTTTCCAGTGAAATGTTTACATCTCTGCATGGCTGCGCAGTGATATATTGATAATAAGGTTTCCTATTTAGACTGTGCGTTCTAGTAAGCACAAACAAACAAAGCGTGTTTATTGCAGAGACAGCTGCCATAGATGATGGTCGCTACTTTTCAGTGGCGTGACAGAACGACTCTTAAGTCAGAAGGATTTCATGATTCTCTGTCAAATGATAGAATCCAGCAGCTCTGGTGACGCAATACTTTCAGAATGAGCTTAGTATAAATTGTTCTGGGGAAAACATCTCAGCCTCTCAGTCAGATCTACTCCAAAACAGTGGCCCCCATTTATCGAGATAGAAGATACACATAGAGTTGTCCAGAGAGCGATGTTGACAAAATATAATCCCTGAAACATTTCTTAAAAACTGGCAGCCACGTGTTCTTCTTCTGACCAGTGTTGCCATGGCTTTTGAAATACGAAGGAAATATCAATGGAGGAGACCCGTGGCCTCGCTCACAGTTTTTCCACTTACTCATCTCACCACCGTCTCCAACCGCTGTTTGCATTTCCATTTGAGAACAAGCAGTTGACTGATTTGTTGACTTGAGAGCACCGTCTGCTGCCTGTCACTGGGACGGATTCGCAGGCGGAGGATTTCTGATCCTCTGGTAGTGGTTAATTCGCCATCTGTCTCACGCTAGGAGACCCATATTTGTTCTGGCAACCCGTCATAGCGGCCCAAACGGCTAATGACTACCACATAGATATTCAGTATGGATGCTCCCTTCCCGGTTTTTCCTGCTCTTTAACAGACAACCCGTGTCCATGTGCGAATATGAACCAGATGGGATTCAAAGACCCTGCAGTAATTGAAAAGGATGTAATCTTTGCAGACAGAGACACAATTAAAGCTTGGTGGTCGGACGCTTTCAATCCCGGCCAAAACTTGCATCCTGCTTTGAGTAATAATCACAAGGAGGAGGCCTAAAGATAAACAGTCTCCGAGAGAAAAAAAAAAAAAAAAAGTCTAGACGCGATCCCAATGGCCGACACAGTCTGCTAAACGCTGTGGAGGAACTGCAGCATCCATGGCCACAGAGATGACCTCATCTGGAGATATGCCTTCAGACATCTGCTCAGAGTCTTATTGCACACATTACCACATGCATCACTTCAAAACAAGTCACCTCCGATCAAGATCTGACTGTGAAAGTGGACCACACCACCGTCATCAGGTGCACACATGAATCTAATGCATCTATAGTTGGTGGAAGTATTAATAGGGACAGCTGACGAAATGCTTTACATGAGAAATAAATTGGTGCCGTGGCTGTTCAGGTTTTCTGTCCTGTAATCTAGTTAAAGTGGAATTAAAGAGAGCACTGACAAAAAATTAATAAGCAACAACTTCGATAATCAATTAACCGTTTAGGTCGTTTATCAAGTAGTAAATGCCAAACATTTGCTGGTTTCAGGACCGCAGGATGTGCCGCTGCGACGTTCTGTCCAACCAACAGTGCAAAACTCAAAGAAAATAAACTGTAACAACATAATGTAACCTCTGACAAAACTGAATCCAGACTTGCTGTGATGGATTACACGACTCAGGTAAATGTAAAGAGTCTGTTGTCTGATATTTATATCATGGAAATAAACGGAAACCAACAGCTGCCTGGAACTGTGGGAAAAATATATCTAAAAATCTACTGTAGAACCAAAAATGGTCAGAGAAATGGTGGATATGTTAACTGGTATATAGTGAAAATCTAGGAGACTTACGGTCCGCAGGGTTGAGTTTGATGCGGTACGATGTGGCCGCCCGGTGAGGAGTCCATTTGATGCAGAACTTGTCGTGGTCGATGTTGAAGGTCTCAATGTTGGTGACGTTCAGGTAGACTGAGGACAGAAATTCACCATCAAATCAACAAATCAAAACATATCAGAGAGACAGTTTCAGGGTTTGTAAAACGTGTCATAAATATCCTGTGAGATACGAAATAATGTAATAACTTTACATGACACACGCACAAGTACCTGTGCCTTTAAATAATCGGTACAGTCTTATCCTTAGTTGTATGTGCACTATGTACTACTATGTAGACTATGCACTAACAGTGTTTTTAGAAAGCTGAGACAAAATGATTTTAAAAATGTTACCAAGGTTTTCAAGTCTAAAGTAAGTCAAATCTCACAACAGTCACATCCAAAGTCGTGTAAAAGTTCTCATTTGTTTTTTCAACCTCAAGTCATCTCTGCCACAAATTAAAATTCCCTCCCACTGCGTTGTATTTGGGTGGCAGAAACATCGGCGGTGGAGATCTCAGAAAGCATAACTAGAGCAAAAATATCTGCGAGGCGTAAATGAGAAAAATGTGTTGCGTTGATTTGGAATAACTGACTATTTCCTGGAAGTTTCTTGGCAGTAGGACTGCTGCATTTGTCTGTTCACACAGTTACTGTACGTACGTGTTGTTCCCTGTCCAGGGAGGGGGTCGCTCATGCCGCCGGTGTACTGAGCCACCACTTGAAGATCGTAGATGGTTCCAGGCAGCAGGTTGTGCAGAGTGTAAGAAGTCACGTCGCCCACAAAGAAATCGATAGGCGGGCCTGTGCCTGGAAAGACAACAGCACAAAAATTAAAAAGAGAGAAAATGCAGGACTGAATCGTGTGCAATTACTGCGGTTACAAAACACTCAGAAAACAAAACATCAAAGAGTTTGCAGAAAGAGCACAACTATCTGGGAAACATCATTCAAGCAAATTCATTTCAGACAAAACAATCCCAAGTCAAGGTCCACTTACTAGCTTTTTCCTGAGTATCACACAGTCTTTAATTTCAGGCTTTATCACGGATGAGGGAAGTCCTAAAAGTGCCATGGAGGAAATTATAACCGCTACTGAGCTCACATGTCAACACATCCATCTCCATCCACTGATGAAGACTGTGTGATTCAGCTGAAAGTTCCGGAAGAAGCTAGTAAGTGGACCTAAAGAACGAGCTTTCGTGCTTAGAAACGAAGCAGTTTTGAACAGGTGTCAATTGATTTTATGAAAGACTGAAAATACCAGCAGATGACTCTTTCAGTTTGTACATTTTATGAGCACATATTTAACAAAAAATTACCTGTGTAGGTTTTTCTATATTCCTGTGGTTATGTAAAAAAAATACTTACAATACAACTTTCTCTTGTCTTTATTTTATTGAAAGTAGTAGTTCCCCAGCTGAGGAAAGGGAATTGTAACACAAAAGTCTTTTTCTCACCTCTCTCTAATCTTTCCCTTTTTCTTTCTAAAAATATTCAAATAAAATCAATCTGCTCATAGTTCAACATACACAACCGACGTACGTTTCGTTTGAAAGGGTAAACAGCCAAACAGGTTAGGAACCACTGCCTTAAATCCTCAATTCTCCTTCATCCAATCCACAACATTTCACCAGACAAGAGCAGTGCGACGTAAAGACCAGTGTTCGTAAACTGGTGCGTTTGTGTTGATGTGACATATTGTCTCACCTGCAGGAGAATAGATGAGTTTGTATCCCTGGACGGGAGCTGGCACCGGGTCCCAGGTTACTCTGAATCGGGTGTACCACTCATCTGAGACACGAAGGTTCCTGGGACTCAACAGGCCGACTGCGACAGAGAGGAGACACGTGTCAACAACAACAACAACAACAACAACAAGAACAACATGGCTGCATTTCCAGTTCCACATTACTTGGCTGGAGCCGAAGTGAACTCGCTGAATCTTCAAACGTTTTACATTTTAGGAGTTTTACTTTTCAGAAATAAAACTGTATCGTCTTACGAGAAGTAAAAAGTGTAGAAATCTGCTGCGTGTTCCTGGTGTCGTGTCAATACCCAACGCTCATCAATTTCACCAAAATATCAAAGATCCAGTCTGTGGCAGCTTAAGGCTGCTAAGATTTTAAAGATTAAAAAAAAGGACATTTTTGAAGTTAACTGTGTTTGACTCAGCAGAAAGGGGGGGGGGGGACCTGTTTAAAATTACTGATAATTTGGTTAAAATAATCTGTTCTGAGGTTCTGATTCTTTTGCTTTTTCAAAATAAAACATAAAAACTGAACACTGTTTATGAAATTCATTATATGCGACACATTTTGGGTCTTTACTCAGCCTTTGAGCGAGCCGGGCGGCTGCTGAGTTCTGACTTGGACTGATGCCTGAAAGTGCCTGGCCCACACACACACACACACACTTTCTTCAAGTTCCTATTGTTTGTATAACTAATGCTACTGCTCACCAGTAAAGTGCTCTCCCAGTTCAGCTCCTGTGAGCTCCCAGTGGTCTGAACTCGTCACGTTAACACGTGTTGGCACTGTTGACTAATGTATGTCTACTGTATTTATTTTCACTGTACAGACGGCTCTCTCCAGCACCGCTGGCCCGCAGAGCTGCGAGCTGTCGGTGTGTTTAACTCAACTGTTGCGTCAGCAGCAGGCGGCTCAGCGAGAGCGAGCCGTAACACAGAGTTCCCAGGTTCAATCCCTGCAACAAACTGTGTGACCACAGCAAGATACCGATACAGTCGCAGTCGGCTTTAAAACGCTGTAAAGTAGACTGGAATGCAACTTTTTCCGTTTGAACTCAGCGTGAGTTTCTGTTTTCTGAGACACTTTGTATTCATACATTACAGAAAACAATGGAAGGAATACATTAAATTCTTATGTCCTGTAAGTTTGAAAGTTGGCTCTGAAAAGTTTGTTCCACACACCCATACTTTCTCCACAACAGAGCTAAATCCACTACTTCTGTGTTGCACAATCACCTCCTCATAGCTCCAAAGCTCCACTGGGGTATTTGTGGTCTATTGGCAAAGTGACTGTTGTTTGTAACATACTGATCATATGATGGAGGAGAAGTGGATTACGTTGCAGGAGCAGTTCAAGATGTTCCTATTGATGTTTTGTGACATCAATATTTTTGGGTCGCTGTTGAAATTGATGGATTTTCATTGTAGTACACAAAGGACCTACAGTCTACGCAGTACTGTGCCTGAACGCATCCTGTGCAGACACGGTGCGATACTACGCTGTTGAAACATCCTGTTGCTGAGTTCTGGCTCTGTTTTGAACACACTGTCAACCAGGAAAGGTGCGCACCAGCCAGCTGATCAACATTTCTCAACAGAGAGTGCAGAGCTTCTTCTGTTGCCGCTAAACATCTGTGTTAATCTGTGGCTGCCTCACCTGTACGTCCGTTTCCATTGAGGGACCCTCCGGGGCCCTCGGCGTAGACGGCCTCTACAGTGATGTTGTACGGGGTGTCAGGGAGCAGATTCTGCAGCCTGGCGTTGTTTCTGTTCCCTGGAACCACAGTCTGAGGATGAAAACACCACCGAGTCAGAGGCTTTCGACACAGAGGAAAACGTTTAAGCAGTAATGATTGTTTTTACGCAGTTCATCCAGAGAATCCTGAGTAACAGGAAGGTTGTTTCTAGAGAGATGTTGTGACAGCCCGCTGGTCTGTGTAGGTGTGCCTTGTTGTTTGCTCTTCTCTTGCAGGTTCATGTATTTGGTAGGCGGGGCCGTTCATTTGGGCTGACTGGGAGCACCTGGACCAAATGCTCCCAGTCACTCTAAAAGCTGCCACCTTCCCCCTCTTGGAGAGTCTCTTCATGTGTTGCATTTCCTTATCATTTTTCCACCAACGTTCACACACATCCACCATCACTGACACCAGTGATGTTACTGACAGCCACATCACATCTCTTTTGCAATTTCTAAGCA
The DNA here is from genome assembly GCF_020085105.1 of Siniperca chuatsi. NCBI lineage: Eukaryota > Metazoa > Chordata > Actinopteri > Centrarchiformes > Sinipercidae > Siniperca > Siniperca chuatsi. Next base: position 26,190,478 of record NC_058057.1, read on the forward strand.
CGTATTTGGTGTTTGACCAGCAAAAAGGCAAGAAACTGTTTTTCTGGTGCATTTCCACTTGTGTTTCCTCCTGTTCAGACCAACTCGATGTCACAGACACACTCGCACCTCTCCAAAACTATGCGTAATATTACATACAGCTTACACGGCGTGGATACGTCGTTAATTCACGTGTGCTTTTTTCACACTGGTGAGCTGATATGAAATAATCAATAAAGGCTGCCTGCTCACTGTCAGTCGCATTTTCTGTGCTGCTCCACCTCTTTCAATATTTAAACATGAAAAAAATACATTTTACAATATAGATAAATAGAAAATAATTAGTTTAATCTTTAAACCCCCCAAAGTTAGAGTTTGACGTCTTAAACATCCCTTTCATCAATAACGAAACGGTTTTCAGACTGATCTGTCTACACCGGTAGGGATGAGCAGTCTGAAAGCTGTTGGTGTTACGATGTGTTGAATTGGGGAATTTCCACACTGTGTCACCTTCTAGGCCTTAAAGCTGGTTTCCATTCCTTTAGCAGAGTCACCCCTACTAATCAGGAAAGAATCATTTGGCCAGTGTCCTGAAGCAGACGATCGCAGCTGTGTACAAACACAAGCCTTCTCTATTAGTCACAGAGGCTAAATTGTAATAATTGTGTGCATTGATAAATGGTTATAAGTTCCCCCGTAAGTCCCAGTTTGGAGAAATCCTTTCATCGCCGTCCCTCCGCTGCAGTTAGTTGACTCATACAGAACAGGTGCTTCGCTAACAAGTGTAGGGGGAACACAGCTGGGCCGTCTCCGCCCTGCACCACCGGTCCAACTCATTATTTAGGACTATTAATAACGTTATTACAGCCCAAATTATAGTGTTTGTTTAACAGCGCCTGTAATTACTCCAATAATCTGTGATTTATAACCTGAACGAGCCAAGGGAATCCTGAGATGTGACTTCACCGCATAGTTTGCATTGAACATCACGACAAACGGCGAACAGCGAGAGTGTATCAAGAGTTTATCTTAAACATTTATCCAAAACAAAAGACGTCATTACCTGAAATTAATCTCTCATTATTGATAAAACTTGGAGGGTCGAGTGTTATGTCTTAACAAAAATCTGTCTGTAAATGTTTGAGTGCTTTCTGTCTTTTGTGTGCTTTCGATTTCTTTAAAGGTTAAGAGCAGCTTTTCTTGACAGTCTTGGTCCACTCAGGAGTGGATGAGGCAGGACGAAAGCATATGAGGGTCCGTATTCTCCCCAAAACCGTCAGGAGGACCCGTCACTTCACTAATAAATGCACCAGAAAGAGACGCTGAACTAGTTTAAACTTTTTACGCTTTACAGTTATGTCTCTGTTTGCAACCTGCAGCAGCAGGTTCCTCTTCCAGGACTTTTGCTCTATCACTACACTTTTTGAGTAAAAGTTTGATGGTACATGGTCATTATGGCTACACAGACCCTTGTGACTGGTGTAAATCAGCCTTTTTTGCAGTGTACTTACAAACTCGGTGATGGGGTCTCCGGTCATGGGAGCGTAGGCGATCCTGTACTGCCTCACCGGACCCTCTGCGTGGTCCCAGCCGATGGTGAGGGTGCTGGTGGTGGCATCGAACACACGCATGTTCCTGGGGCCGGTCCGCGGCACTGCAGCATTAAAAATTGAATTAAGTGATTGTGAAGTTTACGTGTCATGTGCTAAAACGGCACGATTTACTTTTAACAAGTAAACAGGACTAACCAGCATATTTTCATCTTTTTGTTTAATCGTTTTTTTATAAATTTGATTAATCAGGCAGATCTGCTGCAGCAGTGCAAAGGCTAGTCAAAGAAAGTTTAATGGTCAGTACGTCAAACTGAGTTTTAACAGGTTTTTATTCATTTTTGACTAGTTTTGACTAACTAAGTGCCTGCAGAGTATCCAGGGCAAAAGCATCGTTTTCTTTTAACAGTCGATAAGGAAACAGAAATAGAGGTAACCTGGATGTAACTCCAGTTTTATGAATACATAAGTGGCCAGTTAGTAATGGCATCACACTGGCGAAGCTTGACGAGCATGTTGACATACTTGATAAAGCTTCTTATTTTGTTAATATTAACTACAAAAAAACCACTATTTTGCAAATGTGGAAAGTAGGCTTCTCTGGTGCTGTTTGTTCATTGTAGTATTTGTTTGTTTTATGAGAACTACCAGTGAAGTACCACTGAACCGTTAAGTGCCGCAAATGATAAGATATCATCATTTGTTGAGAGAAACAAGATGTTAACACTGATAACTCGTTAAGATGAACATTTCTTGCAGTGTAGCAAGCGCTTACGCATCCATGCATATGACTCAATGTAAACAATGGTCAGCATGAGTCACTTGATTGTATACACTGTCAGAATGTGAGATTGCTGTTGTGCTTACGTGTTTTGCCGAGGCCCTTGACTGGCGATCCCTCTCCATCGGCGTACAGAGCTGAGACAGCAACCGAATAGGGAGTATCTGGGATCAGGTTGTCCAGGAAGGCATTGTTAGTATTTCCTGGAACCAGGACCTTTTTGGAAGAGAAACCCAAGGGTCAAAAAATATATAGACATCATCATCATCATCATCACGAGAGCCACAGCAGGGAGGCTTTGCCTATTCAAATGAGCCTCTTCATGCATTACAAAAAGATCTGGCAGTGATAATGTACATAATGACCTCACTGCTCATCCCGCATCCAGTTATCTCCCAAGCATTCTGCTGCCAAAGTTTTCCTGAAACACTAACAAAGGCCTGGGAGGTTAGACGCCAAACAAATCATTCATTCGGTAAGTGGACTGACGGATAAACAGTTTCTGCTAGGAAGCGGCTGGAGAGCGCGGGGTCTGTAGCTCGACGTGTTTTCTAACAACAAGGATGACTGCAGACCGTCTCTTGTCACTGGGATTATCACGGCATCTATCCCCTGCTTTTTGAGCCATAGAAATCTGGGCCATTACATCATGGGAAATATATCTGCTGGTTGAACTCAAGTCCCCCCTCATCTAGAGCTTTTGTTTTGGTTAAAGCAAATATCTCAAAGGGTTTTGGACCCAAAGCTTCTGGCACATCGGACCATGAAACAGGTTCCTCAGTGATGATGTGGTTGAGATCCCACAACTAGAAGCACACATACGCCTGCTGACCCGGGGTCAAATCCCTCCAGTCCACTCAACAGTAAGGCCAATGGATTGGCCGTTGTCCTTTTAAAACACGACGAATTACGTTAGACTGGAGGTGTAGTCATACAGTCATTTCCTGAAGGCAGAGCTGCTCTCGAGAATTGAGATGTAACTCACTGGTTGAGGAAAATCTCAGTGAATGGAGCCAAAGAACCCCAGGTTCTTCTGGGTAATTAATGGGCTTTTAACCCTCCGCAGTCCAGGTACATTTTGGTATATTCTTGCCGACTTTCTATGCTTTTTTTTTTTTTTTTTAGCGCCTTTTACTGTCCTCATCCCTCATGCATGGCATCCTTTTGTTCACCACAAACTCAGCTATAAGTCTGATATCTCCTTTTGTCAATTTAACAAAGTACAAAGCCGACAGGAACCCAAAATACAAGAAAAATGACACATGCGCCTGTAAAAATGTACAAATCTTTAGTGATAATCACTCAAAATAATATCATAGAACAGTTCTAGGTTATAAAAAATATTGTACAGCAGAAACGTGTAAGAAATAAAACTATAAATCTAAGTCTATTTACATGTTATTTTGTGATTTTATCCCAAATCGTTTTGGGGCCTTTTTCATTGAAAGTCTATGTATGCCTCATTTTTTTTAAATGCCAGAGCCATGAAGAAAATAATTATTTTCACTGATGACTTTTCTTGTCTACCCTTTTCTTGTTCCTAACATGATAGTTAACTATAGATCACACAAAATCGTTAGTTGCTGTCCATTGTTATCGTCACTCACATACCAAGAGTGTTCTTACAGCTTATGTAAACCACTTGAACGTCGTGCATGCTGCGTATTTGAAGGCAGCATAACATTAGACGGAAGCCCAGTGGAAAAGACGAGTTAAAAGATGAGGATGCTTGTATTATAAAGCCTAGTGCTTTTCTGGTACCTAAAAATGTTATTTAACAATGCTAAGGTTAGCTAGTTAACATAGCTGAGCCCTCATTGGTGGTCACAATCCCTTTGGTTGTACTAATGTGGCTCCTTCCACCCTACAAGGATCTATTGCAATATACACCCATTCCTTGTGTCATTTTAAAATGAAGAAAAGTTAAGGAATGTGACTCTGGCAATGGAAACTTTGCTTCTAGCTGTGTTTGTTTTGCACTCTTTGCAAGTTTACTTTGTCTATTATAACTCTATAGGAGGCTTACTTTTCTATCCCCAGAAAAATCTGCACCCGGGTTCAGCTAGGTGGATAGTTTCCTGACGTTCCATCAGTCAAATGAATGAAAACAACAACCAAGGAGCATGTTCATTATATGGTCAAAAGTATGTGGACCCCCTTAACGCTACAGCATACAATGATGTTGTGTTCTTCCGACAGTTTGTCTCTTTCCTGTTTCAACATGACGATGCCCCCGAGCACAAAGCCGGGTCCATAAAGAAATGGTGTCCCCAGTTTGGTGTGAAAGAACCTGACTGATCCTGCACAGAGCTCTGACTTCAACCCCATCCAGCACCCTTTGGGATGAACTGAACACTGACCGTGAGCCAGACCTGATCACCCAACATCAGTGTTGGACCTCACTGATGCTCTTGTGTCTGAATGGGAGCAAATCCCTGCAGCGGGTTCACAATCACAATTTTCCACATACGTTTGACCATAAAGGGTATATTTTCTGAACTTTCTACTCTAAAATCTCTTTTTTGGTTCTGCCCACTTAAGTTTAACTCAACTAATGATACAACCCTAGAATTTTCTCTTTCAAAGCAGCGCTGTCTCTTAGAAAAATTACAAAAATAAAATTACTATGTTGACTCATTAGCTTACAACAGCTACAGGACCAAAATGTATACATCTGTGATGTAAAATGAGGCCAGCTTAGTCATCAAGAGTTGGTGAACCAACTTCCTCTCAGACCAAAACAAAAAACAGAAGTGAAAATAGATAGAGGAAATGGTGACTACAAGGGATAATAAACCACTCAGTGTGGAGACTATGGGGGATAATAAGCACTATTAGCTTCACAGCATCCAACAGCCTAATTAGATTACAGCCTTACGGCCCCAAAAACTTCAACCATAGGAGCTTTTATTGATGTCAGTCACAGATGTGTCCGGCGTGCAGTATTTCCAAACTTTAGTCACAGAGTTCAAACTCTTTGTGGGGAAATAAAGCCCCCTTTTCTTTCCCTGCACTCCAGATATTTGCACTGGTGCATGAAATCAGTACGAATGGAGAAATACAAAAAGCTGACAAGTCATGATTTCCATATTTAAGAGCATCACCATAATAACTGCTGCTCAAACATCTGCGCAACATCAACACGAACACTTAGTGAAACAAATAGGAACGGCCAAAAGGGACCACCTGTTTCCATGGAATAGACCGACCCGGTGAAAGCTATGACCCCGCGTTGATTTCGCTGGTTTAATCAGATGTGGAGGAGAGACGGATGAAACTGATTTAGACTTTCAGACAACCAAAGTAGATGCAACATGAGGTTAGTAACACTGTATAAGCCACACTCAATATACAGCTGTACCAGTCCCAAGTCCCAAGTCGAGAATCAAGTCAAGACCAAAAAGTCTCAAGTCAAGAGCTACAAGTCCAAAGTCAAGACCAAAAAGTTTCAAGTCAAGACCTACAAATCCCAAGTCAAGTCCCAAGTCGAGAACAAAGTCAAGAGCTTCAAGTCCCAAATCAAGAACCAAGTCAAGAGCTGCAAGTCCCAAGTCGAGAATCAAGTCAAGACCAAAAAGTCTCAAGTCAAGAGCTTCAAGTCCCAAGTCAAGAACCAAGTCAAGACCAAAAAGTTTCATGTCAAGACCTACAAGTCCCCAGTCAAGTCCCAAATCAAGAACCAAGTCAAGACCTACAAGTCCCAAGTCAAGAGCTACAAGTCCCAAGTCGAGAACAAAGTCAAGACTAAAAAGTCTCAAGTCAGGTCCAAAGTCAAGACCTTCAAGTCCCAGGTCAAAAGCCATGTCAAGACCAACAAGTCAAGTCCAAATGCAATGTGATTGGCTGCTATCATATATCCATTGTCCGGGTAATGAAGAGCTGATTTGCTGCACACTTTGTAACTTGGGGAAGATATCAAGTCATTCCAAGTCAAAAGGCTGAAGTCCAGGTGAAGTCACGAGTCAGTGGTGTTAAAGTCAAGTCGTGTCATTTTTTTATTTAGTCTAAAATCCATCTCACTTAGCAGATTTTAAAACTTGGCTCTTGTCTGTAATTATTTCTGAAATGAATAGTCAATTAATCACTTAGTCAAGTTTCCTTTGCCTCTCAACTGTGAGGATTACCTGCTTTTCTCTGTTTTACATCACTGGAAATTAAATATATCTTTGTTGGTCCGACAAAACAAGACAAAACAAGACAAAACAAGACATTTGGAGATGTCACCTTAGGCTCTGGGACATTTTCATTATTTTTTGGCATTTTATAGACTAAATGAACAATCAATTAATACAGACAGATAAGTCAATAATGAACATAATCATTAGTCATAGCCCTATCAGTCACAATATCCTCTTTATCTTAGAAAAAGCAAGACAAAAACTGCTTGTGGGATGAGATAATTCCCCTTTTTTCCAATGTAATTTCACTTATCTCCAAGAAGAGTTGACCTGCAGCCTTTGCAACAAGTTGATTTGCGATGGGGGGAAAATGTATTATCTGATCTCACTAGCAGATTTCTACAACTGTTTAAAAGTAAAAAACCAGAGTTTGTTATTTTGTTGTCTTTACATTTGTAGCTGTAATCCCTCTCCTTTGTGAGTTGAGACAGCGATCTCAGGGTAAACCACCTCTTCCTACCCTTGAGGCAAATTCTGCTGCTAATGACAGTTTGTGTTTTAACAGCCTGCAGAGAGTTACTCACCGACTCGGTGGGTCTGACTCCGGTCAAGGAGGAATAAGCCACACGGTACTGATGAACCTGGCCTGAGGCGGGCTCCCAGCGCACGTTCAGGCTGTTGGGGGTGGGGTTGTACACCTGGATGTTCCTGGGTGGCGTGCGTGGGACTGCAGGGTCACAGAGGTTAAGAGAAAGTGAAATGAGGTAGGGGGGAGTGCTGACTTTCTTCACTTAGCAACAAAACATCAAAACGAAGGGCTTGTTCCAAGTACGTCCCATTTTAGGACCCAGAAAATGACGGCTACTGCTGATGGATTTACAAACACATGTGATTACATTCCTGAAAATGTCACGTTAGTAAGTAAAGTGCTAAACAAGTAATGGAGCCAATGTCAAGCCAAGGATTAGATTGTCAGTTTAGGCTTTGCATTTTTAAAAAGCAGCAGCACTATTCTGAAACCAAATTCTTCAAACAACTGACAAAAGGTCAGAACTCCAGTGAACTTTATAGTGAATTAAAAACATAAATGAATAAATCTGTTACTGTCTGTTGTGTTCTGTTACAGCTTGGAATTAAAACAAGCTGATTTTTTTTATATGCCTTCCAAAATCTCTGGCTTTTATCAACATTTAATGGAAGAATAAATTGTCTTTGCAGCGGGACACACTGCATCACAGTCAAACTCAAGGTCAAACTCAAATGCTGAGTGCAGCAAAAGTCTCCTGCAGGAGAGTCATTTTATAGTGTCTAATGTGTAGACAGAAGTAGCACAGTTTTGGGTTTATGCAAAACCCCTAACCTCCATTTTAAAACAGACCAGATGTGCATATCCCCCTGGTATTTGGAGCTTTACCCAATAAAACAAAACTAGATGCAGTAGGTAGAATTAAACAGTTCCCTCCTCCTTAATAAGCAAAAAACCTCCGGAGCAAACCCTTTTCCCTAATGTTGAATAACCTCATTGAAAAAATAATCATTTAATACCTTTAAAATACAGAGGACACAATCTCTCAGGATGTTTTACTTCTATCGTCCAAGGACAAAATTATCTTCTATCCTTCAGAGAGATGATGTAATCTTGATCTAATTTTGTGTTATTAATTGTTTTATAGCAGTAAGCGCCATTTATTTTCACATTTTGGAGTGAAGCACTGTTTTTGTCCAGACAAAACGTGACAAATTCCTCCTGGGACAGAAACAGTAAAACTGAACTGAGTTTCTGGTAATAAAAGATCATTAACGTCACACACAGGCTCATATTCATTGACAGACTGACTCACAAAGAGGGCCAGTAAGTCACTGCTGTGATGGAGAGGTCGCCGAACCTGCCAACAGACGTTACTGGTTCACTTCTCGCTGCAGCCAACACACGTGACACTTCACACGTTCTACTACAGTGTCCTTGCTGTCATTCTGCATGAATGAATGTTTCACTGCCTAAAATGTTAACACAACCTTTTCAAACAAATAAATGATAAAAGACTAACTGTAATTAGCATAGTCTGTGTGGCTGTGGGCCGGTGAGATGATGAGATATTTCACCTTTTACTAACTTTGAGAACGCACGCGCGACGAGGTGCCGACCAGTGTGAGCTTCAACGCAAGTTCATCAGATTAAAACATGTCGCACATCTCTTCTCCAGTATACCGTGCTTTAAACGTTTGAACTGGATACAAGGAAGCCATTATTATTAAATACTTTACCTTACCTTAACCTGAGCCCCAACTGATCCCCAACCACAGCCAGTTATCTCTGCGACAGTTAACAATAAACTTACTGTACAGGAAAAACTATTCGAAGGGGAAACAGACTGCTTTGAGTAATAAATCCATGAGTTTGAAGGTTTAACAGACACAAAGTTATCATGGCAACAATTATGGCATCCTGCATTGGCTACCACAGTGGGTTGCCAGATGAGGCTACTGTGGTCTCATTGAAATGAATAAGGGGCTGCGTTTTTTCACATCTCTGAGAATTATAGGCAGCACTGAAACATGTCGCAACGAAAACCCAAGAAATTCACGGATGCTACAAGTCTCTAAATTAGCCAATAGCCAAATATGTCCCCTGACTGGTGCATTATGACTGACCCACAAACAAAGTGCTTCACATTACATCTGGATGACTCGACGACGAAGCCTCCAAACTATCCTGACAAGAAATAAAATATTCAGGCTTATGTTTGCCCACTGGAGCGGTCTGTGGGTTCATAGTTGTGCCTCACTCACAGCTTTCCAATTAAAAACCCCCAGGATGCATTTCTGCTGACTGAGCATGGCATACCGTCTGGGCAGAAACAAAACCAACACACACAACGGGACGTCAAACCACACAGACGCAGAGCAACCAGCGACTCAGCAGTTCTCAAAACAGAGAGGATTGAGTCCGTGAGAATGTTTCTCCATCCAAACTCCTCAGTTACCAACAGTAAACATTCCACATTATCTTGGTTTTAATTTCTGATATCAATCACTTTAAAAGGACTCTTGAGCTTCTGTTTGTTCCATCGACTCATCCTGAGGGGCGGTTTCAAGGCTTTTTGTGATTTAGGGCTTCTGATTATAGTAGTTTTTTCAGCTGGGAGATACTGTTGGTCTATAAAGATGTTTCTGTTGTCAAACTTTGAAGAAAGACCAAAAATAACTTCAGTCCAGGAGAATCAGATTCCGGTTCACTTCAGGGAAACGAATACACACAACAGATATCGTGGTTAGATTAGCACAGAGAGATGAACACAGCACAGTTTAAACATTTATCTCAGTAAAGGAATGACTGCTCTGCTTCTCTGCAGTCCTGTACCGCTGACCACTGGCAGGTGCTCAGTAAAACCGGGACCTTTGGCCTTTACGCCACCGCTGAAGGAAAAGTCTTGCTCAAGGGAACTGAAGTCCACTGTCATGGGAGGGCTGACATTTTAAAAACCAATATGAGCAAACACTAACGTCAAAAATTCACATGTTAAAGATGCTAAACCTGGTTTTATACCTTGACTTCTCCCTTTCATAACTGCCTTAGATGTGTAAAATACTGTATTGGCCCAAATATACAGTAAAAACGATATTTTTCTGGATATTGCATTTGAAAAAGCGGGTATCATATTATATTCAAGGACCGGACATTTACATATTTACAACAGCAGATGTTTTCTTTGAATGTGTGAGTACCGGCCCCTCCATTACAAGGGGAGCCTGTTGCATTATGGGTTGTTTGTAGTCTTAATGTTGCTGAGTTGAGTAAAAACCCTAAAGTGTTTAAGTCACTTAATAATTTAAACAACATTTGTTTTACTGCCACAACAAAAATAGATTCTTGATGAGTGAAAACGCAACAGATGCCTCTTCCAGCGTCTTTTAAGCAGAAATGGACCGCACAGCAAAGTATCTGTCAACACCTGAGAACGGGTGTCACAGAATTTCACGATGAGGAGCTCAAAAAGACTCAAAGTCTGACAAATGAGCCTGTGAGTATGTGACTGATCGGCAGAATGAGAAATTAGCTGCACTTGAAAACATATTTGGACAAACTAAACAAATGTGGGATTTATGTTCCTTTCTTTAATGGAAGAATTTCACGTTCCACTTTTACGAGAGAAAAGGCTTCAAAGACTATGTCATCCTTGGACTAAAATGATCTTTTCCCCACAGGACTAGTCTGATTAAATGTTTAGTATTTTCAAAAAGTTGTTTTCTAAAAACAGATGTTGGAACGAGGGGGTTTGTTTTATAATCAGGTCATCTATGTGTTACAGAGCAAGCTTGTTACTTTAAAAAAGTGTTAGGCTTGTTAGCCTTAATGTTGCTAGGATAGCGAGTTTCTTCATGTCCATCATCCATAAAGCAGCAGGATGTGATTTTGTATAAGTGGTCTGAAGATATGAACTTCATCTAAACTTTCTAAACGTTGTTCCAGTGTCAGATGAACACTGAGGTCTGATCAGACGGTGTGAGGAGAGTCGAGGACTTACGTGTCTTTCCGTTGTCGGACTGGCGCAGACCTTCTCCCTCTGGGTAAACTGGAACCACGGTCACAGTGTAGGGAGTGTCTGACAGCAGGTTCCTCAGTATGGTGTTGGTGGTGCCGCCTGACACCTGCTCCTGCTCACACACACAAAACAGGATTATTACACAACATCCCAGAATAAAGATGGGGCTCAGCAGAAAACGTATGAAACTCTGATTTCATATTCTGATGAAGTTCTCATTCATAACACACAGAAACAAGTAGAGAAAAGCTGTGCAAAGTGCAGATTCTACTCGTACTCCATCTACAGACTTTACTGCGTCATTGAATGAACAAGTGGAGCTGTGATCTGTGGGAATTATGTTATTGTTTTACATAAAAAAGAATTAAAAGCTATGAGCGCTGTAGAGACCGAAGTTTTAATAGATTTTAAAGGTGAGTACGAAGACTGAGCAGAAGCATCTGGCAGACTCACAGTAGAAAGAAAACATGATGCCATGCAATAAAAGATTAACTTTGTCTACAAGTCTACAGTCATGCTAGCAGCTCTGTGCTTTGAGCTAATGTCAAAATGCTAACATGCTCACAATGACAATGATAACATACTGATGTTTACCAGGTATAATGTTTACCACGTTCACCATCCTTAGTTTAGCGTGTTAGCATGCTAACTAATTCATAAATAAACCATATGACAAAATATTGGACGAATTAATTTTTGACCTGATGCTGGCGCTATATGAAAAGTCAGAGGATCACCAAAGTCATTACGATACATCATCTGGGAACCATCAATGTCTGTACAAAATTTCATGGCAATCCATCCAATAGTTGTTGAGATATTTCAGTCTGGACCAAAGTGGTGAACTGACGGACCGACCAACATTGCCCTCCATTGAGCCATGTATGGTGTATGTATAATGTGGCTATCATTAAAACGAATCAATACTTCAGGAATATTCTTGGACTGACCTCAGACACCTGCAGTCACGTAACCTGCAAACAGAATTACAGACACTCCTAACACTCTTGTGGACGCTCTTCCTTATGTGCCCTCTGTGATGACATCAAAAAGTGACAATCCTGGGATGAAGCACAGGAAGTCAGTCTGAAGACTCACCATGTCCTCTGCGCCCCCGGCCGTGGGAACATAGAAGATGCGATACTGGCGGACGTTGCCCTCCGCCGGCTCCCAGCGCACCTTGAGGGAGCTGGTGGTGGGATCAGTGACCTGCAGGTTCTTCACTCCGCCCAGAGCCTCTGTCAACACCACAGGGAGCCATTACATGATTGTCAATTTCCTGTTTGAGTTAACAGCCGCAGACAAATCAGACCAGCAGCTTCAAATTACTCTCTCTTTGAACTTGTCGGAGCAACAGATGGGCGAGGTTTACTGCAACGAGTCTGTTGTCAAGTGCCAATCACAGGAAAGTGACATCTGCTGACTTTCAAAATACTAAACTTCCTGCTACTGCCATTACACAAACATATCTTGCTGGTGCTTTGTTATGCTTCCAAACCCACTACATTTGTCACATTTATGACATGAAGACAAACCTGAGGAAAGGAAGTTGTACTTTTCTTTGATAATTTCTCCTTTCTAGCACAAATAAGACAATTTCTATGCAATAAAATGTCAATACCAACCAGTTTTGTACTGTTATATTCAGCCTTAAAATCATATTATCTTGAAAACAGGTGAAAAAAATTAACATAGCTCAAAGGTTTTTCACATTTTGATTGTCAGAATCTTGATTAGACTTGATTAGTGGATTAGCTTCTGAAAACGGTCACTTTCTGCAGTCTGTGTGCTCTAGGTTCAAACAAACTAGGACAAGTTTTGGCGAAGCTCTTTGTGAGCCAGATGTGGTTACAGCTGCTCTGCTTTGGACGAACTCACTTGTCTTTCCATTCTCCGACGTGCGTTTCCCCTCCACATCAGAGTAAACAGGCACCAGCGTCACTTTGTAGTCGGTGTCCGGCCGCAGGTCTCTCAGCACCGTGTTGGTCGACATTCCAGATACCTGAGTCTGTAAAAGATAAATGACAAAACAACTTGTCTGTAAAGGAATCTCAGCCCTGGAAACATGACATTCTACATTTCATTTATCCGTGGTTGGTATTTATTTATGTGTCACAGTGTAATAAGCATTTTAATCCTTTAACATACAGTTTTCCCCTTTTATTTCCCCTAATGTAGCTTTAATTTAGAAAAACTCCTCTTAATCCACGCTGTCTGACAGTTTCGTTTATACGTGTGGTGTCTTCTTGTTCCAGCTCTTCATTGAAGCTATATGATGTTTATTCAAATACAAGACTTTATGGCTGCACCAGTCCATCAGATGTCTTGTGCAGGATTTCTGACACATTTCACCCAAAATTCAGCCTGACATGTTTGGTATCTTTGGAAACTTTCTCCTCCAGAATTTGAAATGAAGTTCTGTATGTCTGAACAATGTCTGGCTGCAGAATATGGGTGAGTGAGGTTTAAGGGCAAGAACAGAGCCTTAAATCTTTCCTATTTCTGGCTTCAGTGATCTTGACTAAAGAGCACCTTCTTCTACCTGTTCTTGTTTAAAGGATAAAACTGGTGATATTCTATATTTTTCTTACTTCTTTTCTTAATGTATCCTACTAACAAGTATTGTGTGTGTGTGTGTCAAAGCCTGATATGTCCTCTGGGCCATAGAGCTCCATTGCTGTCCAAAAACTATTAAAAAGACAGCTGAACAGCTGAATGCAGCTGAACAATAGTCAATAATTGGTTCCATTATTTACTCAATGTGTTTGAATATCAGTATTGAGATTTGGCAGAAAGAAAAACCTCGAAAACAGCACTTTCACCGTCAGGGGAGTCTCAAAACTGATGCTGTTGAAAATATATCCTCTGGTTTAGTTTAATTCAGCTGAGATTGGAAGTTTATCCTTGACCTTGGAAACAGTAGCTGACATAATAACTGCTCCACAAGATCAGTTTAGTAGCTGTTCTGGAGCTTTTGATTGTATCGCACGATCTTCATCAGCAAATGGAGTTCGCTCAGTTGTCACAGAAATGTAGATGTTCAAATATTTCATTTTACTGAGCACTTTAAGGACTTCTCATCCATGCTAACACACAAAAATCCCATCTGTTGAGGAATATCTTGAGATACAATCGAAAGCTCCAGAACAGCCACTAAATTGACCTTGTATTGAGATTGTTTAGTCAGCTAGTTTAATTCAGTTTAGCTCACTGTTGCTGCAGTTGTTAATCTTACAGAAGTCCACACAGAATCAATCTCTGAGACAATTTTTAAAAAACATAAATAAAATGGGGGGAAAACTACAAACTAGCAGCCGTTAACAAGTAAAGAAACTCTTTGACCATATTTCATCTTTGAAAGAAGACGCAACTGACAAAAAATGAAATGAAATGGAAATGAAGTTCCATTATTATTATTATTATTATTATTATCCCAATATAAACCGACCATGGTCTCGGCTCCTCCGGCAGCGGGGACGTAGATGATGTGGTACTGCCTGACGTCGCCCTCCGCCGGCTCCCAGCGAACTCTGAGGGAGTTGGTGGTGGGGTCGATCACCTGGAGATTCTTCACTCCACTCAGAGGCTCTGAAAGAGACGGGACACAACACAGTCTGAAACAACTGCTGCACAAGATCCCCGCTGTTTGCTTTATCCTGCAGGGAGCACCGGATGGGTGGGGTTCACCTCATCCGGACTGTCCAGATGTCTCAAACTTGGGGAGGTTGTCAATCACAGAGGAGTGTCTTTTCCTTTCCTGTGACTGTCTAAACTTTCTGGTATTCTATGAGGCAAAAACATCCTTATTAAAAAGTATTTTAGACTTAAAAGAATTTCTCCAAGAAAGAAAACTAACTGCTTAACTGCTGCAAATAATCCTTAGCATTTGTTTTATCCTGCAGGGTGCACCAGATGGGTGGGTTTACCACATCAGGAGTGTCCAGATGGATCAGAGTCAGGGAAGTTGCCTAAACTTTCTGGCTTTCATTATGTTCTTTTGTGAGCCATAAATGTCCATATCCACAAGGTCTGTATCCTCATTCTCAGCCTTAAAGGACCATACCGCTGGTTTTTTTCCTCCATGTTTGGCCCATTAACTACAATCTGAGATTACTTTACATTACTGGCAGGTTTTCAGATGTACTTCCTGTCTTCCAGGCAGCCAGTGGTTTCACTTCTCTGGCATAAAAAAAGTAGATTTTCTCAAAGGTATGTTATTGTAGCGTCGTAATGCTGTTTCTTGCAGAGATCATTTTCAAAACTGTCCTTTTGGTGGTGGAGACAAGAATTCTGCAACAACCACGAGTCAGCTGCTGAAAAGATTTAATTTATATCTACCAGCTATGCTGTTAGGAATACATCAGTCAAGTTTTCTTTAAGGAATTTGCTTCTAAAACGAAAACATGATCACAGTCTCCAGATTAACAAAACCAAAACGGAGCAAAAGAGTTAAGATGGTTTGGGTCAGGGCATCCTGGGGGTCTATGGCTTTAAGGGTAAGGATTTCCCACAGCATTTTATAATGGAATATACTCTCCTGTCATGGAGAACAGAGTATTTATGAAGACATGGGGAATACTTGCAAAGGCTATGCCACAACTATGAACCTAAGATTAATAGCACCTCTGTTGTTTTGTTTTGAATTAATTTTGAGGGGTTTTTTTCCTGTTCTCTGTAAAAATCATCTCGTCTGTGCCTGTGAGTTGTGCTGAGTTGCAATAAAAATAATGTTCAAATGACAACAAAGATCCAATAAATAAATCATGCAAACATCAAGAGCATGAAAAGAATAATGGGAGTTTTATAGTTGCAATAAAACATTGGTGTCGGATAGTCCTTGAATGCACCAACAGGGAGAGGATCCCGAGCCAGTCCAAACTAGTAACGGCATGATCACCCCTGGATGGAAGTTAATCTGATCTGAAAGTGTTTGGCATTTAATGAAGCTCTACACAGTTTTAAGGACCCCCTGGAACAAGGACTTCAACTTCCAGGACAGTGAACAATGGGTTCATTTCAATTCCCTTAACTGCATCCACGTTTTCCCTCACTTACATGTTTTCCTTGCATCTTAGTCTCTCCCACTAACGACACAAGGGCGCTATCTGAAGCGGCGAGTGAGGAGCGAGGAACAATCAAATAAGAGAATCAGCATGTACCCAGTGACTCTTCAAGTCCCACCACTGAGGCCGTGTAGACATTTTTAACTAATGCCACCCCTCTGCTTTGCTTTACATAACTGACATCCCACTGGTTTACAGGTCAGAATGAGCCTTCATTGTGTTATATCACGCCCCAACATTGTGTTTCAACAACAAAAACATCGCATTAATACAGTAAAGATGACATTTCATTGGGTCTTTAATGGCCCAGAAACGTTATGATCCTTTAAAAATCGTTTTTTTTCTAGAATAAGTGGCAGTAAATTTCTGCCAGTGACGTGAGATGTCTTGAATCTTGAACAAAAAATGAGCCAAGGTCAAGTAAAAAAAAATAACCCTTAGTGTTTGTTGAGTCCTGCAGGGTTTTTTACACATTAGGTTATTTCAGATGCATCGCAGTAAAGAAACTTTGTTGTCTCTCAGACACATTCCTGTCTTTCTTCCTATCTGCTAAACTTCCATCTGACACAAACAATCCAACACAAAGCATGAAGGGCACTGTCAGATTTGATTATTTGACTCTCTCTGGAACAATACACACATGTTTCCAGGAATGTGAGCTCTATCTACTGTTGCACTCATTGCTGGTCCATGTGGACAAGAGCTGAATATCCTTGTGAGTCAGGACGGTGAGTCACTCACTTGTCTTTCCCTTCTCAGCCTGCCGGATGCCCTCCACGTCTGGGTAGACGGGAACAACAACCACATTGTAGACGGTGTCAGAATCCAAGTTCCTGAGGATGGTGGTGGTGGTGCCTCCTGACACCTCCTCCTGTTCAGTAAATTGTTAAAACCTCCGTCAGCACGATAACAACGTAATCTTATAATGGTGAGAATGTCTGAAACACAGTGCCGAAGCAAACAGAGCTGTATCGAAGCTTTTCTGACAGCATTGTCAGGACCTGAATATAAACTGTACAGACAGTCTGGGTACGTCATGGTTAACTAAAACAGTTTCTACCATTCGTTCTTCTCCTCCTGGTTGAGCTGTGTAGAAGACCTTGTAGCTGCGGACGTTGCCCACCGCTGGATCCCAGCGGACCGTCAGAGTGCTGATGGTCGGGTCGATCACCTGCAAGTTCTTCACTCCACCCAAAGGATCTAAGAAGGACGAGCAGTTACAGACGCTCTCAATTAGTGCTGAAAGGATTTGTCCATTAATCAAATAGTTAATTTACAAACATTTTGATGACGGTCTACTCAGCGCACGGCCCAAGTTTCTTCTATCCTTCTCTCTCTTTTCAGGGAGTCTGTTAAACGTCTGTGATAAAAACGCCAGTTCACCAAAAACCGGGCAGCAGCCGACCTGCGTCCAGCCCTGGTCGGGAGGGAAGTTGTGGCTGACGCGCGTCGACCCATTCAGATAGATGGGATGTTATCGGCCACTTACCAAAAGAAAATAGGGTCAGCTGTGCTCAAATCATAATCCATTTTTCAAAGTTTCAGTGAGGGTAATTATCTGGTAACGCAGCATCAAGCATCATTGCTGTTCAAGGTTATTATAGTTTTGCATTGTTCATTAGTTTTTATATTTATTTCGTTTTGACTTTGTTTTCAATTTCAGTTTAGTTTTAATTTGTTTTTAAAGCGGGTTTGCTATGCTTTAGTTTTTATATTTTGAAAATGCTTAGTTTTAGTTTAGTTTTTATTAGTTTAAGTTTTTATTTGTAATATGGGGTATTTGTCAGAGGCGAGATTCAAAAAGGTCAGAAAAAGTATTGCCTGGCCTGGATCTAACGTTAGCTGCTCTTTCGGGGGAGGGGGGCTGGGCGTTCTCCTTTACCTTGTTAAGCTAAGCTAGGTTAGCCTCCTTATGCAATTTTTTTAAAATGACTTTCAGATTTGTGGGATTTTTCCCCTCGAGAAATGTTTCACATATTTTATCACCTTCCACTACTACAAGGCACTTGTTTTATCTGTGACACAGACGTATTCAAAGTATTCCCAAATGGGACTCTGGTGCTTTCTCCCGACTTTCGCCGCCGCCATGATGCCAGCCGTGGCGGGGACGGACTGGCAACACGTCACGGACCACGAGGCGCCGACAGCTGGCGGGGAACAGGCACAGCTAAAAAGTTGGAAGATAGATTTCATATCCACCTGAAATACTAGGCTTGTGTTGTGTGAAATAAATTGACAAAGATGAAAACTAAGGACATTTTCTCTATAAGTTTAGTTTGTTTTAGTTAGTTTTGTAAACACACAATACAGTTTCAGTTAGTTATCGTTTTTATTTTATTTCAGTTAACGAAAATGTTTTTTCACATTAAATTTTCATTATTTCTTTAATTTTCGTTAACGATAATAACCTTGGTGCTGTTGCTATGGTTACTCAAAGTCTAATAGAGCTGCAGAATGAATGGTGGTGATAACTGTCCTTACTTTGAACATGGCAAAAGTAAGTAACACATGTTTTACAGTATGTGTTCAAAGAGTCCTTGCCACCTAATTGGGAGCTAAAATGCTTAAGATTGTGATAGTTTATGTATCTCTAATCAGACACTAATAAACGTTTAACATCATGTTCATGTTTAATGAGAAAAGATTGCATGCAAAAGATTTGGCCCATGTGGGCAATAAAGTTGTATTTTACTCTATTCTATTCTTTTTCCACATTCAGTGAAATGAGTTCTGGCTCAGACTGTTCTTCTGTCAAAGTCCAGGTCACGTCCTTCAGCTACAAATCATTCAGCAGACTCATCTGAACTCACTTGTTTTCCCATTCTCGGACTGCGGCTTGCCCTCCATCTCATGGTAGACAGGCACGACGGTGACGGTGTACTCTGTGTTTGGCTCCAGGTTCTTCAGGACGGTGGAGGTGGTGGTTCCAGACACCTGGTCCTGGTCGAGGAGAAAAGAAACAACTTTGAACCGGGTGAACTCTAGGATTTGGAGAACTCTCACAAAAGCCATTACCAAGAATAGAGGCGTTTGGCAGACGCAGAAAGACTCTAAGACTGTACAATGTCACAGTTTAATGTGTTGCGAGCCCAGTTTTCTTGGATGCAGCTTCAGTCAGTAACTGTCTTTGTGCAGCTCAGTAACAGGAACAGTAGAAGCTCAGAGATAAAGATGGATTTAAGCAGAAAGCTTCCACTTAAAATGGTGCTGGGACAGTCTGGAAGGAGTGTATGCCTTCCACTGCATGTACTCCTTCAGGCTTCTGCTGCAAACATAAATTTGTTCTTTGTCCATTTAATCTAATAGTAAGTCCTGAAATCTGCCAATGAGCTTAGATAACTTCAGTTGTTTCCAAACCAAATCATCTTATTTCACGACATTTTCTTAAACCAAGTGACATAATCTTGAGGGTAATTAAATGGACCCCCACAAGATATTGTCACTGCTTTATAGAAAACATTTGAGACTGCCTTGGAAATGAGTTAAACTATCCCACATCACTGTCAAATGTTTTCCATTAGTTGTAAGTAAATGTAGATTTTAAATACAACAACATCATCCAGTGGTTTTCATCTTTTGATAACTTAATATTGCACTTTTTCCAGGACAAGTAAAGAAAGTTCTTGCATGAAACTGCCTTGGAAACAAGTGTAATCATCTCACGCCACTGGCATTTCTCCACTTGTGTTGAGAAGACTTGAATTTGAAGCCAAAACTAAGAGTAGACCATTTGCTCACACAGTGCAGTACCTGCTCTGCACTACTTACAAATAATATTTGTACTTTCTTTGTGATGTAGTCATGGCCCGCAAAACAAAATGTCTCACTATAAGGCATCTAACTTCTGTACAGATTCACATTACCAACATCAAATCAACAGAAAGAAGAAGAAGAAGAAGAAGAAGAAGAAGAAGAAGAAGAAGAAGAGATCTTGCAGTGAGCAGCGGCTCTTGGATTTTATTTTTGGGGGTGTTAGAAGGTTAGAAGCATCAATAGCCACATTAAAATAATATATTTTTAAACAATAAAAATAGTTAACAGAGCCAGTAAATATTATAAACATCAGTGTGTCATATAAAGGACAACATTATACAGTATTATCAAGTACTACTTAAAGGACCATACCAGTAGTTTTGCCATATTACTACAAATCATGTAAACGTTCCATCACAACTAACCATTCTGCAAACCATGCTGTTGTATTTTGTAAACTTTAATGTATTTCTACTGTCACTGGTTTCTATTCATTTCCATTCCATATGAAAGTCTATTATCAGATTATTTTGCTTCAGCTTCGGTGTATTTCATCACAGTGAACCTAATGCGGCCTATGTGTTGGCAAAGTGTTGTAGATGTATAAGGTGGTGCCACCACAGTGAATGCAGCATGCAACACAGAAACATCTAAAAACAACACATTATTCATAATGGACTAATGGCACAAAGAAAATCTGAGCACAATGAAATACAGATGCACTTACAACAATAAAAAATAACAAATGGTCTGTTACAGAGGGACAGAAAGAGAGGATTTTTAATCTCAGTTAGATTTTCCCGGTTAAATAAAGGTTAATACGTCTCTTCTAACTGCCACTGAACAATCATTTGGACTTTAAGGTAGCTGAAATGCCTCAAAGTGGTTTAAAATAAACATATCTCATTTCACATTTCAGGCAGTCATAAAAACCAAGATACTAAATGGGGCATGGATGAAGTTCTCAGCTTCTGGTAAAAATCCAACATCTGGAACTGGCAAATCCTGACAGTTACATAAAACTGGCAGAGTTCTGCCTACTATTCTGCCATCAAGCGTCTCTTAGTTTTCAGCAAAGATCAACTTGTCTTAGGAAATGTCTTAAACCTGGTGACATAATATCTACCAAGTGTAGTGATGCAGTCTTACCACATCCTGCTCTCCTCCTCCAGCAGTGGGCACCCAGATCACAATGTATTCACGTACGTTTCCCTCAGCGGGCTCCCAGCGGACGTTCAGGGTGCTGGTGGTGGGATCGGTAACCTGCAGGTTCCTCACAAAACCCAGCGGCTCTGAGCAGAGGCACGAAGCAGGAAGACAAATTCAATGCTTGGATCAGAGCGACACACAGCTAGGCAGGGGTTACTGGTGTCCGAGGCCAGTTTGTTCAGTTGTTGGACGGCAAGAAAATGATTGTTTTGATGATTTTGTATATTTGTGTTATAATTGGGAAGCTATTTTGTGGTTCTGACATTCAAATTGCTCCCTGCTGAAGTCATTATCAATAGCAGAGTGTTACTGTATCTATAGACAGAGTAATTAGTGAAGATTAAAGCCAAATAACTTTAGTACTTTATTAGTGAAATACGCTTTTACACTTCACTCCTTTGACCAGTTTTTATTTGGAATATAACAATAATAAGAAAAACAACTGACACTACTGATTATAAAGCACAACTTCACAGAGAAACAAGAGTTACTAAAACACCAAACCAAGTACAATTTAGACTAGTAACTGATTTATAAGAGACGCCAGAAGAGGAAACAAAAATACGAGCCGACGAAGAGAAAGAAAGAAGACTTTTCTGCACAATAGTATTGAGGTCTGAGGCCAAAATGTATCCACAATCAACAACGCTTTTGTCAATTCTGTCACTGCGACTGTCCACCTTTCAGTAGCCATCAACTCTCCTACAGCAGCTCTTGTTCAGAAAGACTCGGAGAAGCACATGACAGCAGCCACAGATACTCACTTGTCTTCCCGGTGTCAGTCAGGCTGGGCCCGTCTCCCTCTGCGTAGACGGGAACCACAGTGACGGTGTAGCGGGTGTCCGGTAGAAGCTTATCCAGGACGGTTTTGGTGGTGCTCTCTGACACTTGCTCCTGCAAAGATACAAGTGGTGAACTCAACACCCTGCAGAACTGCCCTTCAACAAAGAGGCTGATTCCCTGACCTTTGACCTCCAGCAGGTGAGAAGACAAACCTTCCCCTCCAGGATCAGCAGAGTTTCACAAAAACTTCATATCAGTTTATACTTATACTTCGCACTTATACTGAAATTACCGTTTAACTGCTATGATTTTTTTAAGGCTGAAACAATTTTAAAAAAGTTTAGACAATATTCGAAACATCGTCTGTACACTTGACTGCTGTTTTGCTTGTTTTTAGGGCAGAACAGTCTCTTAAAAGAGAGATTTAGACCATCATAAGAGTTTCCACTGAAACCAGGTTGAAAAACATGAAAAAAGATACATTTAACTTTATTAACTATATTTTAGTTTTACCATAAGTCAATAGTTACTCACAAACATGACTGTAAAACATTTGGAAAAGTTAAACATAAAAAATAAAAGAAAACTTTTCATGTGATTGAGTTGTTTCTGTTATTAATAATGTGAAAACTAATTTTTTATGGTTTATTATATAAGTTGTCTGAGCTAACCCTTTTCCGTTTTCTGTATAAAAACTGAGAGATTTTACAAATTTAGTTAATCTTGAACATAAGTCAAACTCTAACTCAAAAAGATAGATATTCCAGGATGTGCAGTTTCTTCTTAACTGAAGAAGCAGCATATTAAACCACAAGAACAGCATTCAAATTCATTTGGCAGAGGAGTTAAAAATTCCTCTGTAAAATCGACTTTGACATACTAATTGGGGGTAAAAGTTATGTCATCGGCAGAGACGAACTGAGTGAGCTGTTATTTCACGGCTCTTTACAGTCTGAAGGAGCGATGACGGCAGGTGTCCGATTAACAGCATTTACACATTCTTATGCTGTAAAGCCACACTCCAGAAATATAAACCCCATAAACATCCCATGCTACGATGAGGGATGCTCTGTTGCACAAGGATTTAGACGCTATTGTGTGGCAATTGCATGATGGGATTATCCTGTCAAAAAGCATGACATCACTAAATCCCTGTTGAGGGCTTTGATCGTTTTGTTTCTTTTGAAAAACGCCGATTCAAACAAAGTCTGACAGCTTTTTTATTAACTTCTGCTGCTGTGATATTTCAAAACTGAGTAATCGTCCAGCCAGGACCGGTTGTTTTTATATTTTGTCTTAATCTTCTGGGAATTTGACCAGATTTTTTGTTTGTTTTTTACTGCAAGCATTGAAATGTTTACATCATTATTAGACACTGAGAGGGGCTGTTAAAGGCACATTGTCGCAGAGCAATGGTGTTAACACTGTGTGCCAAAGACATTTGATACTTGAACATTTCCAAATCAGACTGCAAAGTCATCCAGCAACAAACTGCAACAGCCAATCAGATCTGAAACAAGAAGACGACACTGGTCTGAACTCAGTGTTGTACAACTGTTTTCAGTGTTGGGGAAGCTACTTGGAAAGTGTAGCGAGCTAAGCTACCAGCTTCACTAAACTGAAGCTACCCCCCAGAGAAATGTAGCAAGCTAAGCTACACAGAAGCTTATTTTATTTTTTTTACATTGAACCAACTTCAATCCAAGTCACTGCTATCTCAGTGATCAGTAAAACTGTCAATAAACTGTGCTCTCTGCTCTCACTGCTCCAAAACCAACCACGTTTAATTTTATTCACTTTCTGCCGACATAAAGTGAAATAAATTGTAACTAGCTAGTGGTTAGCTGTTGACAAGTTGCTGGCTGGTGTTTGCAGACTGCGCTGACTTGTGATCGTTAGCTTATTCGGGAATGACCTGAATGTGTAAACTCAAGCTCGCGTGTCTGTATTCTGCTGCAGCAGAGACGTCGAAGGCATCAGCCCAAGGATGTCGTGATGTCACCGTCATACGGAAGTGCTTCTGTCGGCTGCACATACACGTTTGTACGGAGGCCCCTGTAATACTTAACGATATCTGTCACTCTCTTATTCCCCTTACTTTAAGCCCCACAGCAACGCAAGTACACATTTTGACAAACAGCTAATAAACCGCTGTTTACGGTTTACAGCTAGAGGGAGGTTAACACAGAAAAGTGGTTTGATGGGGTCATTCTGAATAACAATAAGCCATGCTCTCAGAAGCACATGGATGCTTAATATTCATCTGTCCCTCTACAGCACTGGGGAGGAAAGTTAACAAAAGCGGTCTGTAAGTAGATTTTTTACAGTCAAAATGTGTATTTGCTTTGCTGTGGGGCTTAAAGTAAGGGGAATAAGAGAATGACAGAACAGATAACGTTAAATATTACACTACACTTATTAATTAAAACGTGGGAACAAAGTAGTTTCTCGTGGTCACGCAATAGCATTTCGTGGCCTCAATATACATATTTTTTCTATCTGTGATCCTTCTGGGGCTCCGTATGTCAGTGTGTGACGGTGGCGCCACCTACTGTTTCTTAGCAGTTTTATTTCAGACCGCAGCAGAAAGCTCGACTGCGCTTGAGCTTCAGAAATGCTCAAGTTTACTCGAAACGCTTGGGGAGATGTAACGTTAGCTTGAGTGGACGCTACTGCACTACTTGATCGATAAAATAAATAATAATACTCGTAGCGCTGCTACTGCTTAACACTGACTGTATTATTTTATAGATAGGTCAGATAAAAGAGCTAATCTCAATCTGAAAGCCTCTCGAACTCCTCATGACAGAGTCAGCACTGACTGGCTGGCAGTTAAAAAGACAGTGTTGGCTACATATACGATGAGAAATAATGATATATCAGTCTAATGAAATATACCAAATACTAAAACATTTGGTTCGTTGTTATAACCTGGTCTTTGAAATGAAATCAACTTTATTTTCTCTGTTATCATATGGGTCATTTTGTTTCTTCTGCAAGGATCGAATTTCCCTACAGGGATCATAAAAAATGTGTTAATCAAACTCAACTTAAATCAATTCAACTTAACGCATCTCGACGCAAGTTAACTTAACTCGACTCAGCTCAAGTTAACTCGTCTCAGCTCAAGTTAACTCGACTCAGCTCAAGTTAACTCGACTCAGCTCAAGTCATCTTGACCAAAATGAACTTAACTCAGCGCAAGTTAACTTTACTCAAGTTAACTCAACTCAGCTCAACTTGCCTTGTGAAAGTAAAATAATATTAATTGTTCGGTTTATCATTTCTTTGTGGTAACCACTTTGTCTTTGTGTGCCTTTGCCTGCCTCTGGTAAAAGGGGCCCCTCAGTAAGGAGACAACCTTTGAGTGAAACCAGATGCCCTTGAGCATCGGTCTGAACTACGTGAGCGCACAAACACCGCATGGTCAGAACATGCTGTAAAATAACATTCAGAGGGTTTAAATTGGCATATTAATTGTGTGGAAATGATGTTTGTATGAAGTGTGTTGTTGATCTAAGCTTAGTAACTGGCAGGGACGGTATTCCTTCACCTGAGAGGCAGAGATGGTAATCTCTGGCCTGAAAGTGCACAAAGAGGGAGGGTCGGTAGCCTTTTGCCAGGTGTTACAGGTGTTGCGCCTTAGATCTATATGCCTGTGTGTATGTAAGGCTGTGTTCCTGCGGCTCCCTCTGCTGCCCCGCCCTTCCTGCTCTGACCCTCTGCATAGCGACAGTTTCTGGGTTGTGTTTGTGTTTTGTGACCTGCCAACTTGGCGACTTCGTCACCAGATTTAGCGACTTCTCAGACTCTCTTGACTGCATGATCTGATAGATCCACCTAACCCTTCAGGGCCTCCTGATTGGGATTGTGAGTATATGATAGAATGCCTTGGGGTCTGGGATGCCATCAGCCGAAAGGTTACTCATACGGGTCAGATGACTCACAACTGTCCTAAATTAACACCACCTTCCAATGCCATGCTCAGCGTTTATAAGGTGGAAGACGTGCTAGATTGCCCAACAGGAAGACAACCTCCAATCCTTGACTAAAGTTAACTCACCTTGACTCAAATTAACTTCACAAAAGTTGACTTAACTCGACTCAAATTAACTTAACTCAACTAAAGTTGACTAAACTCGACTCAACTCAAGTTAACTCATCTTGACTCAAATTAACTTAACTCAGAAAAAGTTGACTCACCTTGACTCAAATTAACTTGACAAAAGTTGTCTTAACTCGACTCAAATTAACTCAACTAAAGTTAACTTGACTCGACAAGTTCAACTTTACACCACATAACTTATCTTATCTGAACCAGGCCTTTATTTGTAACTTCCCATGTTTTATTAACAAGTCTTACCGTTTTCTGATCTGCTCCTCTCATGTTCATTTACTGTTTGTTGCTGTTTGTTGTTGAACTCATTGAATCAATCCAAATTAATTTATTAGTGAGAAAATAATTTCTATTTTTGTCTTTCTGTACATTGTGATGAATTTATCATGAGAGCCTTTATCGTTCAGGTACCAGTCATTTAGACCTGGCTGTTGTCTGTGTACCATGTTTTATTAGCGATTATTTTCTGTAAACTAAACAAAGGAGAAAGAGGATCTTACCACAATCTCCAGTCCTCCATCTACAGGAACGTAGATGACTTTGTAGCCCTGAACGTTGCCATCAGCAGGATTCCAGTTTACAGTGAGAGTGGTGATGGTCGGGTTGGTCACCTTCATGTTGCCCACTCCGCCCAAAGGTACTGGGAGCGGGAAAATGATTGTTGTTGGCAAACTGTCTTAACTTTGCTACAACACAAATATATTTTACATTCACTGATTACATAAAAAAAACCTTCCAGCCCCACAGTAACTCACATGTCTTTCCGTCCTCTGACTGGCGTTTTCCCTCCCTGGCAGGGTAGACGGGTAACACCGACACTGTGTATGGCGTGTCGGGCATCAGGTTCCTGAGGATGATGGAGGTGGTGCCTGTAGGAACTTGCTCCTGTTTACCAAGATTAATAATAAAAAGTAATTTAGATGGTTAGTCTCCTAACTGGCTGCGTTTCAACCAGCTACCTGAACGGCAGCATCTGTTTTTGTCCTCAGAGGTAAGACAGGTGTAAAAGAGTCTCACCATCTCCTCTAGGCCACCAGCAGTGGGTACAAAGAAGACCTTGTACAGGCGAACGGCTCCGTCAGCCGGGTCCCAGTTCACAGTCAGGGAGGTCATGGTGGGGTCCGTCACCCTCAGGTTCTTCACTCCTCCCAGAGGCCCTAAACAACAGGACAGGTCAGGCTGCGCATAATGTTTTATGACCTGATATCTCAAGATTATGAACAAATTATTTAAATAATTTGAGATTAAATCAATCTGTTCTATTATGTTTAATGGGTTGTCCATGTATTAGCTGCCAGCTATTAGATTTCCTGAGTCAGGGGGGAGAAACAAGGCTGTTAATTGGTCTATGGAATAAAGCTCTTGTTGTTTGTATAAGCCAGTTTGGTGTTTGATTTTGTTTAATTTAAGTGAGATACTTTTATGATATAATTTTTTAAACGTACAACGCATTGGGCTTTTGAGTTTCAGCAGTCTTTGTTTCCAAACACATATTTAAAGAGCGACTTAACACCCCCTGAAAACCCCCTGACGTGTTGTAACACAGAACAAAAGGATCACAGAGTATATTTTACCTTTTACTCAAGGAGACTGAATCAGGAACGTTATCTTTATTTAAGCAAAATTTCAGTAAAGCACAGTAAATGTGCCATTTGTGTATGTTTCTCTGTATGGACAACCTAATAGTGGTTGAAGTGTAATTCCTTGTCAGGACCTTCTTGAAAATGAGATGATGCATCACAAGGGACTTATCCTGTAAAAGTTTAATTGGTTCAATTTTAGGGTTCAGTCTTACTTGTTTTTCCATTTTCAGACATTGTCTTTCCGTCTCCCCCAGCGTAAACCGGCACCACAGAGACAGTGTAGAGGGTGTCGGGCTGCAGGCTTCGCAGCATGGTGTTGGTTGTGCCTGCAGACACTGTTTCCTGAGTTTAACAACAAATCACACAAATTAGCTGCTTCCAAACCCAGACAGAAGACAAGAGAAACACGCATGCAACTAGAAATAACTATGGAAAATTGCTTGCCGGTTACAATAGCAGCATCATCAGCTTTCCATATGCATTTGAGCAGTGCAATTAACCCCCAGTTAACCCTCAGTTAACTCTCCAGTCCAGTTATGCTCCAACAGTAACAAACTGGTTGTAGCCAGCTAGCCTGAGGGCTATTTGACAAAGCAGGATAAGCACATTAGCCAAAGGAAAGCAGTTATGTGAAATATCTCATTAAATGGTGCTCATCATTAGCTGTTATTAACATGCACGACTGACTCAAATCTTATGTTTAAACTTTGTTTCACAAGAAACTATAAACAAGTAGCAGTCTGAAATATCAGGGTGAGGTGCAGAGGCGTGGGGAGAAAATTGTGTTTCCTGTTTGTGCTTACTTCACAAACATTTATGGTGGAACACTTTAAAGATTTAAAAGCGACGAATGCGTTCAGACACACAGGTGAATAATTTGGCTTCGGGGTTAACGCTGCACAGTGCCAGCCGGCAGGAAGCGGATGGTTGTCCTACCAGTCCTACCATGCTCTCAGCTCCTCCGGCGGCAGGAACATAGATGACTTTGTACTCCTTCACTCGGCCCTCAGCGGGCTCCCAGCGCACGTTGAGGGTGGTCATGGTGGGGTTCAACACCTGCAGGTTCCTCACTCCACCCAGAGGCTCTGAGGGAGCACAAATACAGGCGTTTAATTAGCAGAGGTGGAAAGTCTGTTCATTTACTCCACTTACTGAACTGTACAGAAGTCACTTTAATATATCTATTTTGGGAGATTTTCTACTTTTTACTCCACTACTTTTCTGAAAGCTGCAGTTTCAGGTTACTTTACAGATAAAGATTTTATATTCAACAAGAGATCCGCTCATAAAATATTACCATTACCATATGTTTCTTTACTTCCTTCCTTGCTACTTTCTCTTTGTCACTGTCCTGTGAAAACCATGTATCTCCGAAACATTAACGTTTCATGAGCTAAGAAAAATAAATCTGTTTTCTGTTTTGTGACAAAGCATTTTTCAGATAATGCATTTCGCTTTTGACTTAGACGTTTTATTGTAGGACTTTTAATTATAATGAAGTATTTTTCTACTGATATTACTACTTTTACATAGTAACCTGAGTACTTCTTTAACCACTGTCGGATACAGAAGTAGCAGAAACAGATATTTAATGTTAAACTTTACACAGTGAGAACTATATTCTCTGCATGTTTTGGAGCTCCTGTGAAATCCGACTCTTACTGGTTTGTCCTTCGCCGGAGATATCTTTGCTGACGCCGGTGGGATACACGGCGGCCACGGTGACAGAGTACAGCGTGTCGGGCTCCAGCTTCTGCAGGATGATGCTGGTCTTCTTCCCTCCAACCTGCGTCTGTTCACAGGAAACATGTCGGCAGTGAGACAGACAACGAGTGACAAAGTGGCTGACGCATGAACAAGACTGTCACTGCCAATAGACACGTCTCTGCTCATGGTAAGCAGTCTGTGTCAGTGTCCTCAAATGTGGTGTTATTTAGTTTGAACAAAAAAGTTACAAAAACATCAAATAAAAGCTATAAAAATGCAAATACTGACATGAAATCTTAATTTTTCAGGACTGGTTAACTCAGCATTAAAGAAAAACAGTTTCTTCCCCGGTTATTCATCAAGTAACATAATCACATTTTAAAACATTTATTTTTTTAAAGGGGCTAAAGTAAAGCCCATGACCTTAATCTATCCAAAAGTTTTGAGTAAATTTTAATTTCAGCTATCACTTTATCCAAGTACAAGGTCATGTTGCATATATAACGGCAACTTTGTCATTAGATAATACATGAAAAAAAAAATATGAAATCATGTAACAAAGGTGAAATGAGCAGAACGACTGCATTAACTCTAAAAAAAAAAAATCTACAGAATTGCTAAAAGAAGCAAATTACTGTCTAAATCTGCAATCACTTATCCCTTCTGTCATCGCTAAGTCTTCCAAAAACTAAACCGAATAACACAATAATTTGCAGTGTGTCATGTTTTGGAGACTGGATTCAGGACAATCTCCGCAAACTATTTACATTATATATACATGAATAAGTTAAGTATTTATCTGGAAGGGAATCCAAGTAGGCCTTTGGGAAATCCTGAGCAAACAACTCTGCAGTATATCATGAAATGGATACGCCACTGTAAACACATTCATAGAGGGTATAAACAGTTTTCCTGGTAGCTAAGAGATAAATGACAGAGGGTATCACATCACATTTACAGTACATCAGTATTTTAGGTATTTGGCTGAATCTGTATTCTGAGAAACATGCAAAGAGTCAGTGTCTTGCTCAGCGGCTGTTTAGTGTCTCCTGTGGGTATCATCTTGTTACATTTTGTTTACGGGATGATTTTAATCACAAGGTAACTGAGCTACTCATTTCATAACACTGTATTAATTATGGAAGCCATATTGTTATATAAGTATACTATTTATCAACAACAAATCAAGGAATTTATCTGTTTATCATAAATTTTAAAACTTGCGCCAAAGAACTTTTAAACATTTGTTTTCTTTACTTTATTGTTTCATTACTTTGAGGGACTAATTTATCTTTTCTCTTGTCTCCAGTTTCAATTTTCAGGAGCACTGTTTGTTTTTTTACTGTAAACTGCGGTAATCTTTTTTTTTTTTCTTGCAGCAGGAAACACCACAACTTTTAAATGTGTTGGAACATAAATTCTGTTCAAAATCAGATCAAATTGGTCTGAAGATCCTAAAAACATCCAGGATTTTCCAGTTAAAAATCTCCATTCAGAAAAGGGCGTTTTAACTTCTGTTTTGAAAATTACTATTCAAATATATATATAAATATATATATATTTATTTTTTACTTTCTTCAGTTAGTGTTTTTTATGACGATTTATGAATGATTATTAAAGAGTAAGTCTAATGTTATTCCATTATTTTCTTATTGTCAACAAAACCCATGAAAAGACAAAAACCAACAATACATTAGTCTGTCTCTCAGTACTTTCTGACTTCCTGTCTGTAGCTCCAATTTGTTGGGGACTATTTCCAGCGGCGGATGAATCCACATGTGGTGCTGTAGTGAGTGTTTGGGGCAGCAGGACGGTGTGTGTGGGACTGAGTCAGAATAAACTACAGTGTGTGTGTTCATGGTGATGAAGGAACATGTCACCCAGTGCAGCAGAGCGGCTCGCTGATGTGTTTTAATAGTTTCTGGACAACGATGGAGGAAGAAGATCCATCAGGCTGTGATTCACACACAACACTCGTTAGTGGACATAGAATATCACCAGACTTATCTTTTAAAAGTAAAATTAAAGCTAAAATTGACTTCAGCCTGCAGACTCTCACAGGGGTTTCTTCACAGTTTCATCTCTGTGGGTGTCCTGTATGATTACAGCAGTAGTTTTCCACACTTTTCCATAATATTTGAACAATTCCCAAAGTGGACATTAACAATTAACATTTTTCAGAGCAGTGAGGAAACCCTGAGCTCATCCTGCACAAACAAACTGTCTGGTTTTATATGACTGATGTTAAAAACAACAAGCCGGCAGACG
This sequence comes from Siniperca chuatsi, assembly GCF_020085105.1. Taxonomy (NCBI): domain Eukaryota; kingdom Metazoa; phylum Chordata; class Actinopteri; order Centrarchiformes; family Sinipercidae; genus Siniperca; species Siniperca chuatsi. The sequence goes on from NC_058057.1 coordinate 26,221,933, forward strand.
ACAACACGACACCAGATGCGCTCAGTCTTCTGGTATACACATCTGACGTAGCGAGGGGATCAGAGATCCATTAGACAGATCTGTACCGCTGACATCATGATTCGACCCTGACACATTGTTTGGGGGAACACTGTCATAACATCTCAGAGACACAATAAAATTTGTAACTCACTGAAATTCTTTTCATACAGCCCACAGTTTCCTTTCAAGTTATTTCCAGCGCTAATCACTGTTGAGTCATCGTGCAAGAATGTGAGCTTAGTGGCCAAACGCTGGACTCCTCTAACTATACAATCGAGCGGCGGGACGCTGTCATAAACCAAACGTCAAAATGTGATGAGGGAGCTCAGAATGGCCAGAAATGTCTCTCGCAGAGCGTTGGCGGCGTTTTGCTGATCCCCCTCAGGACGTTTTTGTGCATCTCAGGAGGGAGACGAGATTTTAAAACAAAATCCAGCTCGTACTGTAAATGCAATGTTTTTGGCAAACTCTGTTCCCTCATTTGTTGTCAAATGATGTTTGATGATGATTTCAAATCGCAGTCCATTTCAGATGTTTTGCCTTTAATATAATGTAACTGAGTCCATTTCACCCAGTTCTACATCAGTAGAGTTTTGAGGTTCTGCTACTTGACTTCAGTATTTCCATTTTAGGAGACTTTCTCCTTTTACTCAGAGGGAAGTTTCAGACAGTTTCATTTTAGAGGAAATACAGTATTGTAAGTTTTTCATTCATCTGACAGTTGACCGTACTTTTGTAGATTTAGATTTTTGATTTATCATGAGATACATGTGGTTGTCTGTTGGGTAACAAGCTGGTATCTAGCTGGAACTGTAAAAACCTTTTTGACTACATATTTTTGGTAAAAGTTGTGTTTTGGGAGGTCTCTCAACATGATTTGTTTTGAAAACATTCTCACTTATTGGGTCACATGTTGTTTTTTCATCTTACGATTATACTGTCTACACTCCACTGTGAAGACAAAGAGGAAATGTATGACTTTATGTCTTCTACTATAATTGATCTCCTGTGTGATTCCTGTAGCTTCTTTCTGGCTTCAGTCATTACACCTGAAGTGTCTGTGTTTTTTTGTTTTACTTCACCCTGATGAAGTCTTTTGCAGAAAAGTGCAGATGTCAGACATGTAATATTAAAAGCCTTTTATTATACTCAGAACTCGGAATAATCTTGGAATTTTCTTGGCCTTTAACTCCAATGAGCTGCTTTGTTTTGAGTCTTACCTATAACCATCACCTATAAAGCAAACATACACATTTTCTTTGACTTTTAAACATTATCTAGGGGAACTTAGGCCAACATCTGATGTAAAAGTGAAATATTGTGAGTTTTGGCAGGCAAAAAAGGTTAATTCGTCCAAAAAGATCTAAAAGCTTGGAAACCCCTGAAAGGGGACATACAAGGTTTTCACATGACGTAAAAATCAAACTCTAATTTTCTTACCAATAAGTGCTTTCAGGACTTTTAGCTGTAATGGAGTTTTTGTTGCTGTTTTGTTTTTTTGGTTTCAGTTAAAGGACTCATGTTCTTCTGGTGCCCTGTGATGTGAATACGTACAAGAAACATGAGCATCTATCTTTTGACAGTGTAAGACGCTGATTTATTAAACTTTTTTTCAGGCTTCTATAAATATCTTAAACATTCCTCACTTCAAATGATCTATTTTATAAAAATACATGAGGATAACACAGCGTTTGCCTTTTAATATTTTCAGCTTCTTTCCCTGTAGAGTTTTATGTTTTTTTTCTGATTTGGACATCCTGAAAGTGTATCTCCAGAGGGAGAGAAAACTTCCCATCATATTAAACAGTTCGTAATTGATTTGTTTCTATATGTGCACTGGGACTCGTATTGCAAACTCTTCTGACAGATTCAAAGCTCTCCATCACATTGAGATATTCATCAATTTGTCATCGAGTGTCCAAAGTACGCTGGAGATGTTCCCAGTGGTCAAAAAGCAGCACAGCCGACACCACCGCACCCCAAAAAGAGTAGAACAAAACCACCGTGAGACTATATCAGGAAAATCCACCCAAAAAAGGAATTCAATCATATTGTTTCTGGACAAACTGATGATACCCAGTGTGCGTTCAGTCATGTGGTGATGGGAAAGAGGGATTTGTTTTCTGGTAAACGTCAAACGTACAAAGCAGTCCATGAACTGAAGCCAGTTTGGGTGTAAAAACTTACATAAACATTTTAGAAATCTCTGTAGTCAATCTATTGTTCAGTGTCAGTGGAGCAGCTCCAGCTTTGGTCTCTTGATAAAATGAAGAGCCAAGTGATAATGTGTGTGTGCGTGTATATGTGTGTGTGTGTGTATATATGTGTGTGTATATATGTGTGTGTGTGTGTGCGTGTGTGTGTGTGTGTGTGTGTGTGAGTAGTTAGCGATGCAGTATTTTATGTGAATTCTGCTGCTTGGTTCACATTTACATTAGCTTTATGGCTACAATATGCAATAAAAATGTTATATTGAGGTTAAATCAAATATATTGGTTTGTTGGGATTTTATTTTCCAGGATACTCTGCTACAGCTAACATTAGGAATGCACAATATAGAAATGATGTAATACCTGTCATTTTGGCTAATACAATACATATACCAATACCTACATTACTTTGAGTTTAACTGCCAAAAAATACACATTTGTTGACATATTAACTTATGTATTTGTACTTATTCCTTATTACACTGTAACTGCACTGAAAGTGCACCATAATTTGTATTCTTCTGTCAACGTTTATTTCATACTATTATATTTTAGGAATTTCATATTCTTTCTTGTGGTCTTTTCGAATATATGAATTAATTTCTATGTTTTATGCATAGCACTTTTAACTGCCTTTGTGTTTTTTGAATTGAAGAGCCATTTTTGTGATTACATATGCTGATGACAGCACTGTATATTTATCTAAAAATTTTGCCTGGTGTTATTTTAAATACTGTAAAATAAGCAGCGAACTTACGGAAAGAGGCTCGCCTCCAGCGATGGGCTTGTAAGTGATCTTGTAGTTCTTGACGGTGCCGGGGGCGGGGTCCCACTTCACAGTCAGCGCAGAGGTGGTGGCATTGAAAACCCTCAAGTTTCGAGGAGGCTCAGGGGGCACTAGGAGCACAAAGAGAAATCTGGTGAGATTAACAGAAAAAGCAGTGCATCCTGTGTTTGGTTAGCGATGATGATGGTGATGGTGAAGATGATGATGGTGATGCTCCCAAAATCCAGTAGGTCACAAAAGCTGGAAGGGTAAATTTTAGGATGAAAGCAGTGGGGTGATGAGGTTTAAAACAGGAGCAGCAGTATGATCAATGAAGCTGTTAAGAGCAGGGCTGGACTTCAGTTACTACTCATTTTAATAACTAATAATATCATCTTAATAACTACTGAGCTATTTTTCATAATTACAGTTGGTGCCTGATTATGCCAAATTACCCCTTCAGCATTTGGGATTTACAAGTAACAAATAAATAATAACATTTTAAGGTTATAACAAGAAATCTGCAGGCAACTTAAAAAGAAAATGGGATTGTAACAATTTTGGTGGTGGTGGAGGTACTATAACAAATTTGGGGATTATAACAAATAAATTTAGGGTGGCACGATTACAAATTTGAGGGTTTATAACTTTTTAGGGGGAAGAATAACTTTTAACTTAAATAAAATAGAGGGTTTATAACACAATTGGGGGTTTCTAACAAAACAAATTAGGGAGCATTAACCACAATCTGTGATTATAACAACTACATTTGAGGGGACACTATAACAAATTTTGAAATCATGACAAATAAAATTAGGAAATACTATAAAATTAGAGTGTAAGAAAGTTTTTTCAGTTACTGAGTCTCACTGATCCCAACCCTACAGCAGAAACACTGTACAATAATGCAACAACATGCAACAACATTAATTTAATGACTGAGGTGAACATTCATATTAAAAAACAGGCACAATAACACTGATGAAGGATGACGTGATGACATGATAAAATGACGTTACAATGTGAGATGAATGAAACTGAGACGACAGAAATGTAATGACAAAATGGTGACGGATGGGGGGGAAAAACAAAATGACTGACAGTGGAATTAAAACGATCATTCACATGGATGGAGGTCTGTGGAGGATGACATGTTACAGCAACTTTCACACTTTTTGCATGTAAAGCTCTGAATCTACGTTCACACCACAATCTACTGCACATCTATGAAGCAAATCTGGGAATTTTTTTTGGTAAATGTTGTTTTTAAAAATCTAGCTATGTTTGTTTATGCCACACGATGGAAACAGAGAATCCTTCCAGACTGACGACTCTCCCCCCTCCCCCGCCTGCAACTTCTGCTGTGTGCCTGACTGCTGACCAGGTAAGAAGACAGCTGATGAAACTCCACTCAAACAAGGCTGCAGGCCCCGATGGCATTTGCCCCGGGGTGCTAAAAGTCTGTGCCCCCCAGCTATGTGGAGTCCCTCAACATGTCTTCAACCTGAACCTGAGTCTTCTAAGGGTCCCTGTTCTGTGGAAGACATCTTGCCTCATTCCTGTGCCAAAGACGCCGCGTCCCAGTGGCTCCAAGGACTACAGACCGGTGGCACTGACCTCCCACATAATGAAGACCCTGGAGAGACCGGTGCTGGAACAGCTGCGGCCCATGGTCAGACCCCTCCTGGGTCAGATGCCAAGAAGCATCAGTGTTTTTGCTATGGTTAACTTAAATAGGTGGATAAACTTAGTAAAACTATGTTTGAGGTGTCCAGATGTACAATTTTAACCAACAGATACAAGTGTTTTCTGTCCTCCTGGTATTAGATTCCTTATTCAGCTAAGCCTACAGTAAAGTTGCTTAACTTTTCTGAAGCAACAAGATGATGAAAAGGTAAATAGGCAGCAGTGACCAACGTTTGGTTGTAAAAAATCAACAGATGTCCATCGAGTTCTCAAGTCGCTTGTGGTGTGAACGCACAGTGAAGCACTGAAATGCACATATGCATGCAGTTAAGAAAGAAAACGTGTCCTCCCATCAACACTGTCCCTCGACATTACCATTCAACACAAAATCATGAGCATTACAATGAAAAAGGAACCTGTCCTTCTCATATGACATACCCTCCGGAGCCTTTAACACTAGAAAGAGACGTTGAGAAAACAACAATGTTATTATTTCAATGTCAGTTACATCTGTGAATGTAAAATATGATGGTGGTTTTTTTCGGGATCTGGTAGGGTGATGTGGGTGCAACGGCTTGCTTACATGTACGCTCGCTTCCTATCAGGTCCTCACTCTCCGACTCGTCGGGGTAGATGGCCGTGACGGTGACGGAGTACTCAGTGTCGGGGTCCAAGTTCTGCAGAACGCTGGAGGTCTCATCACTATTCATGATGGACTGGTGATGGAGACAGAACGAGAAGAAGAAGAAGAAGAAAAGTTTGTTAACAGTCTATTCTGTTGCAATAATAGCGAGGAAAATGTCTGTGTGGAGCCATCACAGTGATCCAGGTAGCATGACATGATTAATAATATTTTAATCGTGTAGTTGAAGACCCCTTTGCAGTTTGCCAAAATGGCTTTTTTACAGTTAAATTGACAAGCAGGAAATCCTCAGCATTTATTAGAGAACAAGTACTGGGCAGAATCTATATAATTTATATACCAAGACACTTTGGGGTGCATTATCCTGAGTCACCTCGCTTCCAAAAGGTCGAAGTTACAATTGAAGACGTGGTCAGAAAACGCCAAAAGCAAGTTGCCTACTGAGTGTTCTGTTTGTATTTGTATGATGCTTGTTTTTCCGTCAACCTCAATTTTTTGTGCTCGGTGCTCATTAAACTAAAATTTACAGAAGTCGCTTGTCAATCAAACATTTTGGGAGGTAAACTACGAAACAGCAAGATACAAACTTGCACTTTTTGTTTAAGAAGGTAGAGCCTTAGAAACAAAAAAGTACAACCCTGCAGCTTGTTTTCATGGTGGACTGTGGCGTTGATTTACTTGTATTTTCTGTTGACTCAGTGTATGTGTCATTCAGTCATGTCTATCGCCGATTTTGTTTTTAAAAAGATGTGCAGCCCTTGATTGAAATCCTTGACTGATAAATAAGGACAATAAAGTTTTAAAAAACTTTATTCTGCAGATTTACTCTCATGCATTTCATTTAAACCCAACATCTGAGACGAGACGCATTTTGCATTGTTGTCAATAAAGAATGTCTAATAATGTGAAATTCTGAGATAAACTAAGACTGTACTTAACAACCTGGTATGGATTTCATTGACAGATTTTTGGGGAAGAAAAAGTGGGCCCAAAAACAACTTTGGAGGGCCAAAGTATAACAAGAAGAAAACAAAGAGAGCAGTATTGTTGCTTCAGCTAAACTGGATGTTTTTACTTAGGTCTTGGCATACACAATAACTAAGTTTTGTGAGGCATGTCAGTTTAAGGGATCTGTGAAACCATGCTGGATCATTCTTGTGATCTTTTTTACTTCAGTAAAAAGAAAAATCTTAAATGACAGTTCTCCAGCATGACTGTTTCATTTTGCATTTAAACAAAACCATCTCCAGTTCCACAATCGTAACTTAATCGACCCTCCTTGAAGAGCAATCCACATGTTGAAGAGGCAGTACTGTTACGGGAAGGTGAACGGTTCTAATCTGGACTAGTTCAGAAAGTCTGACCAGGATCAAGCAGGTGTGCTTCAATGCTCTTAACCTGAACTCAGAGCGGTACAGCTGTATTGGAGTTCAGCCTCCAGTTTTAATCAGAGGAACGAAATACTGTGAGGTTACAGGCGAAAACCTTCACCATTGGTTGGATTCTGTATGGATGAGGCAACTCAAACCAGATGTTTAGTGTCATTGCAGCAGACAGAGCTGTCTAAGCAAAGCTCATTTGCATATTTCAAGAGAAAGCACTTGACTGGATTGTTTATCCAGCTGCTGAAGATGCATGTTTTGATAACAATTAGAAATTGGACAAAAGTGGACAAAACAAATCCAGACACAATTTGGATACAAGTCAAGATGCCTGTCTGGGTCTAAGTCAGTAGATGTTGACTTGGCATTAGCAAACTCTCTGAAACTTTTCAACGTGTCTTTGTCCACCTCAGTTTTTTCCCCCAGAATTAGAAGAGGATTTGAGAGGATCCACCTGTGTGTAATGCACAATGATTTACGTTTAAAGAAGTGACTTAGTGAAACTTCCATCCACTGATTAGTTGACTAGTTAAGGCGGGAACATGGCTGCACATAGCAAACTAGCACGTGGGCCATTGTTTGTGTGTATCTTTGCAGAAGCATAGTTACAGCTGTTGTTACAGCTGTTGGAGGGTTTCGTTCAAAGGACTTAAGCATTTCCTGTTTGTTTACAACTATTATTTTCCACGTATCTTTTAGCAGAATGAATTTCACACTGGATGTGGACAAAAATATGATAAAATACTGGTACTGTCACTTTTATCCATGTCTTATCCATTTGATAAGACATTAATATTGTTTATTGTCTATTTTGGTCTTCATCAAAACTGTCTGCTCTGGTCTTTGTCCTGACTCGGTCCTCGAAAGGCTGCATTTGAAAACAGACTGTAGCTGAAAAAAAGCATTTAAGAAGCAGTCCCATCCCATAGTGGCTAACTTACAAACTGGAAGTTAGACTCCCCCTTTTTGGTCCAGCCGATGCGATATAGGGCCACGTCTGGGGCTCCGTGCTCCCAGGTGGCTCTGAACGAGGTCTGGGTCACTTCAGAGAACTGCAGGTTCTTGGGGGCAGGAACAACATCTGTTCACGCAGACAGAAACAAGAGGGATGAAGGATGTGTTGGTGATTAAGAGGTCTGAGAGATGAGGCAACATTATGTGTTGTAATGTGCTTGCCTTTGTGTTCTGGTATGTGTGTTTAAATGTGTGTGTTCCAATGATATGTGAGTGTATTGTGTGTGGATTTGTGTTTGTGCTTGTGTGCAAGTTTGTTTGCAAGTGTGCATGTGAGATTTTAGACCTTGATAGTGAGGACATTTTTGAAAAGTGTGGACATATTATTTGGACCTCACTTGAAGGTAAGAGAATCCTAAAAATCTGACTGAACTGGGGGGATATTTTGTTTTGTTTTGCCTAAGCAGTAGCAAGTTACAATGTCGTGTTTTGTTTTTTTTATAAACACAGAAGCTTTGGAAGCTGTTGCTAGGAGCAGTTAATTGAAGAAATATGTCAGTTAAATGGTTGTTATTTCTATAATTTGACTTACAACAACCTGTACAGCTGGGTCAAATCTCATCCAAGCTTGTGGCCATTGTTTAGGCCATTTTTCTGTTGCTATGTCTCATGAATGTAGCTAGATAGATAGCTAGCCATGCAGGAAGATGACATCCCCATCCCCATCTATGAAACACATGTACTGTTCAGGTACTGGAGAGGGTTTGTCAGCTTGGTCAAGTTTGATGTAGTTAAAGGGTAAGTTTACAGTACTTTCTTACTAATCTCTAGTGGTATCTAGCCATAGAGATAGGTCGTCTTTGTCTCACTTGTGAGTAGGCAAACCAGGGTCAGAAAAGGTCTAACCTCCTTTAAAACCTGGGGAGCCAATATGCAAGGCACTGAACGCCTAGTGGAGCTGCTCAGTGGCCAACCATAGCAGGCCATGGTCCCACTGAGCAACTCTGAGGCGTGAATGAGGCTGCTTAAAAAAATAAAAAGGTGAACAAGAGTTAAAATATAAGGAATTGCTGGATGAACAAAAGACAAACATGAAAAGCAGATTCAGACCTGTGATAGCGCTTCCGAGCATCGGAGTTCCAGGTCCCTCGTCATAGATCGGGGTGATGGCCACATCGTACTCAGTCTGGGAGATAAGGCTGGACAGGTCAAGGGTGGTGGTGTCACCACTGACTTCAACCTGCCGGTGACAAATTTAATTATCAGTTAGTAAAAATCACTCACAGAGCGCATACCTTTGTTGCATTTTGATAGCATAGAACACAGACATAATGTGACACAGAAAATGTTCTACATCTGCATCGAAAAGCACACAGTGGCAGCCAGACAAGTCTGATTAATTCTATTTTTTTAATGTATCATGTTTTCATAGCACCACATATTGATGAAATGCCACCAGATTTTGCAGGATCACACAGTGTTTAAATGTGTCGTCTGAATTTGGTTGTAATTGCACAAATGCATTAAGTTTCTCCAAGAGGTCACACTTACAAGAATTTGGAATTTAATTGCAAGAAAACATTTTTATTTTGAATAATGTGGTATTATACCAAGGCCCCTAAAAATGAGCAATTCTGATTGGCTGGCAGGTGTGTACGCACCAGCATTAAGACTGATACACTGAGGCTTAGCTAAAGAGCATGGGACTGGGGTGAGAACTACATAAAGACTACTGTAAATAATTTTTAAAAGTTTTTTGCATGAATCAGTGAAATTTCTCTTTATGTAAGTGATGCAACCTGATTTTGTCAGGATTTTAAAACTCCTAGCCATGCCTTCTAAAACCTAATGTGTTGCTAATAATGTGTTTTTTATTTCTTAGAAACCACATCAGCAGCTCGATGTGATTCAGAGATTTTTTGGAAAGACTATTTGTACGGTTTTATGTGAAATTAATATATTCACTAAGATAAGCAGAGATAAATATAAATGTGTAGACTATCAGGGCAAAGCTTGATGTATAAAATGCTGAGATGTGTCTCCTCAGCTGAGTTTTCCATTTCAGGGGAAAGCTAAGTAAAGTAAGCAGCAGTTGAGAAAAAAAACCCTCAGCAGTCAGCAGACATTAATCCAATGTGTGGGCTTCTTCTACAGAGACAAGAAGCCTTCAGCTATAATCCTTAAGAGGAGTTGAGCTGGTGCGTGTCATCCATCGCAACTTTCTGGAAACGTCTCGCAGGTGTCCACCGACAGCACCTTAGGCTGACGATTCATCTCAGACTGTTTGTCCTCCGCTGACATCCAAGTGAGAAATTATGAGGACGGAGTGGTGCTGGGATGATCCATTCAGGCTGGGCTGACAGCCTGAGCAAGCGCTCCTCTGCCAGCAGACTGCTTTTCTCATAAAGATCAGCCAACAAAGTGGAGCTGCTGCTACGCTGAGAGGCCGGCTGTAACTCTTGAATTGGTCCTGACTTGGTCACTTTCCCAGAACGAAGATATCACTGCTGACTAAAGCTTCACCCTTATGAAGCTCTTGGTGAGGTTTTATCATTTAAAGCCACCTTTGAATGACCTTACAAACAATAGGAACATTTTCAAACATGTTTTGCAGCCGCTTTACTGTGAGGGAGTAACAACTGATACCTGCCAACAGAAAAGGTCACAGCTGTACATCCCTGCTATACACATGAAACCGATTTAGGCCGTTTAGATGGTACTTTCAAAGTTGGGAGTGTTTGAGCTGCACAACAAGGACAAAGGAGGATGCTGCCAGGGAATTTTAATGATTTCAAAACAAACCTTCATCCATCTTCACTAAAGATTTTCTTGTAAATCTGTAAATCTTTCGTAATCATAGAAAACGGATGCCCTTTGAAGCAGATGGGGGGCTATATAATGCCAAAATGGAGCTTGTGAAATCGTTTCACTTTACGCCACGTTGGTTAGACTCTGGTGTACTGAACGCTGTTCGGCCTAAGTAGCTAAAATCAAACTCCATGTTCACTTTTTAATGGTTATAGTCACCAATTCACCTGCAACTGACAATTGTCACTATTGATTCATGCTTTAGTGCTTTTAAAAAAGTCATAAAATTGATAAAATGTCCACCAGGTTATAAGAGCTCTTGGTGAAGTCTTTACATTTTTGTCTGATCAACAGTCCAAAACCCAAAAATATTCAGTTTACGGTGATATAAAAGAAGAAAATCATCATATTTGAGGAGCTCATTTTAGTTTGTTCATAACTCTACCTCAATGAAAAAGGTATGGCTACATATCTTGTCAGACCCTTTGTTAACCTTTAATCGAGGGGATTCGGTGCATTTTAAGTTTGTAATTTAATTAAGTCATCCTGTAATCCTGCAAAAAGACAAAGAGACAAAATCTCCGTTTTACCTCTTTTAGGTCTCCTTCTTCTGGTTTGTAGGTGATCGTGTACTTGCGGACTGCTCCAGGGGCAGCGTCCCAGTTGAGCCTCATGGTGCTGTGAGTTACATCAGTGATTCTCAGGACTCCAGCAGGAGGCATGGGCACTGAGGGAGGACAGGATATGGACATCCATTAAAATTTTAAAAAGTATAAAAACGTTTTCAATCCCAGCATCACTGTCAATATTTTTGTGAAGACATTAAAAGATGCTGACGGACACGGAGGGGCCAAAAACTTACTGAATAGCTGAAAAACAGACGCAGAACTGTTTTTAAGTTCTGCTGCTTTGGATATTCGGTTTTTCAGTGCATCTGTTTTCTATCTATAAGTTCTCGATCCAAAATATAAACTCCAGCATGTGGGAGATGTGATCCAGCTCTTATAAAACAACTGCTGACATGAAAATAAAACTCTATTCTGTTAAAGTTGTTACATTTTCCTAATAACCGTTTCTAAAGAAAGCAAGCAATGTCTGCGAATCTTGAGGAAACTGAGCTCTTACAACGACAGGATATTTTAGAACTGGTTTATAAAAACTAAGCCGAGTCATATATCTTTTAATTTATTAGGTTGGTGTGGTGTGGGACTCAAGAACAGAAACAAACTGTAAATACACCAAGCAATAACACAGGAAGGCTGCTGCAGCAAAGGTCAGATCTGGCTTGACTGAAGGGTCATCCAATTGACTTTGAACTACTTCCTTCAGGTGGCGCCATAGAGCCCCAGAGCCAGCAAGAATCTGTATACAAGGTATTTTGTTCCATATACCATAACTTTACCGAACTCTTAAAACTTGACTTGTGTTTCACTTCACTTCATTCATTCAGCGTGACATCGCGCTCATGTTCATCTGTTCATCCAAACCAATAAGTAGAGAGTGACGTATCTGTCCTGCCAACGTCATTTTACATTCGACACAGAAGCTGCAATGGTGGTCGCTAGGAGCGGTTAACTTAACATTTTTCGCAAAGGTTGAACAAGTATGTTGATTTAAGAGTTATCTCCTCCACGCTTCTCAGCATTTTTCTGTTGCTGTTTTTTACGGATGTAGCTAGCTAGCTATGTAAGAAGATGGCGTACCCTTTCTTAATCCTGCCTACAAAGCTCTGTTTAGTCGACTGTTTCTCCGACCAGGGAAACAGCCATTGTTTGAATTGCTGAAAAAAATCAGAGTTGTGGGTGGCATTCAAGAGGTCTGGAACCTGGCTAGACTTAAGTGGCTTACTAAGGTGTATGCTTGATTCGTAGCTGGAGCGGTTAGCCCTTTATATTTGTCGCTCACATCAATGTTTGCATACATTGCAAGTAACCAACATAACCAACTTATTTCACAAAAACAGAATACTTAACAAATGCAGATGCTTCCATACAGGACATGGTTTGATGATGTGAATCCTATGCTATGCCCTTCATATGCTGTGCTAATGCACTTCTGGTCTGGGGCTGTTTTCCTGTTTTAGACTAGGCCCATTAGTTTCAATGAAAGGATACCTTAAGGCTACAGTCACAGTAATGTACAGTATAGCATCAGTTTAGCATTACATACAGGTGACTCCTGTCCCCTCCAGAGGGTCGCTGGCAGCTTCTCCGTACAGGGCATAAAGTGAGATGGAGTACTCTGTGTTGGGTATCAGCTGCACCAGCTGGACGCTAGTTACATCTCCTCCAACACGTACCTACAGAGGGATAGAGGGGGGAAAAAAACGAGAGTGGTGGGGGGTGGATGGGGGAAAGAGGCATGCAGGTGGAGGTCGGACAGCAGAAGAGAAAGGACTTACTCAACTTACTCAACACCTGGTGAACAGGCCTGACTCTCATCCCTGCTGACCTCTGAAAAAACACACACTCTGGTCCTGTGTAACGAAACTAAAACTGCTGATGTGACAGTTGTGACTTCTAGTGCTTCAAAAACTGAAAATGTACACAATAATGCTAAAGATGTAATGTTGTTACCAGCGCCAAACCAGTGTTTCTGCACGTTTTTAGCCCAACTGATTACCAATTACCTACAGTATACTATGAGGCCAAAAGTATTTCCAGTAGTTCCAGTGAAGGCAAATCTTAATGCTACAGTATAAAATTATATTTTAGACAAAGTTGCTTCTATCTTTGAGGCAACAGTTTGTGTTTGTCTCTTTCCTGTTTCAACATGACAATGCCCCCGTGCACAAAGCCAGAACCATAAAGAAATGGTTTTCCCAGTTTGCCCTGCACAGAAACCCATCCAACACCATTGGGATAAACTGGAACGCCGACTGTGAGCCAGACCTTATCACCAAACATCAGTGTTGGACCTCACTAATGTTCTTGTGGCTAAAAGAGAGCAAATATTTGCAGCCAGGCTTGGTGGAAAGAGTAAAACCAGATGACAGGAGGCTGTTATAGCAGCACATTACTGCCCATGGTTTTGGTTGTTTGGGTGTCCACATACCTTTGGCCATGAAATGAATACTTTACATGTTTGTCTACCATTTTCCAAAGTATAGCATAGTTCTTGAATTATTTTTTCCTACTTTCCAGGCTTACAGTAAATGAGCAAAAATACTGGTATGGTCCTTTAACTACATGCTGTGCCAAATACACACTATAAAATTATTTTAATCAGTATTTCATGTCAAATGATTAATGTTGATAAATAATGCAATGCTCCACTTCATTTTGAGGTCCTGAGTCACACATGCATATTTTCCAGTAAAGACCACCTCGCTGTACATTAAATCATCCCTTACATTTTCCTTTGCTGTATAATTGCACATGTAGGGAAACACCACAGAGGCGTTCAGTTCCACCCGTATAGCATCTGTTCGGTTTATATCATCCTGATGACTTCAGGCCATGAGCTAATCCTTCCCATTACCCAGCGTGTCTGAGTGCTTTTTGTAGGCCTGGCCTGAGCTGCGCTGCTAAAGTCCACTTCCCGTTCTGCGAAGTGCTCATCGTATCGCCATCTGGAAGCAGTAAGGCGGCGCGAGCAGAAGCCCGCTCTTATAAAATCAATGTGGAAATGCTGAGCAGACAAATTAAGATGCATGTGAGTTTGTGTGGGTTCATGTGTGTGTTTCTTAAGTTTAAGTGTTTGCATCCTTGGTGTTGTAGTGTACTTGTATGGCTCACATTGTGGGGACATTAAACTGTTCACTCAGTCACATTATGGGGACTATGCATCTAATGCAGCTAATAAATGAAGCTAATAGAGCATTAGCAGGACTTAGCTGCGAGCAAAACAAATAACTAACAAGGCATGACACTGACATGACAATAGTTTAGTTTATTGTTTTAGTTAGATTAATTTATTGTTTTAGTATTAAATTAATTAGTTAGTTAGTTGGTTAGTTTGGTTTATTATTTTAGTTAGTTTAGTGGAGCTAATCTACCAGTATTCCAACCTCAGCTATCAGTGCTTAAAGCTAACATGACATTTGTTAGTAAGTTTAGTTAACCTGTGTTAGTTAGTTAGTTAGTTAGAGCAGAGTAAGTAGTAAGTAAGTATTCCACCCTCAGCTAACAGGACATAACAAAACATTAGTGGGGCTAAACTACTGGTAATGCAACACCAGCTAACAGGGCGTGACAATAACATGAAATTAGTTAGTTTAGTTCATTGTTTTAGGTAGTTGCTTTAGTTAGCTACTGGCAAACCAGCGTCAGCTAACTATGCACAAAGCAAACTCAATCTTAGCTGGGCAAAGCCTCCAAGAATAAAAAAAAAAGGCTTCCGATCTTTTTAGTTATCATTAGCTAAGAAGGCCAAGCAGTTAGCAGAGCTACCGCCTCCTCTCTGTTTCCTTGGTTGTTACTTGGTACAAAGGAGCATAGAATTTCAAAGAAATGAATTACTGGTGTCTAAGCACATGTCTCTTAATAAACGTCAAACTACAAAACAAAACCTCACAAACTGCGTTTGAAGGTAGCATTACTTTACCTCCTTCTCCAGCTGAGGCTCGGTGGCGTTGATGGATTTGTACAGCAGCATGTAGCCTGTGGCACCGTCCGCCTCCTCCCATCTCACCCTCATGGTGCTTGAGGTCTCATCATAAACATTCATGTTCTTCACTGCTGACAGGGGCACTGAGAGGACGAAAACACACCGTCAGAGCGAGGAATGGCTCCGTGTAACCCCAGGAACGTTCAGTGTAATATCTTTTAGTAGATTAGCGTGATACCAAGTATTCAGAGAGTCGCCAAGGCTGGGCAATCCTCTATATTTGCTGTTTTAATAATAGAAATTCAGTGCTTTGATGTAATTTGAAGTATCTGAAGAAGATTAAGAGCAACAAGTGGAGATTCTTTGGACCAAATGACTGACTGAGTCGGTCAGAAATGATCTTTTTTGAAATTTAATATTTGGAGGTTTGGCACAGAAAAAGGATAACGATACAAACAGGCGAGAAACATTTACGGTCATATTTTACAAAATCTCAGGATGTCCCAAAGAGATCATAAATTTTTAGTACATTTGATGTGCAGAATATTTGGTATCACATGGTCCAGAGAAGGTTTCTGGTTTTTTAAAGAATATTTTGTGAGGGTATTTCTTTTTTTATTTTTTTTTTGATTTATTGAACAGCACACAGTGTGGTTTTGCATGCACTGTTCGCTTTCTGCAGTAAACTGATTTCTTAGATATCATGTAAACGATAAACCTGGTTTCACTAATGGGGTTCAGGGATTAAAGGATAAGGCTGGCAATACTCTTTACTTTTGTTCAACAAATCCCATGAAAACACTAAAACCAACAATCAATTGATCCTGCTAAGAAGTGTAGTGTGAGTATCACAGCCTGATGGATCTTCTTCCTCCACTGTTGTCCAGAAACTATTAAAACACATCAGCGAGCCGCTCTGCTGCACTGGGTGACATGTTCCTTCATCACCATGAACACACACACTGTAGTTTATTCTGACTCAGTCCCACACACACCGTCCTGCTGCCCCAAACACTCACTACAGCACCACATGTGGATTCATCCGCCGCTGAAAATAGTCCCCAACAAATGCACTATTTCCTTTGTTTGTCTGATAAAAACTACAGCGAGCAGCTGTTTTAGGAAATTACTGAGCCTTTTTTTTAATTGTGAGGTGTTTTTTTTTTTAAGATTTACGTCTTCAGTAGGAACCAATGGGCATGGAGCTGAGAGCCACAGACAGGAAGTCAGACAGTAGTGAGAGACGGACTAACACATTAGTGGTTTATGTCCATTCCTGGGATTTGTTGAAAAAAGAAATATAATAACACCGGCCTTTTAGAGACAAACCTTGTTTGTAACAGGGTTTTTACATGTGAGATCATGGCAAAAACAGACAGACAGGAAACATAATTGCTGTAGTGGTGCGTCCTTGTATCCAAAATAATTGAATCTGAAAGCCTGACTAAGACTGAAACTAAAATAAATATATCTAAATAAGTTGATTTCCACAGACAGGTTATTTGTAAAAATCCAAACTCATTAACACACAGGAAAAATGATGTGCTCCCTCATTACAGAGCTTGAACAGAAAAAACATCTATATACTGTATATCAGTAATACATTTAAAAGCCAGCCTTCATAAATAAGGTCCGAGGCAGAAGAAAAATCACATTTCTCCAAATAATCCTGTTTCTTGTTTGCATGTAAATGTGGTGACAGAAAAGAGGCAGGAAAGAAAAGGAGTGAATGGTACAATCTCAGGCTGGCTACTTGAATATCTAATAGACTTTTACTGGGAAACAGGACGTACCATTTTGAGCACCCATAAACATTTGTTTTAGCACAGAAAATGTGTGATTTTTGGCTTTCTAAGAGTGTGGTGTCGCACAATAAGTCCTATCTTCTGACTGTTTTAGCACTATGCCAGATCAATCAAGGACACCCCCACCCAAACCCGCAGCCTCCAGCCTTTACAGACTTTATATTTCAGCCACACTGACAGGCAGTGGACATTAGGACCTAACTGAGTGTTAAATGAAGCCACAGAGATCTTATGGCTGCTGGTGCCATCCAAGTGGACGACAACAGTACAAAGTACAAGTTATTGTTTTATGACAGGGTGAAACGGCTCATTGTAGAAATCAGTCGCATATTTAAGAACAAATAAAGCGAACATTATAAGACAAAGCAAATAAAAGCACTTAGAGCCATGCACTTAACACGTTGTTAAATTATATCAGTTTGTTTAAGATATACGCAAAGATCGCAGCCCTGATGGATGACTTTATGGCTCAAAAAGATTCCCACTTCGCCCACCACAGACTAGCATCAGCTCACAGCATTGCATCATGGGACGTTGTTTGTGTTGAGCAGTTTTCTGCCTCAGATCAGATGCTAAATATATGTTGTATAAACAGAGATGTTGGAGGAGATTTATAGGGGGAAATTATGCAAGTAAACAAGTTCCATCGATGTGTGTGAAACAGGATAATGAGCAGAGAAATCAAGTTGTTTAACCCACAAACCATACGGAAGAAACAGAACGCGTTCTCACAACAGCGAAACATCACGTAGCGATGATGTTATCTGCCTTTAAAGCTCCTCTTTAATCACGTCTGTCACCCCAAAAGGGCAACCAGTGCCTTGTGAAAAGGCCATCGAACATGGAAACTGAGCTCTCTCATAAGGTAAAGAGGAAGTGAGCTTTAAAGTTCAGCGGTGAGGGGAAAAATAGGAAGAGGAAGGCAAAGAGGTGAAGAAGAAACACACTTACAGGTGGTCTCGATGCCCTTCAGAGGCTCGCTGCTCTCCTCGCCAACCACGGAGTAAACATTGACGAGGTACTCGGTCAGAGGGCTCAGGCCTTGCAGCACCACAGTGGTCACGGACCCGTCGACCAGCAGCTGAAACGATAAAGGACTGGTTATTATACCACTCTGACTAATTGTTCTAGGATTTAATCCAAACAGGTAACAATTACAACAAAGTTCTTGCACATTATAAAGTCTTAATGACAGGTGTGTGTCCAACAGAAAAAACATAATATCCAAGTATGAACCAAACTGCTTAGATTTAATTCCAAAACCTGACATTTAAATTTTTTAGAAAAAGATATAACTTCATGTCTATCTATGTGAACAGTGAGAAGTGCAGCTGTGTACACTCAGGATAATTTAGCTCTCATATATTTTAGCTTTGGTAGAAAACAACTCCCAATGAAAACTGTTCACAGTGAGTCTGTGGACTTTCAAGACAGACATTGTTTCTTGAAAGAGAAGTTGCTGTTGGGTTTTTCAAATGTCACTTTTCAATGCTTTGGTCACTGCAAATTAATTTTTGTGTTGTGTTTTGTGTTGAGGTGGCCAAATAAAATATATATATATATATATATATATATATATATATATATACACATTATATATGCTATCAAATGCCTGGTCAGATTCATACATTTATTTACTTCTTTGATCAGATACTTCCTGATTTTTAAATTGCCAGTTTTAGACGGGATTTTATGACAGCAAAGTTCACGTACAGCTGCTTGAGTTTGTTAACATTTGAGAATCTTGGGCTTCTTTGAATAAATTGTTTTTAAAGGGTTTCTTAGAAAAGTATTTTTGTTTCGATACCCAAACTTGGCTATTCTATCAACATCACTACTAAAGGTTTTCAAACAATACTCAGACACACTCACCAAGAGCTCAAGAGCAAATCATTTTTAAAAAAGTTACAGATGTGTCTATAATACTTCAAATATTGTATTTTTTAAACGAATTTGAGGAGTTCACCTCAAGCCACCAAAACTTATGTTCATTATCATCAGCAATATCTTTATAATATAACCTATTATAAGTATGAACTAAGATATAATGTATTCTGTATGAGTGTTGTCAGACAGGGGCCCAAGGTCTGTAGGTTAGTAGCTGAAGGTGAAGCTGCCATGGTTTTGTTATTTTCAAAAAGCACCAAATCTCATTTTGGAAGAAATCTATTCAACTCGTGCAACACCACAGAGCAAAAGCACTGCAGTCTGAAATGACGTCTCTGCTGATTATAAAAGAAAAGGATCGGTTCAGCAGGTTGAGAATAAAATGTTCTAATTACCAATCAGGCAAATACAAACACATACTCTAATCAAAACTTCAAAGCTGAGCCTTGGAGGATTGAGCACTTTTTGTTTCAGAAAACTGGCAAAGAAATTTGACTTGAACTGACTCGAGTCCATCTGAGAGGACACAGCGCAGGTTAGGAGCGCTGGAAACTAACTTTTCTTTTATTTCTTGTCTACCAGAGTGGCTGGTGAATTAAAAATCCCCAATACTCAAAACTTCAGACCCAAAATGATTTAAAGATAAAGATCAATAAAGATTAAGGGTGGGTATCTGCTGAAGAGCTGAACACATTTTTCCTCAGGTCGGTGATCAGATTTTTCTCAAACTTTATTTTTTCTCTTTTGCTAATGGCTGATTGTCCATTCAATGGATAAATTTTACTCAACTAAATCTACAATACAACATTAATGTCACATCAAATGATGAACACACAACAGCAAGCTACTAATTATATGAGTCTGATATCTGAAAAAGTTAAAGATTTGGATGAAAATTGCTGGTCTGATCTCTCTTGGCGATCAGTTCACCAGCATCTGTCAATCAGGGATTGGTGGTGGTCCAGGTCTCGTACTTTCCCCGTTAGATGATTATAGTCTGTTAAGCCGAAACTATCGTGCTGCGTTCATGTGCTGGTGGGAAAGTCCTCATGTGGGACGTCCAACTTGGCTGCTAAACAGTGTCATATTCCAGTGCTATTCTGCTGGAAAATCAAACCCAGAGGAGAAATGACAAACAAACACTAAGAGGCTGCAGCTTCACAAGCTGGTGGAATGTTCAGTATTTTGTGATTTGTAAAAAAAACTTCCCTTTTATCAAGTTATTTATGTCTGTAATTGATTAAGTTCAACCAGTTTCCAATGCAAAACAAGTAGTTTAAAGAATTTTCTAAAATCAAGTGTCCCAAAAAGTTTCTTTGGGAATTAATCATAGACAAAACTATTTTTTGCAGCGTGCTTTGTGGTGTTCTTCGAAGAAGCAAGATTACTAAGTTATCTGGATAACTTTGCTGGGTTAACCATCAATCATTTAAATATTTAAAGACTCTTAATACTGCAAGCTATTTCCCAAAGCATGCAACTGTATCTTAGCTTTTTTAGTATTTTGCCCAAAATAAATTTAAGATAAGACTCGAGTCATGAATCTGATCGACTTTGACTTTAACACCAATGACTCCTGACTTCACTTGGCCTTAAGTTTTTTGCCTTTCCCTCCGAGCCCAAAGATCAAAAATTATGTTGTAAAATAAGTACTCTTAATTTTTTCTGACAACTGCTATACTTTGAATCAATCTGACAGGAGCCAATCACGTTGCGTAGACAGGAAAAAAGGTGCGCAGTCATTGCAGATACCTCAGATTATCATATTCAGATGTAAATACTCTGCTGTGATGGCAACACAAGAATAACACACCTGATGCACACCTTAAAGAAGCATTATTTGTGTAAATTTAATAAACTGTCACTCTGTTAAGAAATTTAAAGCAGCAGTAAATTTGGTGACGGGTGCATAAAGACTTGTTCAGGACTCGAAACACACAGTTTAGGACTTGGAGGTGACTCGGGACTTCATAGCCAAGACTTGAGACTACTTGTGAGTTGTTCTAGATTTTATTCAAAGTTACAACTTTAAAACTTTAAAACACCCGAATCAACCTTTTTGGGTCTATTTATTGTACACATTTCTATTCCTCCCTCGTGTATAAATATTCCAGGTTCACAGTAATAAGTGTTTCATCTCTTGGCAGCGTGCCACGGCCTCAACCCTGACCCTCCTTGTTAATGGCTGCTTGTAATTTAGGAATTCACTCTCTTGTTGCACGGGTTGTAAATCACTGCTGATAAGACCTGCACTAAATACCCAGCATGTAAATATCATATATCTCATGTTGTTATGTTCATACGTGCTCTACAGTCCAATGTAAACAGATGAAGGAAGAGAGAGAGGCCGTACGGTGAGGCGTCTCAGCCCAGTGTGAGGTCTATAACGTTAAACTAAGTGGATCCAGTGGAAACTCTGCTTGATTTCAGACGAGCCCGATTATAATCACACGGACTCCATCTGACAAGGGCCAATAAAAGCACAAAGGATGGAAAAGACCCAGTGCTCTGTTTTTAAAGACGGGACTGACAGGAGGTTAAGTGTAAACTAAATGCAGATTTACCAAAGCAACTGGGATCCAGATTTCAGTCCCTGAGGGCCAAGTACACAGGGCTTTGAATAAAAGCCAGACCTGGGTATTTGGAAACACTTCCAAGAGTTGGTTTTTAACCTGTCTTGTGAGGTTTGCCACATAGGACAACACATACCAGAATATTAAACAACAGGGGGGGATTTAAGTGGCAATTAGTCTGTTTTTGTGTGACTGAGAACCTGTCATTATCAAAATTCACAGGAAGTAGTAAATCTCACCTGACTGGTACGGTTCACAGATATAAACAGACAAAAGAGTTATCTGTTACAGTTTAAGCCAAGTCTAATGGGAGCCAAAGGGAATTAATAAGCAAACAAGATGCTATTTGATATTTAAGCTCTTATTCAGCACTCACAGATGTTAGACATAAAGTTTCTGAACCAGGAAGCAGACTGGGCAGATTCCTCTAACGAAGCTCTATGAAACAGATCAATTATCTGAGTCTTTTGACCGTTAATGCCTGGAACAATAGAGTACAACTGATCCCAAGCAACAACGATAGACCCAGCTCCTTATACCTAAACCAGGTTTAAGATATGAGGGTAAAAATAGATTTTTAATCATATCTACTACATCATATCCCTCTTTGATTACTGTAACTCTCTTCTAATTTGGCTTAATCAAAAAGCTGTAGAAACTTTGCAGCTAGTTTAGACATTTTTGCATCTTAAAACTAGCTGTATTATATTTTTTTTCTATAATAAAAGGTTCTTCTGTTTTTAACTCCCTTTAAAGTCATATTCCATGTAAAGCACTGTGTTTGAACTGTGTTACATAAATCAACTTGTCTTGCCTTGTGAACTTGTTTACAGTGTATTATTATTTATCTCATGACTTTGATTAAATTGTAGTAATTGTGGTAGCAATAGCATTAGACCAAAGTCATGGTAGTAGTAGTGTTTTAAAGGATAAGGTTGGAGTTATTCTATATTTTTCTTATTGATAAAAAAATCCCCCAAAACCAAGAATGTGTTAGTCGTCTCCTGTCTGCGGCTCTCGGCTCAAAGTCCATTGGTTCCTACTGAGGATGTAAATCTTTAAAAGCACCTCACAAATAGTTTCATTTTTTAAAAAGGCTCAGTAATTTCCTAAAACAGCTGCTAACTGTAGTTTTTAGCAAACAAACAGGAGGAAATAGTGCATTTGTTGGGGACTATTTTCAGCGGCGGATGAATCCACTAGTATGTCAGATTGAGTCAAAATAAACTACAGTGTGTTAGTATATACATAAATTGTTAGTTTTCGTCTTTTCTGGAAAAGTCCGGCATCTGAGACTTTTAAACACTGTTAAAATCACGTGCTGCCTTCTCGAGGTGTTGCAGAGGCTGCAGCTTCGGTTTGTGTTCTTACAGCTCTAATTTGTCATTTTTAATTTGGGTTATCAAAGAACCAAATCTGATGTTGCACACATTATGTTTCTCTGGATAAAAGTTCACCCTAATACAATCATCTTCTTTTTTGTTTTTGGTTGATTTTAACTTCCTGTGAACACAGTGAGATGTACCAAAGAAATATCAAATATCGAGTATGATATTATTCTTGTGGTTCTTCTTCTATGTGAAGTGAACGCGAGTTAAAATGCTCTGGTTTCAGCTGCTGATTTTGAATTGCAGAAGCACTAACAGAGACCAGTGGAGGGTAACGGCAAGAGGGAGAAGCTTCATCTCACCTCCTGGGTGGGTCCTCCATCCACAGTCATGTAAGTGACGCGGTACTTGTCAACGGGGCCGCCGGGTGCCGTCCAGGTGGCACGGAAGGAGTGGTGGGTCACCTCCGAGGTCACCAGGTTGTTGGGCGGCTCCAGTTCAACTCCTGAAAAGTAATGAACGAGAGCTGGAATATGATCCGACATGTCAAGTATTTCTCACCGCGAACCATGCCACCACAAATCTGACCTCGTCGTGTTCGACAGTGAAGCTATATATTTCAGCTCTTCTGACAATGGCTTTCTTTAAAAAATGCTTTTCTCCGGCTGTGCTGTAAATCAATTGTGTATTTCCTCTTAAAACTGATTTACAGACAAAAAGTATTTCCAGTGTGAAAGTTTCCATCAGATGCTTGGATCTGTGTTGCAACAATCTTTCGATGGTCTGAAATAATCGAGCTTGTCAGGCAGAATTGAGTCAAATTTATGTCTCTGCATTTTTTGAATCTGATGTTCTGTTTTTCTATTTTTAAGAGTAGAATTGACTTGCAAATAATAGAACACTTTTTTCTCATCTAGGGATTACAATGACTGCATAATTTGAACTTTCTACTTGTCAACAGTGATCGGTTTCATCATTCAAACCGAGTAAAAGCAGCTGTACCGAGGAAGTGTAATTTCTGATATTCATGTCTTTACTTGGACTAAAGTTTTATGTCGTCCTTCATAAGTAGAGCAACTTTCATGCCCGCGAGCACCTGTTAAACCAAATGAAAGCCTGTCGTAAAATTTCAAAAATATATGGTTGTCAGTCTTCAACACTGTGGCTTTGTAAATTCCGGAAAAGTATAACTTTCTGAAGTTTCCATCTGACCTCCACCACCAGTAACTACTAGACGGTGTTAATCTTACTCAGCGGCATTCAAAGAAAAAGCTGGAAACTGCAAGCAGCAGTTTTAGCAATGTAGCAAGCAAAATCACTACAACATTTTTTAAAAGTTGGACAATATCTCAAATTACAAGCGAAATGGTAGATATCTCAAAGGTCCTTTGACAAATGAAAGCATATTCTTAGCATTCTTATGTATTAGACTAATAGATTAACCAGCTAAGATGACTGACTGTCAGAATACAAACTTCGGCTCCTTTTTGCTGCCTCTTGAAACCTTGATCTATGTATCTTAAAGTCGATTCTAATACCAGTGGTACCTGTTTGAGGATGATGCTACATGGGACTCTTTTCCTACCTGGGCCCTTGACGCTGTTACACAGGTTGATGGTGAGGTCGTCAACGATGTCCAGCAGGAACCGGAAGTCGTTGACGTTGTACATGTGAATTTCGTCGGGGTCGGAGGCGATGGACCTCAACTCGTTCTCGTCGGCATTCTTCACACCTGAGAGAAAAATGTACCGTCATAACTGTGCCTGAAAAATGAGACCCAAACACAAGACTGACATGTTTATATCTAGTTTGTTGCCAAAATGACACATGCCAACCATCAAATTTGACGAGTAAAGTACTAAAATTGATTCTGTTGCCTAAACTACCCATGTACTACAAATTGTGTATACTTGTTTATACTTTATACAAATATATACTGTACGTCTCCGCTGAGCATTTCTCAAAGCTCCCCATTAGATTTTATAGTGATTACCTTATTTCCAAACGGTCATTTCAGTTCATTTCAGTGTGCTTTGAAAACTCCCAGAGACTTGAAACTTAACACAGTTAGTGCAAGTCAGAGCTCGTCATCGCTCCACAAACTTTTCTGTGAGACTCTGTTAGTTTTATGTTATTCAAACTGACAAAATCACTCACCGATTGCGTAGAGCTCGATGCCGCTGTCTCTCAGGTTCTGCGAGTTATAGACGATTTCGTCCTGGGACTTTCCGTCAGTGATCAGGACACCAATTTTGCGGGAGTCGGCACGCATCCCTACGTTGGGTCTGAAGTTGTTCTGAAGGATGTAGTTCAGAGCCATTCCTGCATGACAGCAACAAAGCATTCAAACTGTTCTAGGACAAACATGATTTCCATTCATCACACTATTACAAACACAAACTTCAAATCACAGTAAGTAGATTAATTCTTTTTTCCTACAGGATCAAAGCCTGTAGTAAAATTTCAGGATTTATCAGTACAAGAATAGTTGTATAAGTACAAAGGTGAATATCTAACCGTGTTGACAACAAACAGAAGTTATGTATTTAGCCATATTTTGGCAGATTTGGGTGAAAACTTGATTGTTTTAAACATACTGGGCATACATATGGCAGTGGAGAAGTGTTTTTTAAAGTTTCTCTAAATACTATTACTTCAAACTCTCACAAAGAAAATCTACATTCTTGTCCTACTTTTTGAGCAACAGTTTCAGTTTTCTTCAGCTAATGGACCCAAATAAGGAAAGCAAATACATTTGAAGTGCTGTTAAATCACCTGTCATGGTGTTGCCTCCTTTGTACGGCAGGTTGGCGACGGCGTCCAGCAGGGACGCCTTGGTCGGGTGGGCATTCAGGTGCCACTCGGTCTTTGGGTCTCCACTGTACTGAGCCAGACCTGCAGAAAAAACACAGAAATGTGTTAAAAAACACCAAGGACTCACCAAAAACTTACAAAATGATGCCAATTACACAGGTTACCCCTTAATTTATCCAGTAACATGACCAGCTGGCAGCAGCAGTCACAGTATTAACAGTAGCAGAATGAGTAGTTGTACAAGTAGAACAGTAGTAGCAGTAGTACTCATAGCAGCATCAATAGTAGTGCTGAAAGTAGTGATAGCAGTAGTTATAGCAGTGGAGACAGTATTAGCAGTGGCTGTAAAACACAGTCATAGCAGTAACAGCAGGAGAGAGAGTAGTTGCACAGGCTGTATTACTAGAACAGAAGTTGCAGTAATCGTAGCAGCATTAGTAATATTTCAAGTAGTGATAGAAGTAGTAATAGTAGTGGGAACAGTAGCAGCAGTATTAGCAGTAGGTGTAAGCACACTGGCAGTAGCAGAATGAGGTAATGAGTAATAGTAGTAGTCGTAGTACTAAACGCAGTAATAGTTAGTTACAGTAGTTGTACTAGTCATTGCCCTAATAGTATTAGTGTTAATAGTAGTACTAGTTGCAGCAGAAGTGGCAAAGATGGAAACTTAGTACAGTTTTGAGACTTAACACTAAGTAAATATTGAACTTTGAACGCCACCGCTGTACTTTGATTTAACGGCTGTAAGCAGTAGTGAGTTTATAGATGTGACAAGCTCATAAAATATGATAAATCGCTAAACTTTAAACAAGCCACCAACAGTATATAAAGTAGGTACTGTAGACCAGCTACAGCATTAAAATACTGCTAAGCGATTAACACAGCAATATTCTAACAACCTTTGGAAGAAAATATTCTATTACTTTTGATACTGAATATTTTACTGTTTAAGACTTTTGCTTAAAATGTTAAATGGTGGACTCTTACTTGTAATGGAGCATTTTTGCATTGCAGTATAAAGGTTTGGTATACTTTTTCCACCACTCTTAGCAGTAGTCATATAGTGCCAGAGGCATCAGTGAAAGTAGTGGTGGTAGTATTAGTTTTATTAATTAAGCTGAATTGTTAGTTACACTAATAATAAGTGACAGTATTAGTAATACTGAGGAGTAGTAGTACAGGTAGTAATTACAGCAGTGAGAGCAGTAGTGGTATGAATAGTAACATTAGTGAAAATATTACCAATCTGGACTCTGTCAGGGCTGATGTCGAACACGCTGACCATGCGAGCGATGAAGTTGCGGATAGTTTTGAAGTTGATGCGGCCGATGCTCCAGGAGCCGTCGACCAGCAGCACGATGTCGGCCTTCGCTGAGGTCTTACACTGAGTGTCTGCAGAGAGACGGTGGGGGGGGGGGGGGGCAGTGAGCGAGACACCTGGTACACCACAGACACCTAGCACGAGTGTCCATTCATATTTATATGAACCATTTGAGATGAATGTGCGTGTGAAAGTGTGAAAAAGTGAGAGGAAATTTTGTGGGATACATCAGGGAAGAGGGAGAACTGAGGAGCAGGACTACATCACAAAACTCTCACAGTCACAAGTGGAAGATGTTTATACAGCAGAATGTTTTACACAGCATTATGTAACACAAATAATTCACACTCATAACACATTGTTAAACAGCTGTCATTTCTGGATTAACTGCTCTCTCTTCTGTTCTCTTCTTCTTCTTTTTTTTTCCTCTTCATCTTCCAGCAAAGCCAGTTGTTTGGGTTTTTATATCCAGCAGCGAATCGGCCCTGTGGTCCTTCCTGGCTGACACTGAGGCTGCCCCCTCCAACAGCAGCAGTCAGCCTGACTGATATACAAGGCCTCCTGTTCCCCAAAGATACTGCACATTCCTGATCCAGGCACCTGTAGGGGTGAAAAAACGGCCACTTGTCCTATTTTCTAGGACAACACGTCCGGCCGATGCCGAGCGCTTAATAACAGGGCCCCTGTGTGTGCAATTGAAAACAGGTTAGGACACAATCGATTTCACTTTTTTGTTCTTTTTCAGCAGGCTGCAGAAACAGATGCTTGAAGCTAAAAGGAACTGATTCGGATGCTTGACCACAGTCTGTTTGAGTTATACCACCGCCGGTAAACAACATGCTCATGTGTCCCTCCAACATTCATTAATAAAAACAGATGTCATAAACAGAGGCAGCGTTAAGAGGCACCTAATACGCTGCAGACGACAGCTGGATCCAGTGTCTCAGTAACAGTCTCAGAAAATAAATATCCAGCTCAGTCTGACTGTGGGATATAAATCACCGGTGTCCTGCAGAAACCTGCAGCAATTCTGACTTTTGTTGTTGTTGCGCTCAGGCCAGTGACTGCCTTAAACCCTGAAATGAACTGACGTTTCAATCCAAAATCAAAAACGCATCGTTTGAGAAAATCTGATGTGTTGACTGCCAGAAGTGTCAACATGAGGTCAGCTTTTTGTTTTTCAAAATGTGATTTATATCATTTTGGTTTCATGGCTGCAGATGTATATGACTTAGTTGACATTGCTGGTATCATCAGTTTTGTTGATAATCTAATTATCTAAACTTTATGACGTTGAATCTCGGAGAAGCGGAAGAAGGGAATCTGTGACATTTTGAGCAAAACCGAGTTTATATAATGTTGGAAAGTTAAGCGCTTGAGTTCATTCTTGACCTTGAAAATAGTAGCTTGATAAAACTCAAGATCCATTTATTTTATTATTTTCCGGCGCTTTCAACAGTAAGGATGATGAGCAGCCATTTTAAGCCATCTTGGACGAATGTACTATGGATGCAATCATAACACTTACTGAGCTCACATGTCAACAGATCTACAGTATCTCCATGACAGTGAGCAAATTCCACCTGTTGATGAAGACCATGTGATTCAGTTGAATGCTGGACAAAGTGGACCTTGAGTTGGGATTTTTTTGCTAAAGGTCGGATAGCTTTTGATTGATGAAACAAATCATTTGTTATCATTATGACAATTTAAATAAAAAATAAACTAAAGAGGTTTTGAGTGAAAAGGGTGTTCATGCATTTGCTAGTGAATGTGACCAAATGCCTGAAAATAAAATAATAATTTTATGCTCGCTATTAAATTTGGCGAAATGGGAATGACTGATAACATTTATAAAATGGAGCCCATTGTGGCACTCAAACCTCACATTATAAATTCAGTAGCCACTACCACTGTTTTCCTTTGTGGTTTGTATTTATTTCTTGTTTGTTGATGCTCCAGGTCACTTTTATTTTGCAGAAATCTGTCTACTGATATGAAAACTCTTTACATCCAGTGATGTAAAGAGTAACAAGCTATCTTTTAGTCCATCTGACCGTGTATTCAGTCTAAAAACGCATATATACATTTTAAAAAGTGATGGTAAACAAGCTAACGTCATGTTGAATTTTAATATTTCCAACAGTGGTTAACTTGTTCAAAAATCTTAAAAACATGACCTTATTACAGATAATGTCAAGTGATTCAACAAAATGTTGCTGGAAACAAGCAGAATTTTCTCACTTCACTGTCGAGTTTTTCACACTTTGTTTGAAGAAGAACATTTTAAAAGGAACAAAGCATTTAATGACCTGTAAAAAATAACGTTTTTGCAGCGTACGAAGGCCGCCTCAAAGCAGCTCTGCCAGACCATATGGACCTGTCAGAAAGTCTGGATTGAAGCCTCCACTAAGCAGCCTGCCATGTGAGAGCTGCAGTTTAATATATGAGGATCTCTGAGTGGAACCTCGGTGGAACATCCTGGCCTGTTCCCTGCTCGGTGGGCAGTCGGTCACCGTGTCTGCTCCCCATTACAGCAGGAATTTCTGCCCAGGGTCAGCACCTCCTCGGGGTCTTACGAGAAGCATAACATTTTCCTAACTGCATACATCCCGGCAGCAGCTAACTCTCTGGATCATAAAAAAGTCTGTAATTGCAAGCAGAGCCATTTTCCACGCTTCGAACATAAAAATGGGAAATATCTACTTTTGCATGACTAAAAAAACATTTGGGCAGCAGATACTGAGTTCAACAGTAACTCATCTGGGAGCTAATGAAGATATATGTTTGTGGCGACACCATTAAAGGTCAGCACATCGTGGGGTGGCTGCTCACACACTGGGAAATATGTAGCATGTGAGGCGGTCAGGGAACATGTCCAATTGGGCAATTTATAAATGTTAGTGTCAACACTTCAGCACATGCCTGTTAAATGGTCATTTTGCTCCAAATCACACTCCAAATGATATATGAGGGAGGTGAGGAAATGCAAGCCAAGCAGCTCAAAATAATTTGTACTAATCATAATCATCTGCGTCAAATTTCAGTCTGCGATTCCAAAGCGACTTTGATATTAATTCCTTTCGACAAGAAATAATTCAACAGTCTGGCACTAATCTAGGCGGCACTTCGAAGTCAGAGCACTCCTGTTCTGAAATAACTTGGATCAGAGAGCGTCTGCTCTGCAGGCATGCTCTTTAGGGCTGATAATGAAGTTCAGGTTGTAGTGTGGTGGAGTTATCAGCTTTTACCAGAAGGATCGAGAGGAGGTGGCTCAGGACCGTCAATGAGGGTCGTCTTTTCCCTTCCTGCCAGAGGCATACTCTCCCCTCCGTCAAACATCCCAAACACGGAAACCGAGTACGTTGTTCCTGCCCTAAGAGAAAAAGGAAATGATGTAAACCTGCATCAGTCTTTCACAATCTCAATTAGAAGATTTTAACGCCAATGAGATGTCTTTCAAATGACTGTCCTTAACTTCTAAAGGCAAAAAAAAAACCTTTACTGGATCTTCCCTTGACCTTCATTCCAAAATTAGACATCTGTACTTTGAAAAAAGTTCTTACAAAATGACAAAACAGCTGGTAAAATCTGTCCATATTATCCACCGTATAGACCGTATTAGAGACAATGGATTGTGTGTCTAAATGGTTCCTATTCCCTATTATAATAATTATAAGCATAAATTGGATATTTTAATGTGAACACCATTTAGCAAGTTGCAAAACAAATGCTGTTAGTGATAACTTAAAAAGACTAAATGTTTTGAAGAAAATATACATGTGATAGCTGCCTTAGCAAAATCTGTTTGTACGAGAATTTTACTAGGGTGTTGCGAAAAGGTTGGTAGGGCATGTCTTGCTGGTTGTCATGTGGCTAATAGATACGTTCTCACGTGCTCAGATAGGTTGTAACCAGGTTGTTGCTAGGTGGTGGCAGAGCATGGTGGGGTGGTTACTGCGATGTGTTTCCTATCATGTTCGGTTGCTAGGGCTGTACTAGGTGGTTGCTAGGGTGGTACCAGCATTCTTCTTCTTTACCCTCTAATATTTATTGTTTCCCTATGGTGAACTCTCTAATTAAGGCATGAAATTCCTCAAAATACTTAAATATCTAATAGTTAGGAAAGCTTACCTGAGTTCCTCTAGAACGACCGTGTTATCGTAGGGACCAACCAGGAGTTCCCCCAGATCAACGTCATTCCCAGCAGGGTGAAAGGTCACTCTGTAGCCCTTAACATTTCCGGGTGCTGGATCCCAGGAGATTCTGAAACTGTTCTTGGTCGGCTCTGAGGTCTGAAGGTTCCTGGGAGCCTTGAAGGGCGACACTGAA
Organism: Siniperca chuatsi; assembly: GCF_020085105.1. NCBI lineage: Eukaryota > Metazoa > Chordata > Actinopteri > Centrarchiformes > Sinipercidae > Siniperca > Siniperca chuatsi. The sequence goes on from NC_058057.1 coordinate 26,253,011, forward strand.
ATAGAAGAACCCGGCCAGAATTTCAGGACAAACTTGTGCAGAGTAAAAGTTTAACACAACTAAAACTCTTGGCAAAGGTTTTGAAGATCAGTCACACCACATTCAAGCCAGTTTTTCATTAGTCCATAATACAATACCTTGAACCCGGTGTCATTCGTTAAAAAGCCCAGTGTCATGCTGTGTGTTAGTAATAGTAGCGTGTGATTGAGCATGTGTTTAACTGTGATTTTAGTGTTCTGGTGAAAAGACACTGCTTCTTTGCAGCACAGCAGCACCTGTAGTGTGAAAAATATTCATCTTAATAAGTCGTTTAAACTTGAAGTCAATCCTAAAATCTTATTTTTGGTGGAACAATGGAAAAGAATCTGCAACTTGGAAGACGGAATCCACATTTGTTTTGAAGGCAGCATGACTTCTGTTAACGTTTCTCTAGAAACTAGAGAAAATTGTCAAACAAGCCAGTTTTCATTTGTTTCACAATACTGACATTTAATAGGAGAATATCCGGGAAGCCAGTTGAGCTAGAAGTCCTTATCCTGACCATAAAGGGATAGTTTTGGGGGGAATTTAAACAATTTTTCCCACTTAACCCAGAGTCCGATAAAGTCATAGATGTCCTGTTGAGCAGTGAGATTAACCTTGGTCGGCTAAATTACTGGATGTCTATGGCATCAAGCAGCAGCTTCTTTCAAAATCAGAGAATTCCTTCAGTACTTTGTACATGTTGACCTAACATTAAAAATGTTCCTTTAAAATGTCTTCACTTATATCAGAAATATTCAGATTTATACACTGTGGGAGCATGGAAGGGTACTGGAAGTTTGAGGGCACTTTCATCAAAATTTTATAACATGTTTTTTCCCAAACTCAGTGAATCTGTAACCCATCAGATTCTGTGATACCAAATGAAGGGACAACAACGGGAAAAGACTGATTTGGCAGGTGGCTCTACAGACAGAACGACACACTGTGTCCCTAATTTGAGAAGAACTGCTTCTTGATCCCATTGACATCCAGCAATCGAGCTAAATTAGGCTAATCTCACCATTCAACACAGCTTCAAACTGCACGCAGAGACCGAAGAAACACATCCATGAGTTTGTCTGGTAACTAGGACTAACAGTAGTATTGCAAAGCCAAAGCTAGCTTTAAAATTTAGCATCCAGTTTGGCGGGCAAATCACAGGAAACCCTATGACTCTGGGGATGGGATCCATAAAAAGCTGAAATCACCTCAGCAGCAGATTTTTTAATTTCATTCCACCAATGATAATGTTTTAAGAATTAACTCAGGTTTAAACGTCTTGGTTCAGATGGACATGTTTCTGCAGTGTACTGTCTGTCATAGGGTTGAATTATGGACCAACGTACGTGTCGTTCCTACTCCTTGCCTTGCTTTTCCTTCCCCGCGCTTGTAGATGGGGTGAACTGTGATGTTGTAGGTGGTCATGGGCTGCAGGCGCTTCATGATGGTGGAAGTGACCGTCGCCGGGATTTTGAGGGCCACTTCTTTCCCTCCAGCACTGGGAACATACTTCAGCCGGTAGTGGACCACCTTACCCGGCGCCGGCGTCCATGTGGCTTTAATGGTTCGCTCTGTCTCGTCTGACACGGTCAACTTTTTACCAGAAGCAGAGGCTGAAAACAAAAAATCCATTTTCAAAACTGGATTCAGCCTAAAACATGAGTGCAGTAAACCTGGATTGACCAACAGGAACCCTTAGATTTAAGTTGATATTTTCTGCCAATATTTAGTATCTGATCAAATATTTTTATTGTCAGATACTGCCGGTTTTACTTTTGGCAGGGCAGAAACTTGATTTAGACTTAAGGGGAAAATATTTTCATGCTTTTCAAACATATTTAGACTTAAGTGGAACTCAATTAAAATTTCTGTGGCTTCCCATAGATTTCCAATGTAGTAGCCACGAATTCTACGATAAATATTTAATCAATTAGAGATCCATCATATTAGAGGTGGGTGCCACTGACTGCATGATAATAGCTAAATATTTGTTTGTCACATACAGTACATTTGACAGCTAAACACTGGCCAAAGCCAAATTTTACAGCTAATTGTGTAGATTATGGTCAATGAGGACAAAGGTTATGATCCAAAATGTATTAAAGTAAACTTCTTTTGTTCAGTCCATCTGATTTTGACCATCAACCCTCCTTTAACAGACCGTACTTATATGCAGGACTATACTGTACACACTCACCCATCTTCTTCTCGTGGCTACTTAACAGCCATAAACATTTAGTTATTTTTCATCTAAACCCTAAAAACAATCATCTCTCCCTCTCTGTTTTCAGGCCAAATGTGGTTTCCCTTAATATTCCTTCCGTACTTGTTATGTATTCATAACTGCAGGCATAAATGCTGAGTAATGCTACTAGCTTCATGCCAAAACTAATTGGTTATGAATTAGGCATTTACCCAGAAGTGATCAATTGGGAGGAAATGCTAACCACATTTTCCTTTTCCCCTGAAACAACCAAAGCCCTATAAAATGAAGTTAACTTATTCCGATTCTGCAAGTGATTAAAAAAACTTTGCAAGGGAATAATATGTATATTTAATGATCCCAAGGAAAGTTTTTCAGACTACTTGATTTCACTCTGGTGGATTTTTATTGATGGAAAAAAACATGGCATCCAACTTTTCAATGTGTTGATAGATTTGAACAAATCTGTGAAGCTGGAGATGTAATAGATTCTGTTGGAAGGATGCATCGTGGAACAATATGTACTAAAATGTGTTAGTTTATCTACATGTTTCTTTGTTTTGGGTGGGCTGTTTGTGTGGATTTGGACCATTTGATTTCCCATGTGTGCATATAGAATGAGGAATGTGTTGACATTTTTAGAGTGTGCTTTGTCTCTGATGCAATATGTCAGTATGCAGTTCACAGTGCGTCATTCACAGGACACACACATTGTACCAATAGTCCCCTCAGCCATGAGGTTGTGTTATTTCAGAGAGTATAACACAGCAAAACTGTCACCACATTGGTGGTGGTTTCACTACAAATTACAGTTTGAAAAGAATCTAAAGTGAATACCTTAATTTAAATTTGGACTATTTCCATATACTAGAAAGCAGAAACCTTTTGGAGAACTGTACGACTATGCAATCTGTAATCTCTGAAATTACTTTTGATTTTGCGATAAAAGGAAGTATCAAATCTACTTTGGCTCATATTCATGCGGCACACTGTCTTGTAATCAAACCCAAATGTCGAACACTGAGAATACAGTAAAAACGTCCTAAACTTCCCACTGAGGGTTAAAGAAATGCATCCATGACCTGACCGCTGACTTTTAAACACCTGGATTGACCCTTTCAGGGCTGCAGAAGTGATAAAACAAACTCATCTCTGCACCTTCTAGCAACAGACTTTAACCTCCAAGTGGTTCAGTAGAGCTGCTCTTCCCTGCATAAAGATATACCCAGTATATTGGGTAAATATAAACAATAGAGTACACAGCAGGGATTGAATTGTGAGTGATACAGACCTCCCTCAAAGGCAGAGCTGCTCTGGAGACCGAAAATAATATAACTGGACTCCTGTTGTTTGCCGGTTAGATAACAGTTAGCCCCTGCGTACATTGTACAAGTAATAGCTAACAGTTATTTCATTCTTGCAAATCTTTGGTTTTAACACTATTATTTGTCTTTTATTTTGTCATTTATATATATATATTTCTTTTGTATTTTTGTACCTTTTTTGTATGCACTTTTATTTGTAACTGTGAGGCACTTTGTAAGCCAGGTTTTGAAAAGTGCTATAAAGTCTTACTAATTACTAGTTAGGTAACTTAACCAAGGTTGAATTTAACCAATGAGATTATCTTTGTCTCCAGAGTACATTCAGTGAATATAGAGTGTCTATAGTCTGCTGGAGTCTGTAGTCTTACCATCAGTGGTTTCCTGTCCAGTGAGTGGGTTGCTGTCTTTGTGATCGTAGGTGGCGACCACAGAAACTTGGTAGAGCGTCTCAGGACTCAGACCTTCCAGCACGGTGTTGGTTTCGTCTCCTGGGACCGTTTTCTCTCCAGTCTCCCCAGAGAACAGCGACTTCCATCGAAGCCGGTACATCTTCACGTTCCCCGGCGCCGCCGTCCAGGATGCTACAAAACTACTGTCAGTCACGTCGCTGGTGACCAGGTTTTTAGGTGGGCCCACCTCTGAAAACAACAATCAAAGGTATGGGTTATTATGGGTTTCTGTAGTGTATTTTAATGAAAAGTACAACAAGAACATTGACTGTATACAAAAATAGAAAGCCATCTGTGATTCATTACTTATGTAGTTTAGATAAAATGGTTAGTGAAGCATTTTCTTTAAATACAGGTTAATTAAATATTAAATCTAATATTCATCTTTATTTTAGGTATTTAGATTTTGGACCAAAAATGAATATTTCTTAAAGATACACTCCCTGATTTTGTGCACAATAAAGCTCCCAGATCTGACAACAGATGTTTTGAAACTCAACTGTGGGCAATTTTTATAATGTATAAAGTCATACTGGCTGGGTTGCTCAAATGTTCTTTCCAGTATTTGACAGTTTAAAAAAAAAAAATCCATCTTCCCTTTAAAACAAAGGAACCATTTGGATGTGCTGGCAGATCAGATTATTTTCTAAAATGGAAACTATTAAAAGGCCATCGAGTGGACAGAAGAATTGAACAACTCACCATAGCTATAAAGGGCAGAGAAGACTGGAGAAACAGATGTGATTTTTTTTAAATACTTCAGAGGATATTTTAAGACATTTTTGCTTCATTTAGTGAGTACAGAGCATTGGGGGACAGGAGACATGGGAGAGGAAAGACATGAAACATGTCAGGAACCGGATGAACTCAAAGTGTCTGCTGAGCCGGTGGGATAACAGCGAGAGGAAGAAATCTCTTTATTGTAGCTTATTGGACATCTTTACTTCATCAAATCAGTGCTTCCGTCTACTGGTAGCGTGTCAGCTGCAAACTTTGATATTAAACACATTTAAATACGCACCCTTTTACCTTTTAACTAGTTAGCCTTCAATGAAGCTGTTTGGTGACCAAATGTCTCTCTTGCTTTCTTGTGGGTTTTAGGAAGCGGGAGAATTCTAATGGCCCACTGACTTAAAAGACATTTTCAGTTTATAACTTTTTATAACTTATTTTGAGCAATGTCGCAGCATTCATAGCAATTTCAGCAATTAACATGGTGAGTAAAATGCCATTATTACCACATAAAAACAATTGCCAAAACTATGAAAATAATACTTGTAATAAACCAGAATTATCCTTTAAACCTCTGTCACAGGAAGTTCTCACTGTGGATTTCTGCTGTTTCTGAACCAAAATCTCAATTCAGATTTTTACTAGCATTAACTGCAATTGTTGGTTTTGCCCTGCTAGCATTGTTGCCTGAGGATGCTGACATTGGTTGGTCCTTTGTCTAGAGAAAACTACTCAACAACTACAGGCCGGCTCAACATATGACCGGCTATGGACGTTCATGATCCCCAGAAGATGTTTCCTAAGATTTTTTTGTGGCTTACTGATTTTTCCCATACCGTAACCATCAGGCCAAAATGTCTACTTCTTCACACGAAATATCAAAATCTAATGGGCTCCTGAAAGTAACTGATTGCATGTATGCTCCTCAGAGGATGAGCCCTTTTGGTTTTAATGACCCAATGACCTTCCCTCTTGTGCCAGCTCACTGGAGGTACTTCACATGTTTAACTCCAGTGTTAAGGCTCTAAGAATAACCTTCAGTATGTTGTTTGTACCATCCCAAGCTTTCGTATTTTGAGGTGTAATGAACTTTGCAGGCTTTAGACTTTAGACCCGTGTCTCCCCTCCAACTTGGACACCTGTAGACATGGTGACCACTTTAAAGAAAATGCCGCCTCTCTTTGCAGTGGTAAAAGCAGGTAAAATGAAAAGGGAATACTATTACAATCCCACTGTGACTTGTTTAAAACATCAAGTTATAAGACACCAGTCTATTCCTTTTGTTTGTCTCATAGAGATAATTCCCTTTGTGCAGACTAACTTGTTGTTTCTGCCAAAAAATCGGAGGAGAGGTTTTGACCACAAATTTAACCCTTACTCAAACTTAAACTTAAACCTTATGTCTAACTTTAACCCATAAACATAAACCCTAAAGTCAACACTTGTTGAAGTCATTGCCTAAATGACATCACCTTACAAAAATGTGCTCACTCTGAAACTGGTCCTTACATACATACAAACATTCACACGCCCGCACAGAATTAAAGTGTTTTCAGCCAACTTTCTGATGGCTGCAGCACACAGAAGCCAAAACCCTTATAGACTTGTTTAACCAACTGAAACCAAATCTAATTCCCACCACCACAGTGGCTCATGTTGCTGCAAGCAGACATACGGTCACTTTCCTATACAGACAGCAGAACACTGGAAATATTTGTGAATGATGGAAGAGGAGGAGGAGGAGGGAGGGATGGTCGATATCAAATTTTAATCCTTCTTCAGTTTAGAGTAGGTGACAGCATATACCGAGGAGGCGCTGGAAAGACCAAGAAGCCAAGTTTCCACAATGCGATAATTATCACAAAACATCAGATCCAGCTATATAATCAAGAGAGTGAGCATGAAATCAATCACATTCTAGCGTTTGCCAATTGATACAGATCTTGAGAGAGAGGGAAAAAAGGAAAATCAGAAATACTTTAACACTAAGCTCTCCAAATGTTTAGAGTTTAGAGATAAAACTGTTTCAAAACAACAAAATTCATGATACTTAATTTAAATAAATGTCTCTGTGCACACTGAAGAAAAGTCAGAAAGTCAAAATGTGTGTGTCTCTGCGCTGAAAAAGTCCATTTAAAAAACAAAATGGATGTTGTTGAGTTCATTTTTCCTTCTGCCAACTGATACAGGAAATGTCCTTTTGATCATCTTTTTTAATGTGCAAAACATGTGACCAGACAGAGGGATGAGCAGTTTGTTATGGATAACTATTAGTGAATTAAGTTTTAAAACAGGTTGACAAGCGTATCATGAAATACTGAATTTAATAAGATACATTTCGGCAGCAGCTCTATTCAATTTTCAGTGCTTACAGTAAGATGTGAAATGCAGATCGACTCTAACCAGGCTTTTAATTTGAAGTATTTCTGACTAAGAAAAACACGTCAAATTTATGTTACTGTGAAGCTAAACTTCTATTCCTGGATGGATTGTACTTTGCTTCACTCATGTAGATATATTAGTTTATTTTTGTCTGTTATTTCACATGTGCTGCTCAGTCGCCGTCACTCAGTCTTCACCACGCAGACGCCACTGCAGCCATTATTAGCAGGGAGCTGCTGCCATTTTTTATCTGCTTCGAGGAGCGCTGTCTCTCAAAGCTGGATGCCGAGTCTGGAGGCTTTCGAAAATAACAGCCACAGACAGCCATCAGATGGAGTATGGAATATTTGGCGCTCTGCAGACGCCACCTCAAACACACTCAGACCTATTTTTCCACAGCCCATCACGAGGCAAATCTGAACAAAACCACAGGAAAATTAATGCACTTTTGAAGATGTTTCCACTGCTCTGCGTGTCTCCCTAATCTATCCATCCATCCATTTATCTATCTATTGAAATTCAAACGTATTATATAATTTGGGTTTACATAACAGCTTACTCAAAATCAAGAAAAATCTTCAAAATGCTATACATCCATTTTAGGAGAAGAATATTGCCTTAAGTTTAAAAGTATAATCCTTAAAAAATATTTTTCTGTGTGTGTGTTTCAAAAGGTTATCAGTTATCACTGTTTTCAATGCTGGAAATGTTTTCTGACACTGTGTTCTTCCATCCAGAACCATTTGGCACAAAACTGCTAAACATGTCTATAAGTGGTACATTTTTAAGATAACTGGGCAAACTCTATCTGCTGAGGAAGATTGTGTGAAAACATCGAAAGCTCCAGAGCATCTACTAAATGGACTTTGTAGTGGAATTGTTTTGTCAACAAATTTCAGAAAGTTTTGGGTTCAATTTTTGATTCTGTTTCTCCACTATCACCATGATATGTGGTTAGGATTAACTTAAAAGCTGGCTCAAAATAGTTTAGAATTAAGTACAAAACCAACAGCTGAGTTATAAAACATTTACCTAGAGACAGAAATTATCTGACTGGTTAAGTTTAACCTTTGGCAGATCCAAAGAACTGGATTCAGTAGATTATGTCCTGAAATGCAGCTCCACCTCTGAGTTCAAATCTGCTGACGTCTTCAGCACCTGAAGGGCACATGATTGAAGTACAGGTCAGCCTTCTGTTCGCTTTTCTTAAAGATTTCTTATGTCGGCCTCTTAAGCAGCTACGTCTCTCGTGCTCTCTGACACAATGCTGGAGGAGGAGACTCAGTCTGGGACTCCCTGCTGTTGAAACCTTGCAGTCACAGTGGAAAGTCTCTTGGCTTATTACTTTGTATAAACTTGGCTACTCAACATGTTCCATCTACAGTCAGCCATTTAAAGCACCTTGAAGTGCAGAGAGTGACTGCTGTTTTCATACGGGTGGCCCAGATGGTGGGAAAGAAAAATCACTGTAGTAGTGATGTTGGTGCTACTCCACATTAGAAGAGAAATCCGGTCTAGTAATACTGCCAGAGTTGGGTTTTCCATTTTGCCCCCTCTTGCAAGGTCTTTACCCACACCAACGTAGCCCCTAGTGTTGTTTTAATGCAGCGTTGTTTTCGGTCTGAACGTCCACTAACAGTGTCTGGAACCTCCGTTGCGACTGGGGGCTACATCCTACAAGTTTTGTAACTCTCTGAAACAGACAATCCAACAATCATGCCCACTTTACGCAGCGATTGGCCAGGTGTGTGCTACTACTTCCGCTATTCCCATTTGTAAGATTCATCACGTCAAAATTACAAAGACTCGCAAAAGATACATAGGTCAGAGGGTAGCTGCCAGGAGGAGGCTATGATGGCAGGCTTTTCACCCCCCTTCAAGTGTGGCCATTCAGAACAGGTAGAACACTTTTGCCTTTAGACGTGTTCAAACAAACTAGTTTGTTTGAAGTGTACTGACACCTTTCAAGGTATGGTTGGGTATCAACGACCAGTTCTGAATTGGAACGGCCTTCAAGCCACTTTAGCACTGCACTCCTTTGTTTTACAAAAGGATCAAAATCAATACAGCAGAACCAGAGATATCGTCTTTTTAGTCCACACATTCTTGTTCCTTGTCAAAACCTGGCGCCTACATTACCCACAATGCAACTCGAACCACCGACAGTTCAGTTCAGGAGTTATGCTTGTAGCATAACAATGTAGCCTGCAGCAGAGATGAGCAGCTGCAGAGGTCTGGTGAGCTCACTTCTTTCTAACTCCACACCAACAGATTAGTTTCATTTTCAAACTTGTAGTCTTTAGCCCCGACCGACGATCAGACTTCACACAGCTCCCTCTGGAGACACAGACTTTGATGTGTAAAATTGGTGGAGTTCCCCTTTAAGAAACATGCTTTTAAATTACGGTTATTGATTTCTGAAAACAACTGTTCAGTGATGAATTCTGGGCGTGCTGAGCTTCTGTCATTTCTCAAGTCCCCAGTCTTCGTACTATAAAATACCTCAGTATTTATGAGCAAAGACTGTACATCGCGGCCCTAAAACTCTATTGAATTCAGACTGAGAAGCAGAACCACATGGATAACTGCAACCGCAAGTGATACCCAACCATCATTATGGGGTTCAATTCCCACGAGGGCAGCCCTTGCTAAAAACGCACTGATTCTACTCGTTGGTGCTTTGAATAAAAGCGCCCCCTTCACGGCATTATGTCTGTTCACTCGATATGAAGGAAACATGTCTTAAGTCTTTCAGCACATTTTCAAGATCAGTGGTTCCCAAACTTTTATTAATCTGTAGCACCAAAGGGAAATATCTGTTCACAGCCAGTCTGTACAGCAACCTAACACACTCTTGTTATTTTTTCCTTCTTTATCACCTTCATGTGATAATTGAAGATATGCAGCCAAAACTTTATGTTCGCTCTTTCATCACGATTCTAAACTGGAAACTGAGATGGAGCGTGTTGTCAGCCAGAATCACCATGGGAATATTGAGCGAAGCCCGTTTGTAGCCAAAATCTGCGTCTTTCTGTCCAAGCTGGAAAGTAAGAGCTCATCAAATGTTCGGAAAATAAGTCCAAACCTCGCCTTAACACTTACCTCAACCTCACCTGTACTCCCTGAAGCAGGCCTGGAAAGCTAATACAGGGGAAAACTGCAAAAAACGAATTGTCGGTTTGACAGATTCAAACAAGCCGGGGGTCCAAGACTGATCACGCCAACAACTACAGCTAAAGAAAAAAAAACTTAACTCAAGCTTCAAAGCTTTGGATGTTCAAAAAGTCAACTTTTCTATCTAGACAAACTGGTTTTAAGGTTGACAGCCACGTGATTGTTATGAGGTTTCAGTTTAATGGAGTCTTGGGTAATAAAATTCACATCAGCATAAAGGACAACATAAAGCTCTTGAACATGAAAAACCGGATACAAAATTTGTCTGGAAAACCTCCTCGAGACACCTCATCATTCCAATTTTACAACTCTTCGTTTCCTTCGCATTTGTTTGAGTGAGTTTTTTGGCTTCAGGCTCCAGTGGAAGCCATTAAAAACTAATTGTATAATTTCAAAGATGCACTGTCATCACTCATTTTCCTTGTGTAATTCTTGAAATGTTCCCTTTTCTCTACAGTTTTGAAAGGTTTTCCATCCCATAGTCACGCTGTACTGGTCCTACCATCAGGAAGTCCTGGTTAATGTCAACGTTTTGGGGTCTTTTCAAATGAGTGTTAAAAGTGAAGGACTTGGTGAAAAAAGCCAAAAGCAGCTACAGTGCCTTTATATATCAGCTGTGGACAGGTTTATGCCAAACAACTGAGCAAGATGGACCACATTTATACAAATGTCATTTGACTTTATCCTGGGATCTACTGTACTGATCTACTGTGAACAAATTAGGAAAGATTGAAAACAAAGTCTTTCTGTAGCATTTATACAGTAGTTTGGGCAACAACCTGAATTATCTCTGATATATCACAGAAAACATACACAAACCTGCTGATTTTGGCATGAAGAGTTTTCCATTTTAGCTCCCATTTGGTCGTAAACAGAAATCTCTTGCGCACAAACGAGGCCCTGACGAAGCGTAACACGAGCTCTTACTGTACAATAAGAGTTTTTACAATAAGAAAGAGTGAGCTCACTGGTTTTAATGTGGGTACAGTATCAGTGCAGCTGAGTTTTCCACTGCAGAACTGAGCAGGTTAAGCTCTTCATGTAAGGGAAACAAAGGTAATGAGGAACCTCCTGCCAGCTGCCTCCGATGTGGGCCAACACCAGGGATCTCTGGGGGCCTTACCAATGCACTTCAAGTGTCCCCACACTGAACCAGCCCGTGAATGCAACACGGCGGAACAAATGCACCGTGCTGTGCCAGTACAAGCCAAACAATCTGAAGCATGAGAAAGAAAGAATTAAAAAACAATGAAGGTTGTGTTGATTGCATGGCACTGTGGCCAGGGAGGCATCTGGAGGCTGTGCAGGCCGAAACACAGAGACTGTGGACAAAACTATTAAATTCCAGGCAAGCCCTCACAAGGTGGAAAGAGAGAAAGACAGAGAGACAAGAAGACGGAAAGAAAATAACACGAAGAGACAAAGTGAGACAGACAGAGAGTGAAATAGAGGGGAAGGCCACAGGGAGAGCCACAAAAAATAAAGAAATAAAGAAAACAGAATTAAAGAGAAATGGGAGGGGAGATGGGAAAGACGAAGACAGAAGGTGAGAGAGAGAGAGAGAGGAAGACAGGAATGAGTCAGTCTTCCCTGCTCCTCCTAACCTTCCAGCCCTGCTCTCAGCTGAGTTACATTCCTGTCCGGTCTTGCTGTTTCTTATCTTTACCTCTCAGCCTGCGCAGTGACTGGCAGCTGTGTCCACTGTTGCTGTTACTACATGTGGCTCACAAGGCTACAGCTCCACTGTCCGAGATGCACCGGGAGCAAACACTGCTTAACTACATCCATCGTAACAAGTTCAGGTCCGCGTGATGGCATCAGCACTGATTGGTTGCGATATTTCCAAAGGTTCACCTGTTTCTTTTATAAACTTTTTTTTTTTTTAAAACAATTCATTTATTGATATTTTGTCTTTATTGGATAGCGACAGTTGAGATACAGACGGGAGACATGGAGAAAGAGAGAGGAGTATGACATGTAACAAAGGTCCCCAGTTGTAATCGAAGTGAGGACTTAAACGCTAGGGTCCCCCACCAGAAAACATCTGATACCTCCACTAATTATACAGTCCTATAAATTTGATATTTTGATTATAGCAAATGTTTTTTTAATCTGCATCTGTACGTAAATCTGCAACAAAATACACGTAGGGATATACAATCATAGGATACGTGTGCAAGATTATTTTCAATCATAAGCACAATAGCAAAAATGTTCAATTTCACCATGTAAGCAAAATGTCCACTGTTGAAATGCAGCTTTTTGCTGTTTGTTGCATGTCATCCTCTCTCCCCCCACATTTCCTGTCTAAAACTAGCTATTATCAATAAGAGTAAGCTAAAGAAGAGAATAATTTTTTCATTGAACACATTAAAATTATTACCTAATCTGCTTGCCTTAAACTTAAGCTGAAAAAGTTGTCTGATTATTTCAATTAGTTGATCGCCAGGAAATGAATCGGGAACAATGTTGATAATCGACAAAAGTTGACAAAAGTTCTCTGGTTGCAGCTTCTCAAATGTGAGTATTTACTGCTTTTCTTCGTCATATATGATAGTATAGATAGATACTAAATATCTTTTGGACTGTTGGTCGGACAAACAAATAATCTCAATGTGTCAACTTGCATTTTGGGAAATTTTAGTGAGCATTTTTTACTATTTTCTGATATTTAGTTTTTGATTAACTAAACCATTAATCAAGTAAATAATCAGCAGATCAATCGATAATGTAAATAATCGTTAGTTGCAGCCCTATTGTCGACTTCTTGGTTTAACTCTCTTCAAAGAGGGATTAGAACCAACTTTTTGGGTTCACTCACTATAAGTTTCACTTCCTAATAACACGGTTAAACTGGGGATTTGTTTAAAACCTGTATGAACATGTGATCATTATGTTCCTGATGTGCTGAACTCTGTTGTGGTAATGTTATAGTCCCATTTCCAAAAGCATCTTAGGGCTAAAATCATCTAAACTTCATTATTGTACATCTATGGGCTAAGCTTTAAGATGACCTTGAGGAACAGGGTCTTGACTACAACACTAATAGTAAACCTGTATGAAACCTGGATGGCGTCTTCCTCTCTTTCCCCTCTTCCTTCTCACCACCTCGCTCTGCTCTTGTTCTGACTGTTTATTATTACTCTCCAGTAACAATAAGCCTGACCTTTGAAGCCCCTGTGGGTATTGAAAGTAGGATCACTTCTAACATTTTGCTCTGGAGCAAAAGAAAGCACGGACTTGTAATAAACGTTTGCCGTGTTTGTTTTAAGAGCCCTTCTGATGATTTGGTCGTCTTCCAGGGTTTAGTCACAGCAATTACAATAAAACCTCAAACATTAGCTGTGGTTGCTGAGCCACACAGTCATAATAGAAAAAGAGTAATCACTTAATCTGGGAGGATCAGTGTCACAGCTGCGTGCCAGAACTGACATAGAAATAATGTCTAGCTTTAAGTTACGAGTTTATTTTGTCTCTATATTAGCTGTGAAGACAGACATTAAGATATCTTGATATGTGTATTTATTCACTGTATCTCTTGTAGACAGTGCATTACTAAAAATATTATGTCTGAAAATACAGCAGATCATCAAGTCAGTGGAAGCGTTGGCAAGTGTTACTGTGTTGTTCAGGATACATACTCGCACTTTACAGGGAGCTGTATTTTAATTTAGAAAATTATTATTATTTTGTTCCTCAACAAAAGGAAATTTTAATCTTTAAACCTTAATATCAAAAATATCAATCAATATTTTATATACTGAATGAAATTACTCTGAATGAAGTGAAATTGTTGCTGAGCGCAATCACAAAGGATGGAGCTTTTTAGCCTCATTTAGCAACAAGTTTTGGTTTTGCCACCAAAAAAGTAAGGGGTTTACCTTCTAGCGTGGTGCCTCGTCCCTCCAAGGCGTCACCCAGGCCGGACGGGTATCGTGCCCTGATGAAGATGTCGTACTGGGTGTCCGGCTGCAGGTTCTTCAGGAGTGTGGCCGTGTTGTCGCCCTTCACTGACATTTCCTTCTTGGGGCCGCCGGCTGAGGGTCTGTACGCCACGCGGTACTGGAGCACATTCCCCGGTGCCGGCTCCCAGGAGACCTTCATGGAGGACGTGGTCTCATCGAAAACCCTCAGGTCACGAGGGGAACCCTTGGCTGAGAAGGTGGGAAACAAGGTCAGAAAATGAAACCAGCAACCAAACAAGAATCTACATAGATGATGAAAATTAAAATTTTTGTTTTCTTGTGTTCATTACAGTTATTTATTGATCTTGACATGACAAGGTTGCTTTCTTGAGAAATACAGAAAGTAAGAAATCAAAGGCTTGTGATCACGACCCCACATTCTGGGGAGCTAAGATGATGTTATCAAATTTCTTATATTTGTCCAGGAAAAAGCAATAAATTCTCAAGTAAGTTTGGTATTTTTCGTAGATATTTGACTTATTTAATATAACTGATTCCTAAAATTGGTGTGAAATAATTTACGGTTACACACTATTGAAGATCTGTGTATCTAAAACAAAAAAAGGTACATGTAGCAGTGGTTCTCGGACCTGTTCCCTGAGAGCTGCTGACATGCCCAGCTGTATATTTGTGACTCCACCATACAAAGCTGCATTCAGATTGTTCAGTCGTGTGTTTTTCAGTTGTCCATCTGATCCTGTCCATCACATATGAATGACAGAACAGATGTACTTCAATTTTAACAACTGTCTACACCAGCTACGACCCAAAGTGTCTTTGTCAAGTTTATTTAATTCTGACTCACACCTGTAATTATCTTGCTTGTGTATTGGGCAGTGTGAGCGGTGTCATAACGCTTCTGAGCGCACAGCAGTACTGTGGCTTAACAGATTTAGTGTAACACTGATGGAGGACTGAAGCTGCTGCTTTCCGTAACCTTTGTTGGTCTTCGTATTGAATAATGAATTTGAGAGCCTTATGTAACTTAATAATGATAATTTTAATATGGAAATAATTAGCATGTCTGATTTTCATAAGCAAAAATACATTTACACATAATTATTTAAAAAAAAATTCCTGCAATACTTGCACGGACCACTAGTGATTCACAGACCAACCGTTGAGAAACAGTTGATAAGCAGGCTTGTGCTAATAATTGTGCATCATGTCCTTGTCTGGACAAAAAGAAACACTCTGTCTGCGGTGTCCTTGACCAAGGCACTGAACTCCCAGTTGCTCCAGTTGAGCTGTACAGTAGAAAGCTGTGTTTGTACTGGGCAGCTACCAGGATGTGAATTAGTGTAAGAGACTTTGAAAGTGAAGTAGGGCATGTTCACACAATTACCCTTTGAAAAATAATTGTTAAAATAAAGCGGTGACTCATGTGCCCTGCTTAACTCTCTGGTGTTAACGCCTGCTGCTGAGTATTACTGTGAAATGTTTTATTGTTGCATCTGCCGGACCGTGTGATTTTTCCTACTGAGTGATGAAAATGTCACGGATTTTAAGTGAAATACACGTATTTTTTCCCAAATGGTTGTCAGAAAAACTGAAAAAAAAAGAGCAGAGTGAAGTGATTCCCACTGGCTGCTGTAACCAAGTATTATGTGCTTTTGACCCAACACAGGACTTGGTGGAAAAGGCTGCAAGCAAAAGGGCAACTCATGCAAACCCTCAAGGCACTGCATCAATTCATAGTTTTGAGATAAAGTCATGGCACAGTAAACATTGTAATGGGAACAATATTGTAAGCCATACAGGGGAAAGAAAAACATAAATCCATCTGAGAGCCAGCTGGGTGTTTCATGTCAAAGAGGTGCAAGCTGGGATTAATCCTGCCTCTTTTTATAAACATCAAAAATAATTAATTAAATAAACCAAATTTTTTTTAATTCACCTCAGACGACAAGCAGCTGCACCGTCTGAAGGAGCTGGAAGAACCAGGAGGGGAACGGTACACTCGGACACAGTAAGAAATGCTGTTGCCATGGTAGACAGGAATATAATTTGTTTATTTTCAGCATTTTTGGCTCAAGGTCGAAAATCTTAAATGCCTTCGGAAGATACGTAATCCCTCCCTAGAAGCGTTAAAGCTAACAGCCCCCCGCTGGAAGTTTCTCCCTTCAAGAAACTACGAAAGATCACGAAAGTTTCTTAGCGTCGCTGTCCAGAGTCTACAGGGTTGTTAACTTTCCTTGTTCATTGTTTATCACCTTTTAGTACTTGGTATCTTGGCCCACTTCTATTTCCCAGCTTTCTGCGCTGCCGTCTGTTTTTCATTCCTTTCCCTGTAAGGCAGGACAGATCTGACGAGGAGCTAGATGGGTGGCAGGTTGTACTAACACTGCAGGGTTAGGAGTTCACTTTCCACTGGGGTCAAAAATGCGTGACTCCTGGCACTCCCAGGCAATTTTGGAATTAAAGAAAACGCCAAATGGCAGATGACGACTTTTAGAAAAACACTGTGGACAGACAGAGTCACTGAGGATGGCAGAATAAAGTCTGAACTTATTTCCATTGTGGTCTTTAAAGTACGCAAATAGATGGAAAGACAGCTTGGACCCAGAATGTTTTCATCATCCAACATCTTTGTGATTTAAAGGTACAATTGATCATCTGCAGGCACCTGTTGTGGATCAGAACTGGTGACTCAACGATTACTTAACCAGCTACTCAGATTTCTGGACTTCAGAGCTCAACTTCTGGCCCAAAATCTGTTTTGGAACAAAAAATCGCCACCTATTGGAGCTTCAAACACTCGTGATCTGTTGATCATCATCTGTTAACCATTCAAACCCTTGGGTGTGTTTTCTCAGCTTTCACACTCTTTACTTACTGCCTTATGGCACTACATAAGCTTTATGTTGCTACATGTCTTAGCAAGTCATACCATTTACTGCAATTTACTGCTAAGTAAATTGCAGTAAACTTACTAAGATAAGTGATCCTATGTTCTAGGACACTGCTGTTACTACCATAAAACTTGGTGACTTCCTACCTTTGAAGCCGTCATAAAGTCCGAATATGTGTCCGTTCCTCGATTAGTTACCGTATTTCCCATCTTTGCTGAGTTTTGTGCGAAAAGGAATTAAAGGTGGGGTATGCGTTTCTGGAGAAATACAATACCATGACAAATACCATGATATAGAGCGAACAATGACACAGCAAGTAATATAACTAACGTTAGCTAGGTTGTGGGTTAGCTTAGCTAGGTTGTTGGTTAGCAAACTGTCCCTACAGTTTCTGCTGTGAAGCTAACAGCCAGAGAGGACGAGACGGTTTCCCAGAGCCAGCAAACGAGCTCCAGAGAGCGATACTCACAACTTTCCTGCTGTTATAGCTAACATCACAACAACAGCATATCTTGGCAAACTAGAAAGTAAGCTGAATGTCCGTGGGCAAGTCATTTAACGTTACCTGACACACAAATCATGGCTGGAATAGTGTTGTGTGGCTCGATCCGAGACACTCTGTTTCCCATTTACAGAGCCAGCACTGTGTACAGTGTTTGCGTGGAGTTTTTTCAGCGTACACACTGAACGGACAGCTAGTGGACCGTGAGGAGATATCAGCTGAATTTGACAAAAAGACGTGTATTGGATTAGAATCGCTTACCCCACCTTTAAATGCCTGTTCTATATTGACGCCTGTCCCAAATATAGGCAGGTTGAGTTCAGTGATTGAAGCAAATAAAAGCCTGGGCTATTAATTGAAGTTTCACGGTATCCAACACTGCTCCACAAACAGCAATCACCTGGATTACTTTTAAAAAGTTTAAATTTGATGATTATAAGCCAAGATCTGAAGATATATGGAGATCAAACTGTCCTCTGAGAGAGGACATTTCCAGTTTAATATGTTGTCTGAAAGCTACAGTCACCTTCTTTGGTGGTACCATCAGTCTGGAGCGGCACTCCGGAACCAGTCTGGTATTCAGGAATGACGGTGACACGGTAGGTGGTTTTAGGCTGAAGCTCCTGCAGCACAATTGTTGTCTCTGTGCCGTCAGTGGTCGTCTCCAGTCTCGAGCTCTCATCCCCAACAGGTTCGTACGTCAACCGGTAACGAGTGACGGCTCCTGGAGCTGGCTGCCATGATGCTCTGAAGCTGTCTGTGGTCTCTTCGGATACTCTTAAGTTCTGCACGGGGCCAAGTTCTGCAACAAATGTGAGTCAGCTAGGGCATTACTGCTCCCATTTACCAACTTAAAAAATATAGGTAAATGTCTTGAGTGAACATAAATACCTTCTAAAGTGGTCTCATAGCCAGTCACAGGCAAGCTGTCCACTTTGTCATACTGAGCATAAATGTTGACTTCATAGCGGGTGAGTGGGCTGAGGTGGGGGATGAGGGCGGTGAGTGTGTCCCCGGGCACAGACATAGACACATAATGGCCAGCGTCGTCATCTACCGGCATGAACTGAATCAAATAGGACTCGACGTTGGTGGCGTCGATCTCCCAGGAGGCCCTGAAGCTTCTGGGGCCGACCTCTGAGAAGGACAGGGCCCTCGGCTGGGACAGTCCTGGAGAAAGTGGAAGGTAACAAAGTTAAAGGGTGATTTTAATCAAACACAAGCAGATGCGCTGTCATGTGGAATCTCTGAAAACTTGGAAGAATGCTTTTGATCTAAAAGAAAGTTTTGAATTCTTAAAATCTGTCACATTCATATTGAATCTAATAATGCTTCGACACAGATACAACTTGGCTGTTGTGTATATACAGTAGAATCATGTTTTAACTTTAACTCGAGTTGAATTTAGTTTAGTTGGCAAGAAAACTCTGATGAACCACATCTTAATTTATGGAGATACTACAGTAACGTCCATAACTTCTTTCTATTCCATTGATGTTTAAGCATCAAAAGGTCACTGTGGGATTTTTAGCATCAGTGATGTTAGAGATACATATGGTTGAGCAGGAATCCACAGGACAAAACCATCATCAGTTAAGGACAAATATTCAACATCTCAATATCACTTCAATAAAATGAAACCAACACAATCATCATTTTATCCATAAATTGTCAGATTTTGACCTTTAAAAAACATTACGGTTACCTATAGGGTTATCTATACATTTAATGTGCAAATTCACAGCTCTAATTCAAACCTCCTAGAGTGTTTTGCCATGTTGATTTTTACTTTGGTAACACTTGCAGATGTGATTTCTTGGGGTGTCCCCAGTCCTCTTAAAAAGGTCCCTTTAGGAGTCCTGTTGTTACGGTCCACAGCGAGCTGCTAAAGATGTTGTTTTCCAACACAACCCTGACTAATTTATTCACTGAAGTCTGCAAGTTATCTTTCAGTTGTTGTTTTTTTTACCATCATACAGTGAACAAATTACTTTAAAGAGACTTGCATCATCAATCAGCTTAGCCTGTCTAGTGGAAAAGTAGTTCTGCTATTCACATTTCCAAAAATCTCTTAAGCCATACACTGTATTCCCAGGGTGTTAACCATAGAACATTAAAGGTAGATGGTAGAAAAATACAGATCACCAATGATGGTAACTGAGCTGAGCCTTTATCTTTGTTGTAGAAAAAACAACCAAGACTTCCTTTAAAAAACAGTAGCAAATGAAGGAATCCAGAGGGTAGAAGGGCTGACCTACATGCCATTTAATAAAGATGTACAATCTACAACCCATCTGACAGCTCCATCATTCAAACAACATCAGGAGGGAGGCTGCAGTGAAACGCCCCACTGTGGGAGCACTTTGAGCCAATATGTTGGATGGAAGCTGTGACTGTGCTGCTCATTCGGGCTCCTGTACACTTCTCTTTGTTGACATAAAGTCATTATTATATAAGAATTATATAATCGGCAATCAAAGCTGCTGTGAGTCACATTGATACGCTGGCAGACCTGGAATTTCCTTTTGGCAAAGTAACAGAGTGATTCATATTTGGCTTTAAGTGGGTGAAACAGCATTTGCGAGTAACTCTTCTTGCTTGTTTAAACTTGACTACCAGATGTTCAGGGGTGGCTAATGATTTCAGTACAAAGAATGCATTTCAAAGTCAAGTTTTGTTTACGGATACGTGACGGACAACACACCTGACAGTCTGGATTGTCACTGATGTGGTATTAACTGAGTCATCTGGTGCTTCAACTAGGTTTAAACAAATGCTAAGAAATCTCTGCAACCACTATTTGACCCAGTTCTAATATTTCCACATGCAGGGACTCTCACTGCCCTTGAAAGATCATAATGTGGACATGTGTTTAACACATTGCGGCAAATAGGAGGGTTCGGTTGAAATAGACATGCTTAGAAAAGTGATATAAAAATAATTGTGTGCATATGGATGACTATTGGTACAACTCTGTATTGTCTCCCACAAAGGATGGTAGAGTTACATCTGACTGCCGCAGTAATTCATTGTTAAAATGTTGGTTTGATCACTACAAATGTTCCAAATCATCATAGTTGGTAGTTCTGGTAGTTCTCATTAAACATGTACTTAAATAGAAAATTACTTCAACTTAATTTGCTGAGCCCACAGAGTGATGAAAAGCATTCATCATTTTGTTCATAGTACATATACAAATAAATAAAAGTATCTATGTAAAAGTAGTTTCAGCTCTCCATGTTTGATGACATTATGCTGAAGAAACCGTAGTTTGCACTAGCAGCAATACCAAAAGTATTAACATATTTTGAAATTATTTAAAATTAGCGAGACATCATTATGCAAAAATAGGTAACAACATTGAGATTTCTATGATTTACATGTTTTGACAAAGAGTTGTTCTCGAAGCCATTTTAAATCTTCAGCAAACTTTTTTTGAATTTTTAAACTCATTGGTAGTACCGCTTTAACAACAACCTTAAAAGAATATAATGACAATTTGGTGCTCCATGGCTGGCACATTTTTGTTCATTCTAAGATAACTTGCCACTGTTTAAACAAAGCTAGCGTATTAAGTATAGCATGCAACTTAGCATGCACTATTCCCACTACTGAACAATGAATAAACACAGGTAAAACAGCTCCCAATCTCCGTACAAACATTTGATAATATACTGTATGACTGCAGACTCCATGCCTCACTCAGTGTGACGGTAGAGAAACAAACAAAGTGTAACTGCCTTAAATTTCGTGCAATGAAGGAAATTCATCGAATATAAAGCATTTCCTATAGCATGGTATAGTAGTGCAGCATTCTTTATGTCTCCAGCCGTAGTCATAATGCCCCAGATTCAGCTAAATATAGGTGTTCAGCATGTGAACAAATCTTTAAAACCAAATCCTCGAGGTGAACTGAGTGTGCAGAATCATCAGTGTCAATGAGCCAATCTGTAGCTCTTTGCTTTGGAGACTTCCCTCACTGTCAGTCATATACAGTATGTTACTTCCTGGTTAAAAGTTTATTTAAATCTATAAACATGATGTGATATGAGACAGGTGGTTGCTGAGTTATGTACTGAACTGAATGAAACTGTTCAAACCAGCAACTGACTGAACTGATGACAGTCAGAAGCAACACAGTAACATTACAGCATCAGTGGTGCTATTGCTAAGCATAAAAACATATTGAACAAAGTACATAATGACAAAGAATCTTTGTACAGAATTGAAATGAAACAATTCAAACCAAGTCATTTGTAATTTCCCCCTTTACAGCTAAAGAATAATTATATTTTTCATTACCTTTTTATCAAAAAGAGCCACAAAATACCTTGTTAATTATGACATTATTGCAGCCTAATTTTGCTGAAAAGAAAGGTGGTTTTAGCATCATTTGGTTTCTTTTCTGACTCAAACAATATGACAAGAATCGAGCCAGAATTTGATACAAACCAGAATCAATAGGAAGAAAAACAGAATTTATAAAATCTAAATTATACCCAACCCTAAAACGACAGTAGACTGCTCAAAAGAAGTTGAACAAAGCCCACTGTCATCAGCATAGAGGATTAAAGCAATATCACTTACGTCTCTGGTAGATGTTGCGATGTTCTTGCTCGATCCTCAGGCAGATGGACTGCGTGAGTTCTTTGGAAATTCTCTGGAAGGCATCAAAGTCCTCTACAGTGTACACATGGGTCTCTGCAGGCTTATTGGCGATGGCCTCCAGCTCGGTTCGTACAGCGTCTTTAACGCCCACCGCGAAGATCTCCACATCAGAATTCCTCAGCTTGGTGGCTGGCTCCTGGAAGGCGTCAGATGACTTCCCATCAGTGATGAGGATGGTGACACGGGGAACGTTGGGGCGCGCCCCTCTGTTGGCCTGAAAGATCTTCTCTCTCACATAGGCCATGGCTCTGCCGGTGTTGGTGGAGCCGCCACGGTACGGGAAAGACCTTACAGCCCTGACCACAGCGCTCAGGTCATGGTGAGTGTTCAGGTAGAACTCTGTGTGGGGGTCCCTGCTGTACTGGACCAAGCTGATCTGGACCTTATTTGGCCCAATGTCAAATGAGTTCACCAGCACCTCCAAGAAAGCTCTTACTTTAGCAAAGTTAGCCAGGCCGATGCTGTAGGAACCGTCAACCAGGAGGACGACGTCGGCTTGAACATCCATGCCGAGAAAACATTCTGGATTGGAAAAACAAAAAGCACAATACAAAGTTGTAACTGACTAGCTTCAGTGATAGCACATTAAAATATATCTATGGCTGTTCACTTATATTCTGAGAATTTTCATCCTTAGTGTGTCTTGTTTGTTGGCAAACCAAAGGCTGAAGACAATAAGAGACACACTGATACTGGAAATTATACCTGAAACATATTGTGCTTTGCCAGAATAGTACTATATCCATTAAAATTGCATTTCAGTTCCTTGAACGCGGACTTTGGTTGATGTGAGACGTCCATGTTTGTTTGCCTTTTTAGGCACTAAATATTATTGAGAGCCAAGTCGGAGGAGCTTTCAGATATCTGAGGTTCCAAGTTGTAATTAAGTCTTGGTGTGAATTGTATTTACAAGCTAGTGATTATGTTAACTCTCATATGACACAAACACAGCATCAGGTTTGACCAGTGTTGGTTTGTGGTGCTGATGATAAGGATTTTTGATTTTATCAGTATGGAGCTACAGCTGGAAAGCAATTAGCTTAGCTTAGCATAAAGACTGGAAGCAGGGAAAACAGCTAGCGTGACTTTGTCTGAAGTTCAAAAATATGTCTACCTACACCCCTAAACTTTGCTAATTACTGCGCTGTATCTTGTTTGTTTAATCTGTAAAAAAACAGAGATGTATAAACAACAATTTGTGGTTTTAGAGGGAGCTAAGTAAGCTAAGCTAATTGCCTCCAGGCTCTAGCTCCATACCTATCGCACGACATGAGAGTAGTATTGATCTTCTCATCTAACTCTCAGCAAAAAGCGAATAAGCATATTTTACAAAATGTTGAACTATTTCTGTAAAGTGACCTGCTGCCCCACCCACTCAAGCAGAGGATCCTCTGCATTATTGATACATTTACAGAAAGTTTAATGATGACTAATGGAAGAACCTCCATAAATCATAAATTTACAAAAAAAAAAAATGGACTAGTTGGGAAATTTTAGTATCATTGTGTTGTACTCACCCAGTGATACTTTAACTGGCTCTGTCTTCTGCATGACCGTGATGGGCTCGCTGGGTGTCAGGCCCTTCAGGGCATACAGACTGATCTGGTACTCTGTGTCTGGAGAAAGGTCTCTGATCACCACCGAGCTCTGGGCCGGGCCCAGGTACAGTTCCTGCCGCTTGCTGCCGGTCATCATGGGGATCATCTGCACCTTGTATCCGGAAACCTCTCCAATAGAGGCGTCCCAGGTCAGACGTATGGACTTTGAGGCCACCTCCAGCACTTGGAGGTTAGAGGCCGGCTCAACGACTGCAAAAAATCAGAGTCAGAATCAGAATTATAGTATTATCTGAATCTCATTGTGCAATAAATGAACACAAATTTGTTTCGACTGTGTTGGTGCAGAGCAAGAGTAGATTTATGGTTTGTTATTTTGGTTCATAATTGAAAAAAAATGTTCATGTTTGCTTTAAAAAAACCGATGACAATCAGGCAAAACAGTTAATGATTGAATGATGAAAATCAGATTATGACATATTATATATCAAAACTAAATAGAACATGAAACATGCTTTTTTTTCAGATAGAGAAGATTGATACCACTCTTAAGTCTGTGCATTAATTATAAAACTTGAGGCAGCAGATGGTACAAAGACTGGAAACAAGGGGAAACAGCTGGCCTGGCTCTGTCCAAAGATGTATTATTAAACTAACTACATACATGTAGAACATGTTAATAAGAAAGCTTTAGAGGTGCTGGTAGGTGTTACCTATGGACAGAGCCAGGCTAGCTGTTTCCCCCTGTTTCCAAATAGTAGTCTAAATTCTAAGCTAAGCTAACCGGCTGCTGGCTGTAGCTTGATATTTAGCGTACAGCATGAGAGTGGTATTGATCTTCTCATCTTACTCCCGACAAGAAAGCGAATGAGTGTATTTCCCAAAATGTTGAACTACTCCTTTAAGATAATGTGCAAAGGGGCAACAGAAGACAGAAGATGGAAAACTTTGAAAACAAAATTGAAAACGTTTGAGACTGATGTGATGTGTCCATTTTTTTCCCACTATAAACTCCAGGGACACCAGGTTTAAAAGTCGTTTTTACCACATCTCACCTTCTTCCCCGCTGACGAGTGAGCTGAGTTGATCGTCGACACCAGCGCACACCTTAGTAATGAGCTTTTTCTGCACATTCTTGATCATGTTAAAGTTGCCGACATTATAGATGTGACTTCCGTAAGGGGTGGAGGCCATTAGCTTCATCTCCTTTTCATCGGCCTGTTGGATCCCTAAAACGGACAGTTTGCACAGTATACGATAATTTATGAAAACAGGGAAAATTGTTCCATTGCTACCATTGTGATTGTCACTGCCTGCCATATTTAGGGACATCAGTGAATTCACAGCAGTCGTTGTAAAGCCACTGGCATCATGTGAGGATTACTGTGTCAGAGGTAAAGGGTGACTTTGCTCCAGGTTTGTAAATACCGAATGAAACGAGCAATCTATAAAGACGTGAAGTGAAACATTTGTTTTCTACGTATATAAAAAGTTCTCCAGCTGGATTCTCCACCAATCGTCAGCTAAAACGCCAAGCCTCGACGTTTTTATTCTACTCTGGCTGGAAAGTCTGACAGCATGAGCAGTAAATATGAAACTGGTTGGACTCCATTTTAAGACTGGTGAGTTTTACAATCCTATATTCTTTTGTAACACTTTGACACTATTACCAAAACTGTAAGCCATTACAGAATATAGTTTATTCAGAGTTCGACTCAGTCAAATATCAATGTGAACTTTCTGAACAGAAGGGGAAAGTAACAAGGTACTTTTACTCCAATACTGTACTTCAGTGCAGTTCTTTACTTGATTATTTCCATTTTTGAGACTTTCTACTTTTCCTCCACTGCATTGCAGAGGGAAATATTCTTCTTTTTAGATAGATTAGGTTTTTACATAAACTTTGAGCATAAGATAACATAAAATATTGCTGGCATTGTTCTTTCTGTCTTTTCTTTCTTCTTTATTTCTCTTTATTTCTGCTTCCTTTCGTAGCTTTAACTTCAGCTGAAATGAAGCCGACCTCTTTTGTGATTTGAAAAAACTCCCAACACCCTCAACCCTTTAAAATCCTCTTTAATCCTGGATAACATCCAGAGACATGCTGGCTCATGAGGTCTGTATAAAAGTACTTCCTGTGTGTGACCAGCTTCTCCTGCAGAAACTGAGAGCATAGTTCATATTTCACTAAGCTAGTTTTTTTATCAGTGACCTGTTTTCAGAGACCGTAGAAGATGAGCTGTTATTATTTAACCACCAGCCCTCTTTAACACCATAGCAACAGCCCACTTCTGTTTCTCCATCCTAAGATTGTGGAAAGTCTGACAGTGTAGCCCGAGCGTAAACATACATAAAACATGCTATCACTCGCTTGTAATGTTAATGTTGTAGGAATTTCACCTTCTGTTATTACAGCATCACAAGCTGCTTTTGTTACGAACAACAGCTAAAAGCATTAAATACGGATGGAAAATGTAAGATGTGGAATGTAATAAACTTGTTCTGGCTACGTACCGAGGACAAAGATCTCCACCCCCCTGCTCCTGAGCTGCTTGGCGTAACTCTCCACTGGATCCTCAGATTTGCCATCTGTGATGATCACCAGCACTTTGGGAAAACCCTTCCTGGCGCCGGCCGCTTCGGTGAAAGTGTTTTTCAGAACGTAGTCGAGGGCACGGCCTGGAGCAACGAGACGGGCAAATGATGCACAGCCAAAAAGTGTCTGCTACAAAGTGTAGGTTTAACACTTGATTAGAGTCACTAAGTAGTAGGAGAACATTATGACAGACTGACCTAACTGCTGGTGGTCTTCATTTTTAAAGAGAAATGCTTGTGAAAACCTTATCAGATTGATTTTGTGAATTGAATTTGAAAATAAAGGAAAAAAAGAAACATTAAGTTAAATATTCTCTGATCTTCATTTGATGCAAAATACAAAATAATGAGCAAAATAGCAACATTTTGATTTAGAAAACCTGCACTCAATGCTGCTGTCGTTGTGTAGACTGAAACCAGTTTGGTCTAGATCTAACATGCCAATAAACTTGTGCTGCTAAAACTGAAATATAAAAATTAGTAAATCAGAAATTCATTGTAAACCTTACATGATTAATGAGCTTTAAGAAAACACTTTGGGGTCATTATTTCAACTAATTTAATTTCATTTGTCATTACGAAACAATGTGGGCCAAAAACATTAATTAATTAATAAAATTAAATATTTTGAAAAAGTCATGATTTATTGTTTCTTGCACACACAAGAATAAAAAGTAAAATATATTTTTTTAAACTGTATAAATGTTTTAAAATTTAATATTAAGTTATGAGAAATAAACAGGAAAATGTACCATTGTTAAGAAGAGCATTTATAATATTAATAATAATAATTACAGTAACAGAAACTAAACTGAGGTGAAAATAGAAAACTGTAAAAATCTAACATTAAAAGACATTAACAACGTACCTGTCATGGTGTCCCCTCCTTTGGACGGCAGCGAGCCGATGGCCTTGAGCAGCGCCGAGAGGGTCAGGTGTCTGTTCAGGTTGAACTCTGCTCTGGCGTCGCTGCTGTACTGGACCACGCCCACCCGGGTTTTGTCCTCTCCGATCTGAAAGGCGCCGACCATCGTTGAAATAAAGTTGCGGATGTGTTCGAAGTTCGGCCTGCCCATGCTCCAGGAGTCGTCCACCAAGAACACCACATCGGCGATGGCACTGAAAGAGCATTCTGGGAAAAAAAGCGAGGAGGGAGTGGAGGAGAGGACCGGAAATAGAGAGAGAGAGGAAAAAAAGGTAAAATGAACATAGTGCATAAGGGCACTTCTGAAATTTAGATCTCAGTAGATTTAAAAAAATACCCACCTCTAAAGTCTAAAATGGCTGAGTCTAAGATCGTGAATAAATGCATAACTCATTTTAAGTCACATAAAAACACATTTTAGTTAAGTTTAAGTTAGTTTAAGTTCGCAATACGCCAGAAAAATGGGATTCACCTCCAGTTTCATTCCAGCAACGAACATTAGGTTTTGCAGGTCATTCGTTTTGATGACTTTAACTATTTACTGTAAATTCTCAAATAGAGGACTCAACTGAAGAAAGAACTGAGTCAGTAATTATTTCTGATTGACTCTGTATGGTAAGTATATTTTCAGCCACGCGTGGCTTTATGAGACGGCAATGTCCGTCGGTCGTTCCACCACTTTGGTTCCAGACTGAATCATCTCAACAACTATGGGATGGATTGCCATGAAATTTGGTATAGAGATTCATGGTCCCCGGAGGATGAAACTCGTGATCTGCTTAAGTTTACACTTAAGTTTGAGAGCATGTGGCACTTTTATTAGCCTAAACTTAACCGGATCTTAACACTATAATGTAATTGCAGAATCAAGGTTCTGGCAAGTTGGTTTCACGGTCAGATGAGAACCTGGAAACGTACTGTACGTGCTTAATGTTGATGTGACTTTGATCCCATTTAATGTGATAATGTGTTTCATGTCATAAAAGCTCTGTATTACTCAACATGAACGTTTGACTAGTTTTCCCAAATCAACTCAGTGTGTTTGAAGCTCATTAGTCATTATTTTCTGGTTGTTTAAGAATCCTTAAACAGCTGTTCGGTCACACTGGATGTTGAATCAAACTGTACCTGTTGTAGGTAGAGGCACAGGACTCTAAGCTTCGCCCTGCTTTCTGGAAGTTTCCTTGTGACTTTCCTCTCATGAAAAGAAGGAAAAATCAGCACAAGCTCGTCATCGTCTGCAGAACTGGGCCAGGGCAGCAGCAGCAGCGCTCTTGTAAATCAGCATCTGTAATGGTTTCCACTTCTCTCAGCACTTCAGGGCTGGGCTCCTCTGAGCTCGCTCCCCCAACTCCAATAGCAGCCTCCCGCCCCACCTACGACCCCCGCACTGAGCATGTGCAGCTTCCTCCACATTGGCATAATTTGCCGTCAGGGGACCAAACCAATGACCGAATACTTCAGAGATTTATGGGGGCCTAATTCTGATTATTGCTATACAATGGGGTGTTGTGTGGTAGGAGCCTCCCTTCGCTGCTGAGCTCACACTGATGGACACTGCCCAGCAGTGAGGAAGAAAAAACTAAAAGTGGAAAAGTCGAGGTACAGCGAAGAGTTGGAGGTTCGTGACTCATTATCTTAGCAGTGAGTGAAACCCCTCGTCAAATTAAGGTTTAAAATGAATGAACAAAAGGACTTACTGACTGAAGCTGAAGGGTCTGGTTTCCTGGAAGTTTCTCTTATGCTGCCACTTGACTCAACTGAAACACAATAACACAATCATGTAATTACAAAGGTTACAGGCAATTCAGATAATCTATCCTGTTGTTGAAAGTATCTTCGAAAAACCCCAATCTTCATTTTAATGTCATGTTACGAGCCATTTTCCGTCAGTAACTGTCACTGTTTTTCTTCAACAAACAGCAGACCGCTCAAACTGGACCGAACCCCATGTTTTGTTTCCATACATGAGATTTCTTCTCTCACCTGAGGGTTTTTTGTGCAACATTTCCTCCTCTTGGATACAACAAACGTGCAAAACCAGCTCCCAAATGGCGAAACTAACGAGTTGATGTCATTGTTTCTGACAGATTTCCAGGGAATCTCTGGAGCTCGGAGGGTTTCTCAGATCATCAGTGTTTGCGGCGGTGCCAAGCAGGCGTCCCCACCAAACTGCTGCCATTACATTAGTGAAGACTTCACTCGCTGCTGGAAATCTGGGTCACTACTCGTTTACTGATCCATATGTAATGTCAAATGAGACTTTTACTGGACTTTTGTGTCTTTTAACCTGCTGCAACTGCTCTTATCTTATCCGCAGTTGGAAGACTGAATGCTTTGCCTCTTTGTGCGTCAGTGGTCCCCAACCTTTTGTCTTGTGAACTTTTCAAATTAACCTGTGACTGTGGACATGAATTGTGAACAGTTCGACCAAAGAATGATTTTTCTTAATTTGAAGTATCTTCAGAGGCCCCAATTTTTCACAAGAATAAAGCAAAACATTTGGCGAAAGTAAGAAGAAATAATTTTAATTTTTTTTTTTAAATTGTCTTGTGACCCATCATGTTAATCTTGCACCCAATCCCTTCTATATTTAATAAAGATTTTTATTTTGAAAACACCCCTTGAAATCATGCTGTTGATGTCTTGTTCCTCATGATTGTTTTGTCTTTTTAATTTATGATGAAAGTCATGAGGCCACATTGTAGACAATAAAGCTCATAAAGTCTAACTAACCGGCTATCTTATTTGGTATTATCTAAAGGTCATCCCAAAATTCAATATCTGCTTTAAATTTACATTTAATGTAAGAATAAATCCAAATATTGAGGTTCAAAGTTCATTCTTGACTTTGGAAACATCAGTTGAGAAAACAATCTCACCACGAGGTCCATTTAGTAGCTGTTCTGGAGCATTTACATGATCTTCATCAGCAGCTGGAGTTTGCCAAGTTGTCACAGAATTGAATATATAAAATTTTTTTTTTTTTTTTTTGCACTTCTTGTCTGTGTTGTCTTAAAATCCAACTAGTCTCATTTTGGAAAACAATATAAAAGATGTTTGATGATGACTTTCTTAAAATTTGACTGAATTCGACTGGTTAAATGTAAATGAATGGCTTTTTGTCTCCACACAGGAAATGCATCACAGCTGGACTTTGTCCTGATTGGCTCCCTGTGCTGCAGAATTACTGAAATCTGTCCAATCAGGCTTTCAGTCAACAACTTTCAAACATTTGCAAAGCTGAAAACTGTCTTTGTTCATTTTGAATGTCATACACACATAAATGGATCCCTTTTGGCGTTGAAGCCAAGATCAATGAGGAGTCAAAGTGCTCAAAAAAAATAAATAAAGGAAATTTGAACATGGTGATGAAGATGATGTGATGTGATCAAAAGCTCAAGAACAGCTACTAAATGGTGGTGAGACTGTTTTCTCGACTACATTTATTTGAAAACGAGTTGTACTTGTACTGTAAAACCAAATAATGCAGAGGGTGGACAAAATAACAGAAACACACTCTGGTCTGTAATACATTGTCAGGTGTTCCTGTTACTTTGTCCGCTCAGTGTATGGGGCCTTTAGGTGCCAGTTTGGGTTTTAGGCTGAAGCAGGTCGTTGTCATCATGGTGACTTCCTGCCAAACTAGACCAGCTGAAGATAAACTTTACGAGCATTTGGTTGGATGTCTGGTGTTAATTTACACACACACACACACACAGTCGTGTTTCCATCCCTTTTGGTGACATTACATTGACTGACATTCATTCCCTGGAGACTTACCCTAACCCTAACCATAACCACTACTTGCCTAAAACTAACCCTTACCTCAATTTAACCTAACTTTACCCTAACCTTAAACCAAGTCTTCACCCTAAAATGTAATTATTTACATTATTCCCATTAGAAAGGCGAGTCCCCACAATGTTACTGTGTAAACAGATTCATGTCCCCACAACATTAGTAATACCCACCCACACACACACACACACACACACACACACACACACACACTCGGGGACTCACGTGTGATCTGGCCGGTGATGGGCAGACTCTCCTCTGATCCGTAGTACGCAGATATCGTTACGACATAATCCACATGTGGACTCAGGTCTGAGATGGAGGTCTTAGTCGCAGATTCAGGCAGAGTAAATTCTTTTGTTGGTTCTTCTACAAGAATGCACAGAATCAGAGGGAAGCCATTAGGAAACTATTGCATTACTTCATTTCTCCAAGAGTCAAAACAGGGATTCAGAAAAACCTGATTCCGACTGTTGACCTGAGGACTGGAGGAGCCATGTAAACACACAACAACAGTATGATTCAATTTAATGAAAACTTTCCGCATTACTATGACTCAAAACACATTATTTTAACCCTTAAATACCCAATGTTTTCCTTAAGTCAAGTGTAATTATTTATTAAAAACGCTTTCACTTCAAATAGTCAACAGGTTTTTTGATTCTACTAGTTAAGAGAGTTTACAGGGTTATTAATATGAAAAGACCCATTAAATTTGTACAAAGTCCATTAAATAACAACTCAAGTCCTCACTTATACTCAGTATGACAATTGAAAATTTTAATATTTTAAGTAACTTTAATTAATTTAATTGAAATATACTGAATTACTTTTGTGGTTTAATGGCATGTGTGGTTTAAAGGCACATTAAAGACCTCTTAATAGACCCTCAAAGTAAGAAATAAGGGATTTTAAGATTAAGGTAGTTCAACATTTTGGGAAATACTCTTGTTTGCTTTCTTTCCAAGAGTGATTGATATCAATCTCATATCTGTGTGTTAAGTATGGAGCTGGAATCAGGACATGGTTAGCCTAGCTTAGCATAAAGACAGGATGAAAAGGGAAACAGTTAGCCTGGCTCTCTCCACCTACCAACACCTCTAATGCGCACTAATTAATTGTATCTATATTTATTTTTTTATCTGTACAAAAACAAAAATGTAAAAACACAAACAATGGTGGTTTTAGGGGGAGTTATATGTTGGGACCATTTATTGATACTGATATGCAAGTTAACATTAGTTCTGTCAGTTAGCTAGTTTAATGTAATATAAATACGCAAGCTACCGTTAGCTCTGTCAGTTAGCTAGTTAAGTTAGCTAACAGAACGTAACATTCAGGCACTTAATAATTGTAACGTGAAATATGCAAGCTAACATTAGTTCTGTCAGTTACCTGGTTCAGTTAGCTAACAGTACGCAACAGTTACACCTGACAGTTGTTTAATGTAATATAAATATGCAAGCTACCGTTAGCTTTGTCAGGTAGCTAGTTAAGTTAGCTAACA
The DNA here is from genome assembly GCF_020085105.1 of Siniperca chuatsi. Taxonomy (NCBI): domain Eukaryota; kingdom Metazoa; phylum Chordata; class Actinopteri; order Centrarchiformes; family Sinipercidae; genus Siniperca; species Siniperca chuatsi. The sequence goes on from NC_058057.1 coordinate 26,285,671, forward strand.
GAACGTAACAGTCAGGCATTTATTAAATGTAACGTTAAATATGCAAGCTAACGTTAGTTCTGACAGTTACCTGGTTCAGTTAGCTAACAGTACGTAACAGTTACACCTGACAGTTACTGATACTGATATGCAAGTTAACATTAGTTCTGTCAGTTAGCTAGTTTATTGTAATATAAATTACGCAAGCTACCGTTAGCTCTGTCAGTTTGCTAGTTAAGTTAGCTAATAGAACGTAACAGTTAGGCACTTAATAAATGTAACGTTAAATATGCAAGCTAATGTTAGTTCTGACAGTTAGCTGGTTCAGTTAGCTAACAGTACGTAACAGTTACACCTAGCAGTTACTGGGTGTACATAATTAGTAGCAACTAATCTCTATGTAAGAACTACTCTGCGTGGTACTTGTAATGCGTAAATCTCCACTTAGTAGACACTTATAACTAGTTATAACTAGACCAAGTTTGAACTTCCAAGAAAGCTGTTGCAACCAGCTCCTGGCTTTGTGCATGGCCGGCATTGTCATGTTGAAACAGGAGAAGGCCTTTCCCAAACTGGTGCCACAAAGTTGGAAGCACACTAAAATATTATTGTATACTGTAGCATTAAGATTTCTCTTCTACTAAGGGAAAAACACCCCCAGACGAAAGCACACAAAAGTATGTGGACACAAACTTTTGGCCGTAGGTTCAGAAATTGAGTTAAATGTAGAGGTAGCTGATATGAATCTTAGCTGTTTTGTTTTTTTTAAAAACCATCTCAGCTGTTTAATGAACTATGACGGATGTGATAGCTACACTCCTGAGCTAAACTAATGCTGACAATTTTCCATTGCAATGATAATGTTTTTCTTTCCCCCCCACTTTTTTATCATTAGAGCTCCTGGAGCCAAACATGTGTCTGCAGAAATTTCCAGATAATTGCGGGGAGTGTTGAGTCTTGCCGGGCAGGTTGATGTCTAAGAGATTTTATGACACTTGTAATGTTACGGGCTCGACAGGACATAACTCGCAGATTTAATGAGCACCCACCTGTGTCTGAGGTCACTTGTATTCTGTAGCCCTGTATCGTGGACCGTGGTCTGCTCCAGATCATTTGCACTGTGTTCTCATTTAAAATCTTGAACCTCAAATCTGACGGAGGGTCGACTGCGAAGAGGAAAAGGTAAACACAGTTAATCCTGCAGCTTTAGGAGGTGAATGTATTATAATGTTAAGTATAAAAGGGGTTTCCCAACAGTCAACACTTCCAGGTTTGAAGTTTGACAAGTTCACTGTTGGAGCAAACAACACAAGACGAACTAAACTACGAGATGTGAGGGAAGCCATTTTGGGGGGGAAAAATGACCTCCGTTTGAGCTTGTGTGGCCAGTAGCCACAGTCAACAACTCAAGCAACACACTGAACAAACACAACAAAACAACACAACAATACCTTCCTACAGTTTAGGGCATTCAAGGAGGAAACATAAACAGGACGGGAAGATGCAAACTGGAAATTTGGATGTGGCCGAGTTTACGAAAGCAAAGATAGGCATATTTGAATTTTACAGGCAACTATATACCTAATTGTAAAAATGATGAACTATTGTATATATATTTATAGCACTGAGATATTTTACTGTGAAAACGATCTATCTGAATTAATGTGCTTTGAATTGTCAACTGAAGTGTCCCATATTAAAAAAAATGCAAGTCAAAAAGTTAAATTCGGACACCAAAGTTAGACACCCAGGCTACCGAGGAGAAGCAATCAAGCCTTAATGGTATCAATTAGACCTTCGTCCAATCAGGTTACGTTCTGTCAGTTACATCCCAGAAAACAACATGATTTTTTTTTTTTTTTTTAAATTAACTTTAAGTTTTTGATCCAGAAATTCAATTTGAACAACTGAATATTAGTTCTTTAAAATATTGGACAATTTAGAGAAAGAAATCAAGTTTTTGAAAGCGCAAAATGTGGCCTTTGGAAAGTTCAATGAGGGGGAAAAATGGACGGTTTTTAAGAGTAAAATATTTCAATAATATAAACTCAGTGGTGTTGAAATTTGAACGTTAAGTATTCAGTAGTGGTTGGATTTCACAATCAGGTATGTAGTTGCTTATAAAAGTTTACTTGTTATGGCCTTTCTGTGCTTCCATACGGGTCACAGATAACCAGCACGTTTTTTTGCGGTTTGTATCCAATTATCTCTTTGGCTGGAAATCACCAGCCACTTAGTTAAAAGATAATAAGTTACAACATGGACTGGCTGACATCCAGCAGACTGTCCATGACCTCAATCCAACTCATGATGTTGAATTGACAAACAACAAAAACACACAAATCTGATGAAACTCTGCAGTATTGATTATACAATGGATAAAGATCTGATTGATCACTTTCATCGTCTCCATTGCAAACCTCATAAAAGAATACACACTGTCAGTGAAGACATGTGTACATCTTTTTTTCTGCTTACGTTTCCAAAAATCTCCACCAGAGGTTCTTAAACTACGTCAGCTCCAGACCCAAAATTTTAAAGAATTTAATCACAGAATCTTTCCCCAACTTTTGTCAGAAAGTTACCCTCCAACTTACACTCCAAGAATCCTTTTAGGATCTGGACAATAATTTAAGAACCTCTGGTCTTTGTGACGTTAACCAACAAACAAGATAAAAGTGCAAACATATTAAAGTTTAACTTGTGATCACTGACATTGAGGATCATGCATGTGTACATGAAAAGTTGTTTACAACAACTTGGAGCAACGGACAAAAAGTTTCCATGTACACGAGGGACCACAGATTTTTTTTTTTAAATATTTTAAAATGATATTCTTCAGGTTGGGGTGGAGAACAACATCATAAACTAATACAAATAAAACATAATAAAACATCGCCTACCTAAAAATCTTGACTGATATCATGCACCGACTACCTTATTGGATAAAACTCGCTTGACTTTGAGATTTTAATCTTAATCTCTTAAATAGGATCTTAAAATAAATAGACAATAACTCAAAGATCTACAATTAAACAAGTTAAAGAATCTTAATGACAAGATTAGCTAATAACTACCAGCCGGTTCTAAATGGGCTCGATGCTTTCGGAGGTAAATAATGAGCTCGAAAGAAAAATCAGTTTTTCCAGCAAGAAAGGATTAACATGAAGAAGTCCTTTCACATTAAAATAGATCAGTGGGGGGCGCTCTGGTGGCTGAGGGGTTCTTTTTACTATTCTCTGTTAATTACTTAATTATATAAAACACAGGTTTATAATGGCAGATAGCAAAAATGCTGATTGTTGCACACTAACAGTCAGTGTTCACAATCTAACGTCACATTGGAAGATGACGATGAAAGAGACAGTTTATCTCCTCTATGATAATAAAATAGCTACAACGTAGAATGAGAAAGATCAATTTTCTTATTGGTATGGATCCTACTGATATCGATACTCAAAACAAGACTTAGTATTGATACTTGATTTATCAATCCAGAGTTTGCCCACCCCTGTACTGGATATCTTCAAGTTTTAGACACTTTACTTTCAAAATCTTTTACCAAACACTTGTTTCATAAACTGAAACATTATCTGACCTCTTCGTGTAACAAACAGGTGGAAACACTGCGTCTAATTCTTAATCTTTTCATGCTGGAGGAACGTTAATCTACAGTAATCTGAGCTCCAGAGTTTGTGCTCATTTTATGAAACTTTGCAGCTGCACAGATTCTTCTGAAGTACTGCAGAAACACACAACGCAGTGTAGCTAAAATACCTCAAAGAAAGAAAACAGAAACGTATTTATACAACATATAATCTAGCTAGAGTTTAAAGATTACGGTATCTATCAGCTTTTCTTTCTAGACCGCCAACCAGTTTATCTGTTAGTGTGGGAGTGAAGAATATCATTGTAAAATATTGTCGTAAAGCCAAGACTCAGGATCAGCTGACCTGGTCAGGGCTTGACCGGGAGGGTTACAGGACGTCAAAAATGGAGGAACCACCAACCTGGTGAATCAATTCAAGGGCCGCGGGCTGCTGCTTCTGTTTCCAAACGGCCAAAAACTACCCACGCTCTTAAACCAGAGGGACACACGCACTTGTGCAAACACACACCATCCACACTCACGTCAAGGCTGTGGAGCTTTTCTTTGAGGCTTTCGGCATCCAGGCCTCTGCTCTAAACTGCTTTTATTTTGTCATTTTTCACCTGAAATGTGACAGTTTAGAGCAGAGGCCTTCCTGTTCAGAGTCTTTTCTCTTCAAGGTGTTTGTGCCTTTAACTCCGGCCCCAACTTGTCAAACTATTCCACACGGTAGAATATATATGACCCTATTACGATGCCGGGACTTCTGGAGAGGCAGCGAGGGCCCCGCTGGGACATTAAAGGGGGTCACAGGAGGTCAGAGACTCTCCTGAAAGGAGAGAAAAGAAAGAGTCTCCTCCTCCTGTTGATTTGATTGCGATTTTGCTGTATTTCTTTTATTCTGAGAGAAAATCCAGAGGCGTAGAGGAGCAGAGTGTCGCCTCTCCTATCCTCTAAAACCTCTGGAAAATAATGTGAAACTCATATTTTGTCTTTCCGTTCCATCAGGAGAAAGGACGTAGGGAGGAAACTTGGCCACGTGCCGTCTGGGTTTTTTTCTTTGTTGAAACTGGAGAAATGTAGGCTACAGTAAAAGATAGTAGATTTTGAGCAAGGGCCCCTCCTGGTGTAAAACAGATCAAACTACATCTGTCTGAGGATGGAACGATGCCCCACTTAACCAACAGACAGACATTTATTTCAGCTCTACAGCCTCACGGGATTCACTAGAGGCTAAAATACTTTAAAATAAATGTATTTTCTGGTTTATTTGTCTTAAGGATAGTTTTTAAGACAGATTACTGTCCTTCAAGGCCGATAGACGTAAATCAGTGGCATAAAGAAACACCAGACTGCTGGAGTTTTTGGGAGAAAAGCAAAATAAGTAAGCTTTTAACAATATAACTTTTTTTTTTTCATAGCGAAGCCTTAATGCCAACTGGAGGCCATGTTTTATTGTACTTTCTCTGCTACATCACTGCTCTAAGTAAGTTACATTCATGGCAAAAACCACTTCAAAAGTGCTACTGGTTTGGAAAAAAAAAAGCTCCTTTCAGTAAATTCAAACCAGATATTTGAAGTGGAGCATATTTTTCTCTTCAAGAGGAAATCTTCCGAATTCCTGTAGGAAACTAGAATTATTGGAGTGAAAAGAAAAATCATCAGTCAAAGGTTACACTGAGGCTGAAATCAGTTCAAACAAATCAATTCACAAACACACGCATTTGCTTTCTCTGTGTGATTTTTTTTATTCAGACTAAATATGTAGCTACACACTGCAGGCAGAGAAAAGGCAGAGGTGAGAGGAGTTGAAGTCAGATGTGTTGGATCACAGAGAGAAGGAGGAGGAGGAGGAGGAGCGGCTTTACCTTGATCCTGGGCCTGAGAGGAGGACAGCAGCAGTGCCAGGAGGGCAACCACCGCCAGAGGCAGCCTGCTCTTCATCTTCAGTTCCTCTGGCTCAGCAGCACATGAATGAAGCTGCGAGAGGAACGAAGGAGGCGGTTAGACCTTTCAACATCAGTCCCGCAGCAGCCTCAGGGCTTCACAAGACCTTTAAGCAACCCGAATGTGAACATCAGAGCTCCATCACCTGCCTCGTGTAAATCTATTATCATTTTAATCGACATCTAGTATCAATTAGTTGCTTTTAAAAGCCACCAGAAAACGCAGCTTTCAGGGTAGGAATATTTAACAGAGTCAAAAAACTGCTCCCCAGAAAGCCCCAAAAATATTATATGACAGACTTTATATGTATGAATGAATAAAGTCCAAAAATCCATAACTTAACAGCTTCTAACCAATGCAGACGATATAATAAAGATAAAGATCTAATATCATGGAAAACCTGTTAGAATAAAGGCGCACAAAGGCAAATGTGTCTTCTCTCTCTGCGTTAGACTCCGTTTTTCCTTCCTAAAGCAACATAAATTATGGTGCAATTAGACTGCAAAGCGTCCAATTCAGTATCTGATATTTCTGCTGAAGAGATAAACCCACTCTAACGGAGAGAAAGTCTTTCCACAGTTCAGAATAACCGAGCATCAAATCCTGGCGCCGTGCGCAATTACGCACCGCAATGACAAGAAATAGTCCACGCGTTTCTCGAAATATCCCGATTGAAATTGGATGATAACTCGAATATTAGAGATAATAAAGTCTGTAAATAAAACAGACTTTAAAACCTGACTAGCAAGAAATTATATAGTCTTATCATATTATCACGTGGAACTCAAATAAATCACCTGAAACTGCAAAAAAATAAAAATACAATCATGCAGAACTGACCTATAGAGGAGACTGTAGAATTGGTTTGGTTTGGTTCAAGAAATTAAAAAATGAAAAAAGGTTTAAGTCTCTGTTGTAGACCCCCAACCTGACAAAAGGGAGAGTGAGGTGGTCCGGTGTTGAAGTCAGAGAGCTCCGCGGGTTTTTGGTTCCCAGACGCGTCGGCGAGCCTCTTTCCAAGTGGGAAGACTCTCCACACAATCTGCTACTTAACAGGGGGGCTGCTCCCAGCTCTGCATGCCCCGCCGCGAGCTCTTACGACATCCAGCCGGGCCAAAAAATGATGTGTAACCTCTCAAAGCGCTAGGAGACACACACACATGGACGAGCACACACACTCGGAAACTTTTACATAGTTTTCTGCATTCCTTTCCGGTGATGGAGGGCTTCTGTGCGTCTTGGCCGCAAGGAGACAGCAGCGCAGATCTGCTTTTCGGGAAGAGGGGGATCAGTGGGAGGTCACTTTCCTCGATCAGGGGGAAAGTGACAGAGGCTTTTACCTCCTTTTTCATTTCGTGAATCAATGGGAAAATATTACATATTAAACTAAACCCCCAATCTGTATTTTCCTTTTTAATGCATCATTCCGGCTTCCAGGGACGGAGCACACGTTTCTGGGGTCCTCGGCAGGATTTGATGAAGCAGCAACAGTTTTCACAATTAAAGTTACTCAAATGAATCCTGCCCAAATCTTTAACAATACTCATTCTGTACAGAGTCGTACTGAAAGCGCAAATACAAGAGGTAAAGGAGATTACAATTTTACAACACCGACTCCCTGATTTTGTTGTATTTCCCAAATTCGTCCAAGGTCATCGTCCAAATTTGGTTCCGAATACCACAAAATATGTTGATCATGCATCAAAATGCCAACATTTGGTGTAGTGCCCCCAAAATCTCATCACCCAGAAATTGTTGTAGTACCTCCAAATGTGGCACTGTGCCCCCGGTATTCCTTTCTCATAATCGCGTGTGTTAGGCTCAATCAAATTCCCAAATTTACTATGGCACCCCCAATATTTATTTCATAGAATCCCACAATTGGTGAAACGTTTTAGTGTCTCCAAATTTGTAAAAGCAACTGTTATAATCCCCAAACTTGTAGCACCTCTATATCACAATATTTAGCAGAGCGCCCACAAAATCTGACAGTTTGATTTGTGCAAATTTATCAAAATCCCAATATTTTGTGTAAGTCTCTTATTAGTCATAATACAAAATGTGGCACAGAGCCCCAAAATCTCAAAACTTTGTTGTCGTACTCCAAAATTTGTGCATCAAAATGACAAATTCACGTGTGGCATCTCAGTAATCTGTCATCAGTCATCAAAGCCACAAAGTTTAAACAGCTGAATGATGACAGGCGCCCCCTGGTGGCCCCCTGGTGGCCCCCTGGTGGCCCTCTGCAGCCCTTCAGCTCGCTCATGTCTCCGCTGGTTATCAGTTCAATTTCTCATAAATCTTTACAAAATCATCAGAAGAGAGGTTTGTTTGTTTTTTTTTTTCGGTTGGCAGGTAGCGGGGACCGTCTCGTCCAATCAGAAGCGTGCTCGCTCACACAGCAGATTCCTGAGGAGTGTATGGGCTTTTCTTTGCGAGTAGATGGAAGAGCTGCAGCTCGTGCGGTTACTTTAAAGTGTTAACTTTCTCTGCGGTGGGTGTGGGCTGACAGCAGAACAGGCCCGGGGCTGTCTCCTCCTTCACTCCGAATCAAATTAAAACAGACAGCAGAAGAAGAAGAATCCACCCAAAGACACAAAATATAGATGAACACGAGGTATTTGCCAAATGAAGCATTCCTGTTCTGGAAGATTTCTGTTTTCTGTTGTAGCAAAGCTCATAACAGGACGTGATTATGTACATATAGCCAGGTTTAGGACAGAGTATGTTGTTGAAGAGCATTAAGCCCTGAACACTAATTATGGGGAGTTCATTATGTGAGCCAACCTCCGAGTCTCAGCTGATTCCTTTGTAAATGTCGCCCTCTAGTGACGGAAACTGAACATGCACACAGGAAAAGTTCAGTGTTGCTCCTGCTTTAGTACAGACATTATGAAACATTTACTTGAAGCAATAATTTTTAAAATATTCTCTCACGGTTTGGCACCAAATGTATACTGTGTGGCAAGATTGAAAAATGTGGCATTAACTGTTAAATGTATCATGATTGTAAAACTGCTGAAAAGAGAACAGGATACGTTCATTAACACCACATTTCTAGCTTATTTCTATACAGCACTCTGAAGGTTTATGTGATGCATTCACAATTTGTCTCGTGATTTGTTCTAAAAGGGTCAGCTCACCCAAATTACTAATTACTAGTATTTAAATTTGTACATTTTCTCTCTTGTTACCAAGGTAACGAAGTACATTTCCTCAAGTGCTGTAGTACAGTGCATTAAAGACGCATAACGAAAATATCATTAAGTGCAGCCCAAAAATAGCTCCACCTCAACCAACTGCAAGAGAAAAATACTGCTTAAACATGAATGCAGGAATAATAATAATCTAATAATACACTATATAATAGTATATATATATATATATATATATATCATTAAATATACTATACACACTCACTGGGGGCATTTTTCTGCATTAAGTACTTTTACTTTTGATACTTTAACATTTTCCTGATAATACTTTTACTTAAGTAACATTCTCAATGTAGGACTTTTACTTGTAATAGAGTATTTTTACAGTGTGGTGTTAGTACTTTTACTGCAAACTACATCCTCCAAAATGACCACACAGTCGAATCAACGCGTCTCAAACAGTTTCAGCATTTAAACATTATAACCTTCGTGAAGGGAGGATTTATTTCCGCACTGTTGTATTAGATTGCATTAGTTTTAGCTCGGTGCAGTTAATAAACTGGCACCAGAGTGATTCTGGTGGACATACACCAAATACTTTATTAGTATTATACTTTAAGTTAATTTAATGTTTTAGCTTGAACAAATGTCACATTTAAATTACTCTAAAAATGAGAATCAAGCTAATGCCTCCTCCTCTTCCTAAATTCCCACTAACATTACTGAGCACGTGTCATCAGTGTGTATACAGAACACACTCAACTGTTTTCACAGGGACTATTTCTTTGGTGGAAAGTAGTCCCAGTGAAAACTGTGATTGTTCTGATTGTCGTCCACATTTAAAAGTACATTTTCAGCGCTGCGAGCTCCACAATTATTATTTCTATTCACTGCTATTGTACTGAAGCAGAGTTTTAGAGACAAATATCTCAAAACCTCGACAAACAAAACTAAAAACTATCTGCATGGACGATGCCTCACACAAGTGAGAGAGAAAGTGTTTTGTAATTTGGGTGCAAAGACCCTTTAACTGTTAAATTACGGTAACTTGCTGCAGTGCTGGCTCACTTAAAGGTAGCCTCTGGTGGCCCTTTGGATATGAGCGGGTCCCCGTTTTGTTTGTCTCGTGCACGAGGACGAGGACGCACGTGCACAACGCGATACTCATTCCTTCTAAAATATCAGCCTTGCAAACGTTTTGTGAGGAAGGAAAAGCCTTCAGAACGTTTGTTTGGATACACACAATGAGTTTTGGTGAGTAACAGTGAACGTAAACATAACTTTGTGTTTACCAGAAAGCTCCACAGGGCAGCTTCGGGTCATTCAAAGCCTTTTGTGGCACCTCAAGCAGAATTGCATTTGCACGCTTTCCCAAAGCCAACGTAAAATGTAAAAGGGACAACGGTACAATATCGCTGTTCAGTGTTCGTTTATATTCATATTTCTGTATTATTTCTATTTGCTGTACACAGTTTTCATTAGAACTACTTTGTACTAAAGAAATCGTCTCAATGAAGCCGAGTTCTGGATCATTACGGGACTTTAAAGCTGTATTAATCAATAACCTTCTTCGTGCTCAGACCACAGAAGAACATCCCATAGTTGGACCTTCTTCCATGTAACAGTGTATTTAAAGACAGTATGTAAACAAATTCATTCATCAGAGAAAGGCCCATCAACAGGTTTTGGTCATGAGAGGCATTTTTTTATTGATCCTCAGGTCATCAGAAAGAGTACAAGAAATAAATATTGATCCCATGAACATGAAACAATATCTCTCCATGACAGGAAACACGCAGACCGGCACAGACGGAGGATTATCATCTTTTTACACAACATAGATCAGCTGGCCTGTTTCTAAAATGGAAGCTGTAACTGAGTCATTATTTCTTCTGAGGGAACGCTGCCTTCACCAGTTCATACACAACGTACCCCGTTCCTGAAAAAAGGAAAACAAGTCTGGTTAGTGGGACATGATATCGAACAGTTAGATTTAACAACCGTTGGTTTAGTTCCAGGAACTCGTCCCCAGAGCGGGGGGAGAGCGGTGGAAACAAAAGCAGAATCAGAGACGACGTTAAGTTGCGGCTCGTTAAGTTCCTGCAGTGGAAGAGACCTTGCGATAACTGCACTAACTGTGAAGCCGATTCCAGCGTCTGCGCGAAGAGCTCACCTTCCTCGTCGCTTTTCTTTTAACTGTGGTGTCGACGTTTCTGGCTCGCGAGCTCAACTTTTAGAGAAATTATAAGTGAACAATTCTGCGGGAAAGGACGTTGACGAGTTCTAAGCAGAGAAGGATTTTCTCACCCAGGACGGTGAGGACCATCGTTGTTCTGTACAGCAGAGCGTCGAAGGTGCCTCCTTTTAAGTGAATCGGCATCCCGTTATCCTCCTGCAGGTGAGAAACACGTTGGAAAACTTCAACAGATGGCACTGAAGCACTGTTACAATGACTTACTGGATTTCACACCTAATTCATAAAATGTTTTAACGTTGACCAGATTTCCTGTTTTCTCCCCTCAACATCACGTCCAAACGGTGTATATGTGCAGACTGAAAATCCCCTGAAAATACGAAAAAAATAACTCCAACCAACAGTGAAGGGTGTTTGAGGGTTATGGGGAAAGTGAGCGTCAACAAAGAGTACAGCAGGTGTCAAAAATCCCTGGAGATTATTTTAAAAAAGGTCTGTTTTGAGGACACAGAGGTTGTAGTTGTAGTTTGCAGTGGTGTTGAACTGGACTGCATTATATTGAAGTGTTCCTAATATTTTGGCCAATCCATTTCCATACATGACCGGGCCAGAATATTAGAAACACCTGCCAATATAATGTAGGGCCGCATGAAATGGTTTAAAAATAAAAATAAATTCATATTGCGATTATTTTGACAAATATTACAATCGCGACATGATTCACGATTAGTGGGAATGATCATTTTTGCATCACAATTTTAAATTTTCACTGAAAAAACTTAAAATCATGATAATAAAAATAATAAAACTTTATTTATAGAGCACTTGCTTCACGACAAGAGAAATAAAATACCACAGTGAATGACGAAATATAAAGAAATAAAACACAAAATACACAAAAGCAATTAAGTAAACAGTAAAATAAACAACCAGTTCAGGTAAGATCAGGATCTGCTTTCAGATAAAAATGTGTTTTGAGACGAGACTTAAACGAAGACTCTGACAGCCTGATGTCTTCGGGCAGGTTGTTCCAGAGCCTCGGGGCCCTGATGGCCAAAGCTCTGTCCCCCTTAGTTTCCATCCTGGACTCAGGAACAGACAGGAGACCCCTGCCCGAAGATCTCAGACTACGTGAAGGTTCATAAGGGATTACAAGGTCTAAAATATAATCTGGAGCCATGAAGAGCCTTAAAAGTAATCAACAAGATCTTAAAATCAGTCCTGAAACCAACAGGGAGCCGATGTAAAGAGGCTGAACCAGGTGTGATGTGGTCGCAGCTCTTGGTCATGATGATGTGACATTTGTTACCAAACAAACATGTTTTCTCACATCTGGATCAAGATTTGTAGTCCAGATCATCTCTGCAGCACCACATTACTTCATTATAATGTTTTGTCACACATTTTACCTTAATCAAATAATTGCAGCTTCTGCGATTTGGATATTGCACTTGGCCATATTGCGATTTCGATAATATTCTGGTTGCAGCCCTAACACAATGCACTCCAGGACAACACCACCACCCACTACGACCTCACTAATAAATATCAGAATCAGAAATTCTTTATTGATCCCCGAAGGGAAACTCTTTGTTACAGCAGCTCGCCTTTACGTCAGTGCACACAGGAGAAAGTACTAGCAAAAAATATAATACAATACACTATAAAAACTATAAAAACAGGTCAGAAAATAAATTAAGTACCAGGTGGGTATAAGTATAAGATAAAATAAGTGTGAAGTACCAAGTGGGTTTACCGGCTGATGATGATAATACAGTATAATAATACAATGTAATAATATAAGTAATAAGTAGTGGTGCATGTACTGTCGAGTTAAGTTACTGTCGAGAATATAAAGTAGAATTATTACCTTTCTGGTAGTGTCAACAAAAATTGAAAAACGATAAGCTTTGGAAAAGCAGAACTCATGGCAGAGCTGTTGGGATTGGTTACGTTGTACAGGTGTACCTAAGGAAGGGGCCGGCGAGCGTATATTTGTGAGGTGTTTTTAAAGATTTACATCTTCAGTAGGAACCAGTGGGCTCGGAGCTGAGAGCCACAGACAGGAAGTCAGAAAGTACTGAGAGCAGGCTTGGGCGGTATCAGGGCGTTGTGGTATTCCAGGGTATTTAGAAATCCTGAAGGTATGATTTTCAATAAAGTCAAAAATACAGACGCTCCGCTTTCTAATAAACTGATAAGGAGACGCTGTATTGAGGTGATGCAGTGGAACAGGCAGCTGAGCTGAGAAAGATGGCGACTGCGAGCGGTGGGGATAACGTTACAGGACCAGTATTTTGGGTTTAGTCCTGATGATAAACGCGAGCCAGTCAACGCGGCCGAAGCTGCGTGCACATCATCTCCGTTCACTCGGTATCCACACACACCTCTGTAGGCTAGACAATGTCGTAGATGCTAGTATGACTTCTATCACTAGTGAGGTTGAATTTTAAGCTTCAATACAATACTAATATAAAAAAACGACACTCAGTACCTTTTACGATACCACGGCAAAATTTTTTTTAAAAATCCTAGGCAAAGAAAATAGGATAATTTTTTAAATTTACCTGCATACAGCCTTGGTACAGAAAAAAAGTCAGTGAACACATATTGAGGACCAGTTGATTTTCTTCCCCGTAGTTTCATCTGTGCAGCCTTGGGTTGAAATATTTTTTTAATAGCTTCGATACTATCGAATTCATAATTAACGGAGATCGTATCATTTTAAACACGTGGGGCGAAAAAGTATCCAAGTATCGATATTTTTGACAACGTTAATCAGCAGCAGCTCAGCTTTTACGTTATTTATTTCTTTACACAAATGCCGTCACTTACCGTATACCCCGGTGAAATATCAGGAAGGTAAGAAAAAACAGATACTGCCCAAGCCTAATTGAGAGGTAGTCTAAACGCTGTCGGTTTGGGGCTTTTCGTGGGATTTGTTGACCCAAAAAAAATAAAATGTCAGCCTTCTATTTTAATTTTATGTCGATGGAGTAGAGCACAAAACAAACTAACGAACACCGACAGTGTTTCACGTCACGTACCATTCGTCTTTCCTTCTAGATGTGAATCTAATTATCAAAACAAACTGTGCTTAAACTCAGATTATTGGGTAAATCAGGTTACTGACACCAATCTTAACATGTACAATTGATCAATTTCCTTTACAGTAATTCAGTTATTGAGTGCAAGTCTGAGTATCAAATGTATTCTAACTTAATATTGGTATCAAAGCCAAAATTCTTCGATCATGATAATGTTATAGCACTTACACTATCCTCTAAGACTAAACTGACCTTTTGGAAATTTGCATCCTTGGTCAACTTACTGACTTTTAACAGCAGCAGTGCCCCCATTAGAGATTTTTTGAAAAGGGACCTTCTAGTGATTCAGAGCTCTTGTCTGGTTTTTCCTGCCAACTCTGTCATCGCCTTCAGGGTAAGCTGACAAACAGGCAAATCCCCCAAACGGTCTGTGTAGCTTTTAGCTGCTACAGTTCATCATGCAGACTGGATTCAATCACTGAAGGTTTTAAAAAGCATATTTCAGCAGTCATCAGCAACGTAGGAGAACAAACCAGGCATAAAACTAGTTTGTTTAGTCTACGAGACACTTTGGCCGCTGGTTAAATCATCCAAGAGTTCATCTTCATTTGAACACAAGCAGTGGTGACATCTGGCTGCCTGAGCTGTGAAAGCAGCAGCAGATACTATGATCTACTTCGCAGCCTTGCTCAACATCAATTCCTACAATTCCTTAAGTGAGAATCACTACTGATAAAGCAATGAAGCTCAATAAGTACTGTATTTAGGAATTTAATTCACTGCACGTCAAACACACAGTATAACATGCATAATTAGTACTCCACTCAGTTAGATTGCTTTCACATACTGGCTACTTATCTTTGGAGCTAAAAATGACTGGGCTTCATGAGAAGAACCACTGCTAAAGAAATGAAAACATGCACCATTCAGCATGTGGAATATACAGTCGTGTATATTTATGAAACTCTTATATTTTCTCAAATTGAAATATGAAATTCAAACCACTTCCTGTCTGGAGAACCGCACAGTGAATGTGCAAAAATTGAGCCATCAACACTCAAACGTGTATGAAACTATAGCAGGGTAGTTCTTCTTGCAGTGGCAGATTTTCTGCCTCATATTTTCAAGGTTTGATCTCTCTAAACGCCACAGAATGGGGACGTATTTGCTACTTGACCTCATCAAAGGAAAAAGTCATTAAACGTGTCTGCTTTTAGCCTTTAAAAGATTCTTAGTTTGTGTTCTTATTTATTCACTGTGTTTCTGAAAACCTTTCAAGACAAGTTTGAAATCCTTTATTTGGATTTTCAGGGGCTATAAGAGGCAACATTTCCCAAAACCCTTACATTCATGAGGCTACGGCTTAGTCATTATGTGGCAGCATGAAATCTAAAAATGATTTGAACTACTTGAACTACTCCAGTACAGCTTCATTAAAATTAAGTCACTATTGAGACATCTGTTTTCACCATGATTAGATCAAAGGTCCCACTTTCACAGCAAGTTGATGGCGCAACAAAACCCTTATTTGTGACCTCAGCAGCACTTTGTATGTTGCCTTGTGATTTTGTTACATAGCGTTCCCTACACAAACCTCAGGGGGAAAAATATCAAAGCGATATATTTTTTACCTGTCATCCAGCAGCTGTTTGGATGTTCAAAGATACTTGTGTGATCTCGCAGATGTCTACTGTCTGCCCAGAACGATGATGAAACGTTTGCCTTTGTGAGAATGTGCATTAACATCGTTTACTAGCCTGCGGCAGGTCTGGACGATAGCGGTGCAGTCGGTGGAAATTTTGGATTGAAACATTGGTTTCATCCTGGGCAGACAGACTATGATTCAGGGCAGACAGTAGACAACCGTGAGATCACAAAACACCACTGAAGATGTAACCTGCTGCTGGATAACAGCAATGATGTTTTAATTATTTTGCAAAGCAGACACTATGTGACTGAATCATGGAGTAACATTGGTAATATGGCTAAAATCATTGTCATATTAATAAGGATATCTTCTAATGCTGTATATATATCATGTTATGGCAAATTCACATAAGACGGTGTAGTCCCTCAATCGTCCAGGAGTGTTCCATCGTAGAAAAGGTTTCAGTCGTAGTCATCTGGACACTGTTTTCAGAATCAAGACGTTTCGGCTCCCATCTGGAAGTCATTATCAATTGTGAAAAAATGGACCGGGAACTCAGAAATTTAAGCTACTCTGTGTTACATAAGCCCCGCCCTCAGGAAGGAGTCTACCTGAGTATCTGTTAATAGCTAGTTTCACCTGAAACTCTAATTGTTCCATGATTAATCAGTATTCAGGCCTATAAATAAAATTGTTAAATATGCCTGATTGCTGACTGGGCCATCATGGAAACTATTAGGTCAGTTTACATAAAGCCCGCCCTCAGGAAGGAGTCTACCTGAGTATCTGTTGATTACTCTAACTAGTTTCAGCTGAAATCAGGCCATGATTAATCAGCAATCAGGCATATTTAACAATTTTATTTATAGGCCTGAATACTGATTACTGGGCCATCATGGAAACAATTAGGTCAGTTTCAGGTGAAACTAGCTATTAACAGATACTCAGGTAGACTCCTTCCTGAGGGCGGGGCTTATGTAACACAGAGTAGCTTACATTTCTGAGTTCCCGTTCCATTTTTTCACAATTGAGAATGACTTCCGGATGGGAGCCGAAACGTCTTGTTACTGAAAACAGTGTCCAGATGACTACGACTGAAACCTTTTCTACGACAAATTCACATAAGCAAATTCACATAAAATGATACATTACATGAGCTCAAACCACTGATATCTGTAACACAAATACTTCATTAGCTCATTTTGTTGGTTTTAATCGCCCAGGGCTGAGGTCACAAATGGGGCTAGACGCTTCATACATATTCGCACAGTACTTGTTCCCAGAGTCGCACATGTGGGAAGACTTTGGCTACTGTTAACTTAGCATCAAAAGGTATTTATAAGTATGTTTTCATTAGTGTTTAATCGGTTGAAAGTAAGAATCATCGTGTTTTCATTACCTTAGAATAAGCCGTTTTTATCTACAGAGGAGCGGGTCCCCTTCCATGGAGGCCGCCATGTTGCACCGCCATGTTTCTACAGTAGCCCAGAACGGACAAACCGTAGTTTTCCCTACACGCTTGGAATGAGAAGGTGATGGTATTCAAATGATTGCAAACTGCAAGTTCAACGCTAGATGCCACTAAATCCTACACACTGGACCTTTAAACCACTGTACTAGTTGAGATTACAGACGCTATAACTACAAAGTGCATTATTATTTTCTTTAAATGGGAAGAAAAAGTCTGCGACAACACATCTGAGGCTCGTCAAAGCCACGTATTAGTATAACGTGTATCTCCGCTCTTATGTCATACAAAAGGGAGACGTTACATGGTAAAAGAGCGTCTTATAATGTAGCTGGGATAGAAGTAATTTAAGCAGTTTATTGTTGTTTTACCTGAAACAGCTTCTGTTTCTGTGGGACTTTGTTGTCAACCTGTCTGCGGGCGGAGCTGGAGATGGTCCGCCGCGCCACCTGCTGGAGTGCCTGGAAACAGCAAAAAAACCAGCAAAGTCATCACACACAGGAGGACAAGGACGGCACACTGAACCCGCCATTAACATGTTTAATGTTACATCATATTTACATCAAATATAACCGGCTAGAGGCGAGAAAATGCTCGTTAAACTATCACGGAAGCTAAGCTAATGCTAACTCTTCCGGCGGCATCCCAACGTTACCTGACTTTGACCCCTAGCTATCAGTTTGTAACCGCGCTTTTCTTTTCGTCATTGATTTCCAGACCGTACATCTGCCTAATTACTTACGTGATAATTCTACAATAGAAACGCAACTTTAAGTAGAAAATAAACTTACAAATATGTGTTTGTTCATCTTTATAATCCGTCTGCAGCAGTCGCCTCTCTCTCACACAAGGACACCGGAAAACTCCACTTCCGTTTTCAGATTCTTCTTCTTCTTCACGGATATTAACGGCAGAAATTACGCCACACGCTCTGCTGCCCCCTACAGTGTTTAACACGAACTCACACAGGGTCAAGTCAAACAAAAATACACTTAAACGTCTTAACATGGATGTATAAGCATGCATCTTACATCCTCCATTACATTTCCTCGAAGATGGGTGACTTTAAAATGATTTTACTCTGATATTACAATATTACTAAGATCCTTGTAATATTTTAAGACTTTTACCCCCGTAATATATAAGAAATGTATTAGTAATTTGGTCTAAAGTAACAAAAGGTACATATCTAATTTCCTTTCTTTATTTTCTTATGGTTTTTTATTTATTTCACGTTTTTTGTGCTGATGTATCATGGGAATTTTCCCTGGGGATCAATAAAGTCTCATGTTAGGGAAAAATATAATAATATACTGAACATCAGGCTGATAAAGAGTCAGTCAGAGAAACCTGCTTTAATTTAAATGACCAATTTATTCTTTTAAAGCAACAATACAACACAGATGGAGTATCAAAAGAAATGCCAAATCTAGTGCTTCTCATAGTTGCAGGTAACAATTTATCTTGATGAAATGTAATAAAAGAAAATATATATTTTTACCCAGCAAAATTCCCACATGCAGCATGTATTTTAATAATGCGTAATCTCAGCTCCTAAAGAAGACGGCAGGACTTGGGTGTAAAACTACTTGTGTGCATTAGATTCACTCTCAGTAGTGTAAATGTTGAGTGACAAACACAAACATTTAATCACATGTATTGAATCATTCCGCGTTACTGTTTTATCATGCTGTAATCTATTATTATTGCATGTAAACGACAATGAATTAAGCTACGACACCAGTGTCAGTGTATATTTTTCTGGATTAGATTCACACACTCACGACTTCTAGTTCCACAAATCAAGGCAGCAACCTTTAAACCCACTTTAGACTCAAAACCCCTGAGCTCTGGCGTGCAAATACTGGCTTTCCAATGCAAACATTTCTTAAAACTCTAAAATAAATATAAAAAATTAAACATTAAATTGTACAGCTCCAAAACTCCAAAGATTTCGTGTTCCCTCTGACGTAGAACTACCACTCAGTAAAAGCATGATTTTAGTTTGAAAGTGGGCTGATGTCACAGACGAAACGAGGCACAAAGACGAGCCGCTCGAGCAGCTCGATAATCACATTAACATCTCTGCTAACCAGCATGCAACTCAGGACTTAACAACACTCCAGCTCACCTTAACTGCACCAGCATGGAGCTTAGAGATCCTACAGGGGTCCGGAGAGTTACCCGATTTTTTATTTTTTTTAACCAGGATTTGAGGATTCTAGTTGGGCTTTCATATGATGCAGCTGATAGAAATCGGGCGATATGTTCACTGAATTTTACCCCAGAAGGTCAAATTAACGGGCTAAATGCTAATTCAGTGTCTTCTCTGTAATGCCAGCATATGATTCTGGTGGAGAAATATTAAATACATTTATTCATTTTGTTTTTTCTGTGGCTTAAAAGCAGTGAAATTCAAAATCAGCCTTTAAGGCCAGGTTTGGATTTTGTCAAGTCTGTCGTAATACACTATTCACATGCTACACGTATGTTGAAAGAGTTGTTGTTTGCTGTAACCATCCCTCCTGTCCTTGCTTTGCAGTGAAGTGATTCCTTTTTGTGGAGCAACAAGGGCAACTAGGGCAGCTAATGAATAATTTAATTATCGATTAATCTGATGGATCATTTTCTTGATTAATCGTTTGGTCCATAAATGTCAGAAAAGAGTAAAAGAAACGTCCATCACAACTTCCCAGAGCCCAAGGTGACTGTATGGTCTGAGCAACAATCCAAAATCCAAAGATATTCAATTTAAAATCATCGAAGACAAAGAAAACCAGCAAATATTCACACGTGAGAAGCTGGAAGCAGAAAATTCAGGGTATTTCTGCCCAGAAAATATTCACTTCAGCTGAACTTTAGAATACATTATTGTACAGACGGTATCGCGTCACAGTCAGGATGAAGAGGAGGAATGATTTAAGCGAACAATTACTCTTTCAATGTACATATGGCATGAGAGTGTTGTATTAAGACTAACGTGTAATTTGTGTTTGACTGCAGACTGTAACTGTAAACTCCTCCAAAAAACCTCCAAATTTCCAGAAACAACGCAGAGGACATGGCTTCTGTGTCCCAGCAAAGTACTGCAGCCATTTTACAGAGTTGTTGGCAGATCCCCAAACTATTTTAGACATGAAACTCACTTTATTAAATCTCCATTACTTTTCCACACCTGAATAGGAACTCTGAGTAACCTTTCTGAGTCTAAAGGCAGTTGATCTTGTGACACATCAGTCTGACACGCTGCTGTCAAAACGTTAAACGTTGACTGTGGCTGTAAATTTTTGGCTACGTTTTCATTCACTTTGGCAAATAATCAGCCACCGTCAAGCGATTTGAAACCCTAAAACCCATGTTTGACTGCTGAAGAAGTTAATGTGGATATTACATTTTTAAATGTATCTACCAGTCTGGCCTCTGGATGAAAGTCTACCCTGACAGATGTGTCACAGGATCACTGTTCACTGCAGTAGAGATGAGCTGGAGGGCGGTTGGCGTCTCAGTTAGAAATGTCGGCGCTGTTGTTGCGGTTGCCGCATTTGTGGTGGATGATCAGCAGGACGACGCCCAGGAAGAAGCAGACTGAGCCCACGGTGATGTACGCGATGCCCAGGAACGGGTTCTTGCCTCCCATCCAGGAGATGGTGCTCAGGATCATCCGCTTCCTGCCGTCGAAGCTGCGAACAGGATAATCTGGGTTCAACGGGTTAAAGATGGGAACAGTAAACAGGTTTCTTTAGTTTACATTTCTTTATATCAGGGACCAAAATACATTAAACTCAAAAAGAGAATAGATGCTTTGTAAATACGATCTATTTTAAATCTTAGCGATGCAGAAACTGTTGTGCATGCTTTTATCTCCTCACGCCTTGATTATTGTAACAGCCTGTTCACTTATCTTAATCAAAACACTCCTGCAGACTGTACAGGACTCAGCTGCTCGGCTGTAAACCAGGACCAAGAAGTACGACCACATCACACCTGTTTTAGCCTCTTTACATCGGCTCCCTGTTGGTTTTAGGATTGATTTTAAGATCTTGTTGATTACTTTTAAGGCTCTTCATGGCTCCAGATTATATTTTAGACCTTGTAATCCCTTATGAACCTTCACGTAGTCTGAGATCTTCGGGCAGGGGTCTCCTGTCTGTTCCTGAGTCCAGGATGGAAACTAAGGGGGACAGAGCTTTGGCCATCAGGGCCCCGAGGCTCTGGAACAACCTGCCCGAAGACATCAGGCTGTCTGAGTCAGCGTCTTCGTTTAAGTCTCGTCTCAAAACGCATTTTTATCTGAAAGCAGATCCTGATTTTACCTGAACTGGCTGTTTATTTTACTGTTTACTTTATTGCTTTTGTGTATTTTATGTGTTTTATTTCTTTATATTTCGTCATTCACTGTGGTATTTTATTTTTCTTGTTGTGAAGCACTTTGTTTTGATAAGTGCTCTATAAATAAAGTTTTATTATAATTATTATTATTATTGTACCAGATTTAAAAACCTATCATCTCCACTACTGATGGACCAACAACTGGAGACAGTTTGTCAACATCAACTTGTTCATCAGCTTCTACTTTTCATTTTTTCCAGAGTTTTTGTCTTATTCCCAATTTGGATTCAGAAGTTTAACGTTTAGCCGACCAGCTTTTTATTCTGTTTTCGCTGTTCTCATTTATAAACTTGACTTCTCCTGGGTCTGTCATCAGTTGGATGCCGTGTGCGCAGCATCATGTTGTGAGTCTCACATAAAAGGATACTGTAGCCGACCTCCAGAGTGTAGTTTCCTCGGGGCAGAGTTGGAACCATGTTGTTGTTTGACTTATTGATGATGCGGTAGAGTTTGCGGAAGGTCGGCAGGGCAGCGGTTCTCATCCACACAATAAAGTCCTCGTTGATAAAGCCGTTGTTGTTTGGATCAGTGTCCAGCTCGTAGACAGGCCTGCGCCAGTTCACCGGCTTCGTTGTACCTGAAATAGAAGGAAAAAATGATCAACGATGAAGTGAAAGTAGGTGTGTGTGTGTGTGTGTGTGTGTGGTCTGATATCTGTAGTGCATCTCGCACTGCCCGTGTGTAACAAAAGTGTGTCAGTATGTATTAAGGTTCATCTGAAACAAATGTTGACAGGTAATATCCATAATAATATATTCAGCATGCTTAAAGTTGAACTTGAATAATTTCCAGTGTTTCCTCGAGAGTTTTGTCCATGTCAACACTAACATCAACTAACAAACAGCATCAAAGTGCATCCTTGTTTTATCAGCGTCGGTCCAGTCCGACCTTTTTTTCCAGCCCCCGGCGTTTTTGAAGATGCTCCCTAAAGGGAATACATTTCAAGCTTCATGTTAAATCTTGGATGGGATTTTTTTTTTTTTATTATTCTGACATATGGTCGTCATGTGATCACAGGCTTTTTTTTCCCTGGTGCTCTCTGCTTTGAAAACAGCACAAAACCACCTGCAGAAGTGGTCTTAACTTATGCTCATTGGAAGATATTTAAGCACTTTTATTTATTTTCAAATTTCAGTTTTCAAATGTTACATTAATTCCAGACTGATGGCATTTTTGTTGGTGGGTTAGTGGCTCAAGAATAAGGCTGGCATTATTCTATATTTTTGTTATTGTCAACAAATTCCATGAAAAGACCAAACCCAACAACGTGTTAGTTCGTCTCTCAGTACTTCCATACCCTGTCTGTGGCTCTCAGCTCCGAGCCCATGTGTTCCTACCGAAGACGTAAATCTTTAAAAACGGCCCACAAATATATAGTTTCATTTATAAAAAAGGCTCAGTAATTTCCTAAAACAGCTGCTCACTGTAGTTTTTAACAAATGTTATTCAAACAGGAGGAAATGGTGCATTTGTTGGGGACTATTTCCAGCGGCGGATGAATTCCCATGTGGTGCTGTAGTGAGTGTTTGGGGCAGCAGGACGGTGTGTGTGGGTCTGAGTCAGAATAAACTCAAAAATAAACAGGAAGAAGATATATCAGGCTTTGGACACACAGACAATATGTTTTAGTAGAATCAATTCATTGTTGGTTTGGGTCTTTTCATGGGATTTGTTGACAGTAAGAAAAATATAGAATATCACCAGGCTTATTCTTTAAAGGCAAAGGGTAGCAGACATATTGTACTGTAAGTTTTACAGACAAGACATCCTGAAGCTGATTGAGGGAAAATTAATTCTTCAGCTCCAACATATTGGTGAGAGACGGCACTGACTGGCTAACATCCAAATTAAGCTGAAAGGTTAGCAACAGGCACTAAAAAAAGATGCTGCTGATACCTTGGAAAACGGCTGTGAGGTTTGGGTTGTTGAGTCCAGGGTTCTTGAACTTCACATGCTTGTCGGTCCACCAGGCGATACCTGTAGTCGTCAGAATAATCTGGACCTTTGTGCCGTTGGGGTCGTTGTAAAAAAGCTCCAATGTGTCTGCCGTAAAAAGAAAGAAGGTTGATTAGAAATAATTCCTTAGATCATATTGATAATTTGTGTCTGGTCAACGGAGCAGGCTCACCATTGAACATGCTGTTGGCGATGGCCCCACACGGTGCGATTGGCTTGTTTTCATGTTTAGCGTATGGCTCACACTCCTTACTGGGTTCCTGTGAATGATGAGGATGAGAAGGAGATGATTAGCGGCACCACATGCTGGCAGCATTTAGAGCTGCAACAGGCATGTTTCTGTCCAAAAATGTTCAAAAACACACCCAACTTACAGCCTAACACACAACAGGGGTTGTAAAACAAAATGTCATGCTGGCTTGTTTCTTTATTTAAGAAATACGAAGGTTTTAGATTCATTTGGTTAATGCTTACGGCAGAAGATGGCAACTTTCCAACAGAGCAGAGATTAAAAGTAACTAATGTATGCGGATACCCAAACAAATTACAGTATTCTTACTTAAAGGTCCAGTGTGTAACATTTAGGAGGAGCTATTGGCAGAAATGGAATTTAATATTTATAAGTATGTTTTCATTAGTGTTTAATCACCTGAAAATAAGAACAGTTGTGTTTTCGTTACCTTAGAATGAGCTGTTTGTATCTGCAGAGGGAGCGGGTCCCCTTCCACAGAGGTCGCCATGTTGCACCGCCATGTTTCTACAGTAGCCCAGAACGGACAAACCAAACACTGGCTCTAGACGGGGCCGTTTGCGTTTTTCGCGAGTTTCGCGGCCACCGTAGTTTCTCCTACACGCTTGGAAGGGGAGGGTGAGGCGAGCGGTGTTCAAATGGTTGCAAACTGCAATTTCACCACTAGATGCCACTAAATCCTCCACACTGGACCTTTACCCAGTTTCTCTTTGGTTAGTCCTGAAAAAACTGTTGCTCAAGCCTGGCTGCTTATTGAAACCCTCAGACTTTTTGTGGAACAGACATGTCAAGGTGTTTTGATGCACTACTAAAGACTGGCAGTGCAGCACAAGTGAAAGCAGCGGATGCATTTTTGTTAATTTAATATGATGCATCAAATTCACTCTTACTGCATTAAGGCGTGTCTCCTAACCAGCACTGACTCCAGAGAGAGCTATTCTCACTGACAGTAAATCTTTAGCCAATTTTGGGCCTTTGAATGAAGAGTATCAGACTGACAGATTGCTTAGCAACAGTGTTCTCTGTGCACTGGCGTTTAACTAATGAATAGTCTCAGGATTTATGGCTTCTGAAGTCGAAATCTTGTGTTCTCATGCAGAGTTGCCCGGTGCAGCTTTAACAGTGTGATAATGCATTCTCATTGGCACTCTGTGATCTCAGTCATGTGTTATTGGAGACGTCTTATTGAAGCAAGCCATACCATGAGGGAATTAATGTCTCCATTCAGCTGGCTGTCATCTCTTGACTTGACGTAGCGGCGGTGATTTTGGTAGAAGTTGGAGAGGCCGTAATACATGAACACGTTGCTCTGTTGATTAAGTAGAAAAGACAAATTGTTCAAACTGGCTGTGTGAATATTTACGGAAAGTACTCTGACGTTTGTGTGCAACAACATTTTTCTCACTTCATATGGCTGCTCCAGGTAGAAGGGTATTGTGCAGGTGCAAGGCCTTGTGCTGTTCCAGCTGAAGTTCTGGGAGCAGTTGAAGCAGGGACTGAACATGTCAACTCCTGTGTAATCAACCTGTGAGCAAGCAAGCACACTTAATCTATATAGCACTATTCAAAGCAGTAGCTAATGTGCTTTACACTATGGTGAAAGGTCAAACCACAAAATCTAGTTAGCAGATCAAGAAAAAGACAAAGAAAATACATTTTTAAGATGTTTTTTGAAAATGCGATAATGTATAATAGTCACTCTGTAACAAGGTCACAGACATGACTAGTTGTCTGACACACTTATTATTATATTATGTACTTGTGTGGTAAGGACAAGTGATCAATATTATTGAGTTAAATAAAAAAGATGATATGACAGCTATTAAGGCAATATAAATAGGCAACGCTGCCAGCAATAAGTAATGAGATGAAAAGTCGTGTTATTGCCAACAGTACAGCTTATTTTTATATTCCCATGAACAGTTCTGTCCTGTTAAAGAGCATCACGCCAAACTCCGTTCAGAAATCGTCCATTTTAGTGTTTCTTTTGATACCAGACACTGTCGTGGTAAAGTCGGCAAATCACTGACCAGCCATACACTATTCTATGTAGATTTCAATGTCTATTAAAGCTAAACATGCTTCACACGATAGTGACGTATTTTGGAGGAAGACTATGGGAATAGCAAAGTGACAAAATAATGTTATTTAGCTAGATGTTGATTTTATTGAAGTGAAAGTGATTTTCGGTCACATATTTGCCGAATTAACCGGTGGGACGTAACGATTCAGAAAATGTGCGCTACGTTACAAGAGACATGGAAATTTCCCGATATGCAAGGTCAGAATAAATTGCACATTTTTTTGGATTGAATTTGGCGTGCGTGGTCTGACTGTACAAGCCCGCTCCATAAGGAATATTAACGTTATATTGAGTCGCTGTGTCATTGTGTAGAATAACTACTGTTAACGTTACATGGTAAACCCAGGTGTCATACTGTCCCTGTCCTGACGTTATGTTACCTCAAACTCCTTGATGTTGTTGGACGTTACATACAAGCCGATGCCGATGGGGATGAATATGAGTCCGATGATGAAGAAGGCAGGGAGCACGGTGCCCGCGGTGAGGATGGGCTGCCAAGCGGGCAGTCTCTGTTGTTTAAACGCAGTGTTTTCGGGCTTCCTGCTCGGCAGGGTCCCGCCACCAGGCCCGGACACGGTGATATGTCCATCCTCGTCTTTGGCGTTGTAACCAGACGCCATCATGATTGTTGATCGAAATTACGAAGTTGTTGCTAACGTTTGCCAGCTAACACCGTTAGCACCCCGCTGTCACCAACGTGAAAACACACTAGATTAAACGCCCCACTGGCGCGCTGACATGTGACAACTAACGACTTAAACTACCAAATTATGTTGCCATTTGTATTTGGTTATTAGGCGATTTAATCCATTACTTTAATCAAAAAACGGCTAGCTAAAAACCTAGCAACGTCCGCTCCCGAAGAAGTTTACAAACAACGCAAATGAACGCAACACGCGATGACGTCACTAATTTAATTACGACGGTGCAGGTTGCAGCTGCCTTCAGGTTCAGTCGGGAATATCGGAAGTTATTATTACAACCAATGATCCAGCAAAGATAATGTTCGGGATATGTAGAGGACACGTACACCGTGCCGATAATTGAGAATACAGGTTTAAACAGCTACATATTTTCAATCTGCGTTAAACTTTGTTGTCACACATATATTTCTTGTTGATAAATTCCACCATGATGCATTGATTGGTTGCTACTACCTACAACTGACACAGTACTTTTCCAGGGTCATTTTTTATATATATATTTCCAACTGGAATGATACATAACAAGTATTTTACATTTGTGATCTTGGAATTAAGAGTTTCTGTCAAAACAAATAAAGGCATCAAGTTAATCTGAAATCAGGAGACAAGTTCCCAGCACTGTAATTACACAAAAACCACTGGAAATTAAAAGGATGAAGAATGTGCTTAGTATCTAGTCTCTGTCTCGAATGAGCTGAACAGGATGAAACAATGATTCACAAAAACTGCTAAAGTAGTCTTTAATTCCAGTGTTGAGAGAAGTTTATTAGGTATCAGACAAATCCACTGTTGGACAGTTCAAACTACATATGGCCATCATTTATTCGGTGCCTGAAGAGGTTATTAATTTTGCATGATCATGTCTGCGTGATTAAAGTGTCCCAATAGTCAGAAAATAATAACAGTGAATTAAAACAAGGTGTATCATGTGTATTTAAACCACATATAAATGGAAAAAAAGCAAAAGTGCTTTCTTTAAAGTGGAAAACAAAGACGAAAACAAAACTCCCAAGCACTGTGTGTGTGTATGTTTTGATCAACACAAATAATGTATTCTTATGTTTATTATACCATCAAATACACTTTAAACAAACATGCCATTGATTTACCTTTGTTACTTTCCGTACACTTTCAAAAGCAATTTTTAAATCCAGCGTAAAACCACATTTCCACTGTATGACAAACTGTCTGTCCAGGACCAGATGACCAAACTTAAACAAAACACAGGCTCAACATTTTAATATTTCAATGCCAGAATAACGTAATTAATTTCAACATTAAGATACCTCAAACAGAACAAAAGCTATTACTATTGGCTACGTTCTCACTGCCAGGTAAAAGTGAACCCATTCAGATTTGTATTTGCCCTTCTAGGGAACAGATGAGATATAACTATTACCTATTATTTATTTGCTTGTAACCTGGAAAAAAGCACATGGAAAACATTATTATTTTCAGATCAGTTTTGTGCCAAATTCATATATGAAAATAAATCTGATATCATCCAATGTGACGTTCATACAAACGCACAGTTTTCAAGTCACTTTGATTCACGTGGAGTGCTGCCTACTGGTCTCCAACTAACCTGATGAAGTTCAGTGTGAAGTGTTATCTCTGTCCTGCTTGTATCCAGTGCAGATGGCAATCCAGGTGTTGGTTCAGCTTCCTGTATACATCTGAAATTTGTTCATGTACTCATGTGTTTTGTTTGTAAACACAGGAAGATATGGCTCAAAATTATCTGGTGAATAGGCTTCAGATTGTGACCGTATTCCAAATGTACATAGATAATATTCTGTATGAAAGCTGTTGATTCATTCATTTCAAACTGCAGCCTTGTTTGTATTGTGTCTTATTAACAAGATGTGAAGGAACTGTATTGTTGCTGTAAGGGCCGGGGGGGGGCTAATAGTAAAAAGGTGCTTCGCCGTTTGTCCTGGAGTTTTAACCAGGAGTCTTATTAGAGAGGAAAGTCTGCCATCAGATACCTTCAGATTTCCTCTCATGACATCACAGATCTCAGCTCAGCGTCGGCTGTTTGCTGAGGCGGTGTCCATCAGCGGACCTGTGGTGGAAAATTACAACAGATGTGTGTCCTTGAAGGCCACCTGTCTAATTTTTCTCAACAATCGCATTCATTTTCTTCCTAGCTAACATCTTAGCTAGCTTGAGACACTATTTTAGCACATTAAGTTGACAAATAATTTTCCAATCAACACTTACAACTACATTAATAATTTTTTTTGGCCACTAGGGGGCAGAACTCCACAACAAACTGAAAAAACCTACAGCCCTGACATATTATCACCTTATCGAGTTGTTATGGCTAACATGTTAGCAAACAGTTGCTTACTTCCACATCCAGCAGACTCAGAGCAACATGATCCTTTTGAGTCATGTTTGTGTCCACCTGATGAATGTAAGTAAAATATTCCTTTTAGCTCTGGTTTGGTCTCCACCAAGTCCTGAGAAAAATATCTGTCTCTTTAGCTGCTAGATGTTCCACTTTCTTCACCGGCTAGTTGCTAACTTTGTCTTTCTGCCATTTGATGCTAAGCAGGAAGTGTACAGTGGGTTTATCAGAAGCTAAAAGAGGCTAAAAAGTTCAGTAGAGCTGCAGAGTTAATGAAAATTCTCTGTGGGTTTGTCCCTGTCAGCGACAACTTTCCATTTACAAAGAGTAATTTGATTCATTTTGCATATGAAGATATTGATTAGTGGAGTTTTGTCACAAATCCGCAGTTAGCAATACTAAAACAAAGTAATACAAATCAGCAGCCAAATGGTTGTTAGTGGAGCTGTAAGAAATCTGGCTCTGGGAAATTGTGACACTGTTTTCTGACATTTTATAGACTAAATGATAAATTAATTAATTTGTAAAAAATAATCATCAGATGACTTGATAATGAAAATAATCATCAGTTGCAGCCTTAGTCTCATATCATGATATTGATATTCAGTTTATCACCCAGCCCTGCTCAAAGATGTTGACAAAGTTGTACTGCAGCAAGAGAGTCCTACACCTGGTTTCTGAACAGTTTTCTCAGAGGAAAAGGGCATGGCATGACTGCGGACAAGAAGATCATGCTCAGATGTGATTTTAATAATCCTGCTCAGCCTCTGATGTTCCCAGGAAGACCATTTGATCCACCTAAATCTCTCTGCAGCAGCCTCGGGTTATGAATCAGCGTTTACCCTCCCGTTTACCAGATGCTTCTTACAGACTCTATTACCATCTCTCAGTCCTCACTGTATTGTTTAATATCCCGCTCTCGCCCCCTTGTTTCCCTACATCAGCAGTATTTCCCACTCCCTCATTCTCCTGGCTGTTTGGTTATTAGAAACTGATTAAGGCAGCAAAGTTTGTTGAGATCAAATCCTTTGTTTTGGTCCCCGGTCTCCTCTTAGAAAACATGATAGCCTGCAGATAATTGAGGTTTATTGATTTGTGTTTAATCCGATATTGCAGATGCAAATACTACAGGATGTGTGAGGCCACTACTGTGGCATTAATCTGATTTATACGTTTAGAGATGTCAGATTTCTAAATGGTATCAGTTTCTTCCTGACGTTAAGAGAATCCTTAGTCATTTTGTGTTTTTGTACTTGTCCATGGGAGGGAGCTAGAAGCTTACTGAGTCTCCTATGTAATGCTAAAAAGGTCAAATATGATATACAGTAAAATGCATTGCAACCACAGAAATTTGACATTAATAGTGAATAGAGCAATCTTCCTGATGGGTTAGTGAGTCTGCAGAGTTCGTCTGCATCTTTAACATGCCATTTGCAGAAATTTGATCTTTATGTAAACCTGGAAGAAGACCATCATACTCTTCCTCTTTCAAACCTTCACTATAAAATTATATTAGCACATTAAGAATTTTTTTGGGGACAACCTAAATGAGCAACAATGTCCAGAAGGTCAAATGAAATCACATCTGCATCTATTGGCATATTTCCTGGCAAATTACCAAAATACACAACTACTCTCTGATTCTCTGGTAGTATGTTGTTTGTTTGCAACCTTGTAAATCTGTTTAAATGTATAGAAATGTTTTAAATGTAATAATTATCTCTCCATGCTGATGGTTTTGGTTTTATTTGTCAAGGGTTTGACATATCTGTCTCTGAGATTTGTTTTTAATTTTGCCTTCGCTGGACAGCTTACAGTGCAGTGCAGATATAAACAGAATATGGATGAAAAGGAAGATGCATCAAAGGTCCCAAGCTGGAATCAAATCAGGGACTTTGCAGTTATATGGAGTGTGTATTAACCACTAAGCCAGCAGATGTTCATCTCTGTGATTTCCGCTTCCACTGACAACATTAACAATCACATTTAAAAAAACAGCAACATCTTTTTCCAGGAAAATGTCCCCGTCTGACACTGAGGGCCATGGAGTCTCCAAAAGTCCAACTTGTGCACCATTTTTTGGCCTATATTTGTTTACATTTTGGCAAATTAGCACATGCCGAATTAGCTATTAGCAGATCCTGTTTGCAATGTACCCATGAATGTACAGACATCTATCACTGGATTACTCTGATACTGAAGAAAACCTAAAAACGTGCTGATTTTCAGGCAAGTTCTGGAGTTATAAGGGGCGTCTTTGTTCTATGATTTCTAAGCGGATTTATAAATGTTTATTTGCGATGGACATTGCAGATAATGATATCTTCGGGATGTGTAAGTCACACTATATATAAAAATACATGTATCATCTATGTGTGTTCAGATTTGACTGTGTTATGACTCCAAGAAGGAGCGCAAATTGCGGCTCATACCTCACATCTCTCCCTCCGCACTCCCCCTTCAACTCTCACAGTTTGAAAACCTCTTCCCAGGATAATCCACACTACTCACTGACAACCTTTTTCATTGGAACTACTTTCTACCCTAAAAATATGTTGTTGTTTTTGTCATTTGTGTGAAATGTCCGTTTAAAATGGCCTGAGTACAGAACCTTGAATTTCTGTCATTACCTAACAATAAGATTTATGTTGCCTACGAACTAAATGCCTGACACTTTGTTTTGAGTTTAATATACCTTTTTCTACGTCCAAGGCATGTACAATCATTTTCACACAGGCTACGGAAACATCACATGAAACGTACATGAATATGAAAATTAGTTTTCATGGCTTCTGAGTTGTGTTTCGTTTAGCAGCATGGGTTAATATTATGGAGGTTTCCTGGTTGATTCTCACCCGCTTTTAAAGTCACACAAAGCTCACACACACCATGAACAAATGAATACTATGAAGCAATGCTACACTTGGTTCAGAGATAAATAGTTTTTATTTTGGTGCCTGTCACAAATGATGACAATTCATACTGTCACAAACAATTCACAGTGCTTCAGTGACTGGAAACCTCCAAAAGCAGTGGTAAAATAAACACATGCTATGAAAAATGTAAATGATGAGAACAAGTCTAGAGCTACTGCCAAATATAACCAAGATGAAGTTAATCAAAATGCACTCAAATGCAAAAGAGACATGCAAAGAGATGCTTCGTGAAGAACAAACAGGTGGAAATTAAAAATAACATAAAACCTTAAAAATCTGCCCCTGAAATTTCATAAACTCTTTCCTGAAAACGATCTGAATGAAATAAAATAGGTTTTGGAAAGCTAAGCTGTTGTGTAAGGCGACATCACACACACAGTCTCATGATGTGGCCTGCAACTCATATTTGGCAGCAGATTCGGCGACAAACTCAATCATGAGACGTTGAGTCGTTGCCACGGCAGCGTGTTTAGCCCTCAGCTCTTGCCTCCTGCTGCGGAGGCCGAGCCGCAAACTGTCGACTTCCTCAGCTCGATTCTCATTGACTGGCTCTCGGCCCGCGACTCTAACCTCGTCACTGTTGACACGCCCAGAACTGCCTTGCTGCTCGGTTTCATACCTTTTGACACAGGGATCCGTGTGGACGCGCTCCGAGCTGACTGCACATCCGAACTGGGCTGGAAAATAAACAACAAAACAATGTAAGACACAGGAAAGGATTTGGATCATAGACACGCAAAAACACAGAGTTGATCTGTTGTTAACTGTTCTTATGTAACTGTAACGTATTTATCACTGTTATGTTTAACAGGAATTGCACATAAGGAAAAGGTGAGCTCCCCAGTAAGCATAGTTTTGGTTAGCCCTGTTCCAGGATCACTGTACTACGTATCTGATGGTCCTGAATCAGGGCTGGACACCTTTGATTTGGTGACCTGCAAATCATCAAATCAATGCTTACTGGGTCCATTTACACGAGTGCGTGAGGGTTAACTGGCTGGCCCTCTTGACATCAGGTTGGGTAATTATATGAGAGTCTGAACAAGGCTGCTTATCTCTAAATTTAAGTTCTTAGAGTGCAAAAGTGTAACATCCACTTGGTGTTTGGTTAAAAGGAGTGAATTTGTCAGTGTTTGTCTGAACGAGACCCTTGAAAGGCCTCTCTGGGATGTCAGATCATTCCAGTGTTAGTTCATACCAGTGAGATCATATGTTTATGAATTCACAGTTTTATACCTGGAGAGAGAGCTATCTAGGGAGCACACACCACCTGATTTCATTTTGAAACATTTCAGAAGCAACTGCAACGTAAAAGATTACACGTGATTCAGATATTTTTGTGTTCATCTATGCCTGTATGCTTGTGGAGTCACAAGACAAGAAAGTCACAGGAAAGACAGAAAGATGAAGGACATTAAACATAATGACCTCCAAAGCTCTCACCACTGACTGTGTCGGCCTGGCGGATGCCGAGGTGATGGGTGTGATTGTTATGCTGCTTGTCATTTTGCTCGGAGCCGTCTTCCCCATTGAGGGTTGGTGTGGGGAGCGGAGCACCGTCCCTGTTGACATTTCCTTGCTGCTTTCTGAGCTTCTGAGCGTCAACACTGAACTACTGCAGCCCTCAGAAGGCCTCTTAAACTGTGGACCCAAGTGGATGTGGATCTTGTTGTCCTCTGTTGTGATGATGTTGCTTTTGCCATTGTATTTCCTGTACGGTGCTGGCCCAGGTTGCTTCTCTGGGGTTACCTTGATCACCGTGCGGCCTGAAGTAATATTGTGGTGTTCAGATGAAGCACATGCTTCAGCCACAGGAGTGGTGCTGACTGTGATGATGGACACCGGCGACTGAAGGCTGTCAGAACTGCAGCCACTGGTCTTGTCCACACTCTTGGCCCTGGAGATGGTGGTTATCGTGACCGGAGATTTGGCTCGATCAAGACCTTCCGTCAGCTCACAGGCTTTGCTCTTTGAGGTCACGGTTGTGGGCTTAGGGACGATTGTGATGCGAGGCTTCTGAAGGCCGAGAGTTGGGATGATGGTGGTGCTGGAGAAGAAATCCTCTGCTCGAGGGCTGGTGATCTCCAAGGTGGCAGTGCTGTTCTCGTGATCTGGGGTCACTCGGATGTGCAGTGGCTGGCCTGGCTTTTGGGACATGGTCATCTCAGGTGGATGGAGCAAGGATGTCCCAATAGACCTCTCAGGTGTGGTCTGAGTGAGTGTGATGGCCTCCTTCTTTTTCATCCAGGGTATCCAGGATTTTCCTGCCCCGAGTTCTGCTGATGCTGGAGGGTATCGTTCAAGAACTGTTGGCTTTTTAAGACCCCGTTGTCTGAGGTTGCTCATTAAGTGGTTTTCCTCGAGGACTGACTTCCGGATAAAGCCTGCCGCTGTCTCGTCCTCAGCAGGCTCACTGGCCATCACATCTGTCTGCACTGCTGTGGAGGTAACCGGGACATTGACCATCATCCTACCATTCATACTGGGCCTCAAGGCGCGACTGTAGCGCTTGGTGGCTTCGAGCTCCTTGGTAAGGTTGACTACTTCCTGGCTCATGCTTTTCTTCCTCTCTTCCTCTTCCTTGAACCTCTGCTGGAGGACAGAATAATCCACCTGCAGCTGGGAGAGCTGGTCCTCCTTGTTCATCAGTTCATGGATTTTCTCCTTCAGGGCCTGGACGTCCACCTGCAGCTCTCTGGTTTTAGCCTCCTCCATCTTGCAGCGAATTCTAAGCTCAGCCTCAGGACTCATGACCTCACCTTTCTCTATGGCTTTGTTTCTGGCAATCTGACTTTTCATTTCTTCCACTAGCTTAGAAAGGGCATTTGCTTTGTCCTGCTCTGTTCTGAATTTCTTCTCTAGTAGATCATACTCATCCTCCGTTTTCATTAAATCTCCTTCTACCACCTCAAGTTGTTTGAGCCTGCTCTTAAGTCTTTCAATTTCTAGCGTGAGCTCTTTTACTTTGTTGTCTTCGTCTGGATTTCTGTTTTTGTCCTTGTTGGCCCACTTTTTCTGCATTTCCCTCTCTGTCTCCTCAAGTCCATCCATTCTTATTTTCATACCACTTAGCTTGGTATTCAGCCCTCTACACTTTTCCTCTTCACTTGCAAGTTTAGTTTTTAACTCATCTTTCTCTTTAATGAGAGTTGTCACTTTGATCTCCATTTCTGATTTGAATTTGAGAAGTTTTTTGCTCTCCTCAATCAGCTTCTCTGTGACCTCCGTAACCTTGCCCTGCTCTGCTTTGAACACCTTACTTAAATCATCACTTTTCTGTTCTTCCTGTTTAAGTCTCTCTGCCATGTTTTTTCTTTCATCTACCAGTATAACTGTAAAGGACTTCAACTTCATAAGATCGTCTTTGAGGACCATTTCTGCCTTTTCAAACTTTGACTCTGAGCACTCTAGTTCTTTCAACCGGGTTTTCACCGTCTCCAGCTCACCGGCCAGATCCTTCACAACACGTTTCTCTTTTTCCAGGTTTGTATGAAGCTGAGAGCACTCCGTTTTGCTCCTATTGAAAGCCCCCTCCAGTTTTTCCAGTTCAACCATTCTGTTCTGCAGCTTGTCCACCTCCAACCTCAGCTCCTTGCTGTGGTTCTCCTCATTCTGCAGCTTTTTCCTCAGCTCCCTGCACTGAGTCTCTGTTTTGGTTATCTCCTCATCCTTGCCCTCCATCTCCAGCACTCTCTTCCGCAGATTCTCAAGCTCGGTCATGAGAGATGAATCCCCACACTCCCCTTTGCTGATTTTCTCCCTCAGCTTCTGCAGGTCCTCCTCTGATTTATGCAGCACCTTGTTGCTCTCCTCCAGCTCTTCAATCTTGTGTGCCAATCCAGCCAGCTTCAGCCTAAGCTGCCGGCTTTGGGACTCTTCGTTGGCTAGTTTGGCGGTCATCTCCTCATGTTCCTGTGCAAACTTGGCCGCTCTATGCTCCAGCTCGGCCTCCAGCTTGAGGACCTTCTGGCCGTCCTCCTTGGCAGTGTCGGTGACCACCGCCAAACGCTGCTCTTTCTCCTGCAGCTTCTGAGTCAGGTCCTGGACCTTCTGGCTCTGTTGGTCGATCTGCTCAATATGCAGCTGCCGCTCGTCTACCAACATCAGGGCAAAGGACTTGAGCTTAACCAGCTCTGCTCTGACCTTCTCCAGCCTCCTGCTGTGGTCCTTGTCCTTACGAGCCTGGTAGGCCTTCTCCTGCTCCAACAGCCTTTTGAGTCTAAGAAACAGACAAAATGTGAGTGGGTGTTAATATCATATATATTATATGATATCAATATCATATTTTTTCAACATAATATTTTTTCAATGCAGATGACACCAATCCTGAATAAATTTTCCATGAAAATGTTTAGAAATACGCTTACAAATATGAATAATTGGATACAGAAAAGGATCCTCATGGTATTCTAATGTGACAAAGCTTTGTTTTTGACAACTCCTCCCATGACACCTGGTGACATACAGTATCAAGTGACCAAATTAAAATTACCACCCTGTCAATACTCTACAGTTTCCTGTATTCCTGTATCAGATGGGGAAAGATGGTGCACATCTCTAAAAAAAAAAGCAGACAATGAGAGCATTAACCACCTGATCCTGGATGGGGAGGCAGGCAAGCAGAATAAAAGGCAGCAGCAGGATAGCGAGGGAAATAAAGGAAATTAAAAAAAGAGGCAGATAGGGGCTTGAACACTTGTGATTCTCTCTGACAGAACTTACCCTGTCCTGTCTAGAGTTCAGTTAAGGGAAGTATTGCAGCTGCAGGTCAGGAACTCTATTAATATGCAGGTGTGTTGAGTTGGGAGCTTGTCACCCAGCTGATCAGGGTCAACCACTTATCACTGACAATACCCCTAATAGAATTTCATTTATGTGGGTATCAATGGGCTCCATGGTGGTCAAAAAGTTGTTTCAGAGGTTTTTCTAGCTTGTCAAAACTACAATTATTGGATTAACACTGGTATTTACCCTTTTAGTTATGAAATGAAGAGTTTTCGGTCCACCAACAACTCTGTAATGTGCAACTGCAATACTGTTGATTTTTACATCTAGAAGTACTAAGGCCAGGGTGTGCTTGAAAGAAATTAGTTTGTATAAAGTGTCATCCAACCACATCTTAAGGCAATAGTGTTTATACCTGTTTCGATTGGCCACACTTGACGGCGGATCAAAAAGCGTGTGGTCATAGAGAGGGACGAAACCTATTCGATCGTACAAATGGGGATAAAGCCACACGCTTTCAAACAGTCTCTCTTTGAAGGAATCATGGTGTTCCACTTGTTTGTACTGTGAGAGGAGTGTAAAGAATGAAAAAAGAGAGCTTGAGAGATGCCGACTTTCTCAGCTACGCACAACTGGTCAATCACTGCGTGAAGTGCATGTGTGACAGCTTCGACTGACAGATCTCAGGACTTTTATTTCCCTCCTGTCTCTCACCTTTTTCCTCTCTTCTCTGCAAGTTTATGAAGTAGATTCATAAAACACAATTTTTAAACTCGAGTTGAAACATTTTCAACACGCCAGGATGCTTCTTCGCCTCACTTTGAGTCATCCCGGGCGAATTTGCTTCTACTCGCATACACTTTTGTTCTGTCTGAACACCTTTAGAAGACAGATATGAATAAAAAAGCAAATCCAGTTGCCTTGACATACGTCGTCTAGATATCTTACTATTGTATCTGACTGAGAATCCTTATAGACATGATGATTTTTATGCTTTCACAAATTTAAACTTACATCAACACACCAAACCACTGGGATAACGCAATAGTAAGAGGCACTGCAGAGCTGCCAACAAAGTTTTGAGAATTCAACCTGCCAGAGTTAATGTTCTGTGGGTAGATGATTAACTAATCTCTGTGGGAGTCTGTGTGTGTCTGAGAGAGTCTGCTGCAGTTTCCCTTTCATGTGGGTCTCATGCACAATCACATCAGACACTCAAATACATAAACAGGTCTCAGCACTGCACAAGAAGTGTTCTACAAGTTTGAATAAAAAAAAAATTAAAAATCCCCAAATTCAATTCACAGACTCCAGACCTTTATAATTAGCTCGTCCTGCGTCAAAAACGTCTTCCCCACGAAACTCAGTTCAACTTACCAACAAGTTGGGATGCAGAGCAGGTTGATCCATATCTGAGTGTGTTTTTAAAGCTGAGCAGGAGCCAAACTGCTGCTGCTGCTGCTGCTGAGTCTCTCACTGGGTCAGAGAGGGAAGGAAGGAGGGGCCCCGACTCCGTGGGGAATTAGCCATCACATACCAAACATGACATCAGTGGACAATGAAAAAGGTAAATGTTGTGCTAAACATCACTGCTCCGCTGGCTGGTGATGTCATCCACCCCTCCATATATGGCCAAAGAGGCCCTGCCCTTGTTTGAGGAGGAGTGGGGGGCAAGCTCTTTCTCTTCTTTCTCCCTGTTTTGGTTTCCCCCTGGGCAGGAGGGACGACTGGGCCGCAGGTATGACATAACACATGAAGCCACTTTTAAGTTCAAACATTTCTCTTTTTTTTTGTTCTTTTTTTTATCCTTTTACTAAAATGTTGCTCCGGTTTGACCTAGATGTCTCCTGTCCGTCTTGCAGCCAGCAGTGTTTCCATAGAAACAAAGCAACAATGCAAGGCGAGAGTTTTTGTTTTGGAGAGGACAATGCCAGACTTGCACAGCCTTTCTCTTTATAATCCCCCTGTATCGTGCAAAGGGGAAAGACATGGGTATAAATTCTCCATAGTGGCTAAATTGTATGTGTGTGAGATCATAGCTTCAGACAGCAGAGGAGGCCTGTGGTTTGCATTGCAGAGGCTCCTAAATGAGCCAAATATGAGCAGTGCAAAGAGCTTACAGATGCAGAGGCTTTCTATCACTGCTCTTCATTACTCCAATTACATGTTATATCATAAATATCACCAGGATGCAAGAGCACCTTTATATGAATTACCTATGTTTTGTGGCTGAGATACTTTTGCTAGCTGCCCGTAACTTTGGAGATGTGGAAAAAAAATCGCTTCTTCTGATGCATACATTTAAACTCTTACTGAATAAAATCCTATAAGATCTCTTCCATTCATTTCCAGTGATGAGGCTTGTGGTTTTGAAAAATAAGAAATAAAACAAATGACAACATGTTGATGCCGTTTGTTGTAGAAATTAAAAAGCATGGACCCATAGGGAAAACAATTTGTGAAAATCTTTGCCGTATGAAATAATGTAACTTTTGCAGGTATAACAATTTCATTTTGATATTTTTTATTTTTAAATCTTTTTAGTGAGGCTCTTTCCCCCAAGTA
Source organism: Siniperca chuatsi (assembly GCF_020085105.1). Classification (NCBI taxonomy): domain Eukaryota; kingdom Metazoa; phylum Chordata; class Actinopteri; order Centrarchiformes; family Sinipercidae; genus Siniperca; species Siniperca chuatsi. Next base: position 26,324,659 of record NC_058057.1, read on the forward strand.
GATTCAAAACTAAAAGCAGAGAAGAGCAACAGTACAATGTCCGCTCCCTCCTCATCAAATCCTCCCACTGCTGGCCAAAGAAAAGAGGATAAAATGAGTAACAAATGGCCACATTTTGGAAAACAAACCACCACTTTGGTCCAGACTAAAATATCTCAATAACTATTGGATGGATTGCCATGAAATTTTGAACACACACATTAATTGTGCCCAGAGGATGAATCCTACTGACTTGATGCCTTAATGTTTCATCTAGCGCCATCATCAGGTCAAAATGTCAGTTTCTCCAATACTTTGATTTATGACTAAATACCTGCAAAACTAATGGCATTCCAATCAGCTTCAGCTGCACTTTGGGTTTAGTGCTAATTAGCAAATGTTAGCATGCTAACACAAAGATGGTGAACATGGTCAACATTATACCTGCTAAACATCAGTATGTTAACATTGTCATTGTGAGCATGTTAGCATGCCGACATTAGCATTTAGCTCAAAGCACCACTGTGCCTAATTACCATGTTCACGATCCTAGATTAGCATGTTAGTGTGCTAACATTTGCACAAAACACAAAGTGCAGTTGAGGCTGATTTTCATCAGTTTTGCAGATATTTGGTCTTAAACCAAAGTATTGGAGAAATTGACATTTTGACCTGATGATGGCGCTAGATGAAAAGTCAGAGGGTCACCAGTCAGTAGGATTCATCCTAAGGGGAACATGAATGTCTGAACCAAATTTCATGACAATACATCCAATAGTCGTTGAGATATTTTACTCAAAGCCACAAATGTCAACCTCACTGTGGCGCTAGAAGAAAACTCAGGGGATCACCAAAGTCAGTAGGATTCATCCTGTGGGGACCATGAATGTTTGTGCTAAATTTCATGGCAATCCATCTGATAGTTGTTGAGATATTTCGGTCTAGATCAGAGTGGTGGAAAAATCGACCGACCGACGGAGCAACATTGCTATCCACTGAGCCACGCTGCTAGCATGGCTAAAAAGTCACCAAATATCATGTAGCCACGGCTCTGACAAGCCTTCAGAGAAAATCATTTAGCATTTATTTGATCAGCTGTGAGTTTTATAACATCAGAAACAGCACTTCTGGTTGTTTTATTCTTCCAGTGTTTTGAGTTTCTCCCGCCCTCAACGATCTTAACGAGGTAGAGGTCTTGAGATTAGCCAACACCAGAATTTAATTTAAACAAATTTGATGATACTATAATGTCTCAACTAGGAGGGGTTTCACACTTCTCTGTGATGAAGACTCCATTTTAGATTAACACCAATGAAGGATGTCAATGTAAAAATCTTGCTAAGTGCAGCGTTAACTTGTACATGTACGATAATCCTCATTAATTCCTCTGACATGTAGCTCAGATTGCTCCCCCTCGCTCTCAGGAAACAGAGTATCTGTCATTATGACCTGGTTGGCAGATGATGGCTCCGCAGAAAGCCTCTCTCTGTTCGGGTCTATTCATAGCCTCAGTGCTGACAGGGAGCAGAGAGGGAGAAGAGAGCCCCAAACACTCGTAAAACTGAGCCGAGCTGAGCCCACAGTAAACACATCAGACCAGGAGATGCTGATCTGCAGCTAATTATAGTCGCAAGAATTAACATTCTTAACAGACGAGTCAACAAGAACGCTTCGACACATTTGTTGTTGGCTGAGGGGATAAAAATGGGATTTTTTTTTACCCTGCATTTTAACATGAATCAGAATTGTCCACCACTGTGAAATTACAGAGAATCAAACCTACATTTTTCTGAAGACAGACATGGTTTACTGGTGAAAATCTTAACCTCTCAAACCCCTACCAGACTGGGATCAGGGGCCTCAGGGGCCTCAGGGTGGTAAAGCACTGAGAAGTCACCGTCCAATAAGAAGAAGCTCACAAATTAGAGTCGATGATACTGCTGTGGGTCCTGTTGCAACCCTGTCTCCTAAAAGTTTGCAGCAGCAAATAGGTTTTGAAAGAAACATAATGCCTCTTGGATTATAGTTATCAACATAATGAGGAAACATTTTCAATTAACGTATCAGCAAAAAGTTAACTGCTATAGTATTTATGGATTATAATTATTTTGACCAATCAGTCAATTAACCTTCGCTTTAAGGACCATATGTCTATTCAAGTTTTAGCTCCTTAAAGCAGCGATAAAAAGTATTTTTATATTAACAATTGATCACATGACTGCTTATATATGAAAGGTGTGACTCCCCACAGAGAATTATTACCTGACTTTGCAGTTCCCCTCAGCTCGAAGGAGCCTTTTAACGTCTTTCAGCTCATGGTTGTTGTTTTTTTATGGCCTGCAACTTTACTGTTTCGGTTCACTCTGATCACCTGTACACTATTGTACACATTTAGCAGCTACAGAGCTAAAAGAGAGAAAATATTGGACTTACATTCATCAGGTGACACAAACACAACTCCTAATGAATGATCATGTTGCTCTGTAACTGCTGGATGTGTAAATAAGCAACTGTTTGCTAACAAGTTTGCCATATCCATTTAAAAGGTGATGATATGTCAGCATTGTGTTTACAGCTTGTTTCTGATGCCCCCAAGTGGCCAAAAATCATTACAGGTTTAACTACAAATCATGTATTTTTTCATTTTTGCAGACCATTTTCTGAGTGCGGTTTTAGTTTTTATTTTTTTATTTAATTCCAGGCAGCTGTTGTTTTCTATTAATTTAATGAAAAACAACCAGCAGACTCTTGGAGGTTCCTTGACTCGATTAACTGATCAAAGTGAACGTCAAGTCTGTATCAATTTTTGTCAAAGTTACATTGAATTTGAAAAGTCTGCACTCCTTATATCAACAAAGAAACAAAAAATAAGAATTTATCATACTATAAAAAAATGTAATAGAAACCAATGAAGGTCTGGAATTATCTAATTTCTAAAACACAGTAGCATCTTGTGCAAACTGCTTAGTGTAAACGTGATTTGAAGTCAATGTCAACCACTCATGTCCTTTAAGTATAATGTAACTCATAACAGTCACATGTTTTTGTGGGCCCTCTAAAGGTAATTCAATTACAGCTTTTACTTTATTAAGTCACTTATTAAAAATGTAAATAATTTACAGAATTTTTACAGACAGCAGAAACATGTTGAGACATGTTTCTGCTGTCTGTAAAAATTCTCTTTTGTGAAAAAGTAACAGAGCCTTTACTGGGTAGTTTTTAAAAGAGCAAAGACAAATATTTACACATATAACTTTTCCTCAAGTAAAACTTCAGTGCAGCAGGATTACTAGAGTAAAATATTGATGGTACTTTTTGCAGCAGGTTTCTTGTGTAGTTGCCTGTGACAGTTGTTATGCAAACAGAGCCTCTAATCGTCCAGCAGGATCTCTGTTGGGAATGACATCACCCCCTCTGTGCTCAGGGTCGACTCATTCATTCATGATATCACCTGCGGTGAATCTGCACGCTGACTGCAGCCAACAGGAATGTGTTATCGGACAGCGCTGAGCGCTGAGAGGAGGGCTGCACCACACTACAGCCAGGAGACGTTATCAGTCACTGACCTAAAGGATCCCAATTGTCCATAAAGTTGAATCAACACCTCTCTAAACTGAACGTTATAACCTTCATGAAGGTAGAAAATTTCTTGCAGAGCTGTTTTAACATTAGACTTCTTTTGACCTGCAAACCACCAAAACACCAGCGGTGGAAGAAGTATTCAGATCCTTCAGTAAAAGTGCTGATACCACACTGTGATAAATACTCCACTACAAGCAAAAGTCTGGAATTCAAAACCTTAATTAAGCAAAAGCAGGTATTATCAGCAAAATCTACTTAAAGTATCAAAGTAAAAGTCCTCACTGTGCAGTAAAACGCTCCTGTCAGTGTTTTCTTATTATATCTGATGTTTCTGGATTCATATTCTGCTGCATTAATGTGTGTGTTGCATTTTGCTGCTGCAGATGTTTAATGTTGAGCTCATTTTAACTACTTTATATACTGTTGGGTAGTTTAACCTGCAGCAATGCATCATGGTCTATAAGATCATCATATGTTTGTAGCGTCGCTGTCCTGAGAGAACCACGTATCTCTAAAAAGTCTCCCTGAGCTCAGAGAAACAGCCTGTTTTCAGCTCTGTGACGACGCGTTTTCCAGCTGATCCGAGGGGGGGTTAAAGAGTTTATTCAGCTTCAGGAGGAGGAGAGTTTCCTCAGCACATGAAGGAAACTCTTCATCCTTCAGCTCATCACAAACATTCACCTTCAAAATCAGATACAATGTTTTCTCTGGACAGGAAGGGTGTGAAAGACTGTAATCTGAAAAGTTACTAAAGCTGCCGGACAAATGCAGTGCAGTAAAAAGTACAAAAGAGATGTAGTGGAGCAGAAGTATAGAGTTGCATAAAATGGAAATACTCAAGTAAAGTACAAGTACCTCAAATTTGTACTTAAGTACAGCACTTCAGTAAAATGTTCTTAACCACATTCCACCGCTGCAAATCACTGCTTACTGGGAACATAATTGGATTTGTGCAATGAGCAGGTTTACTGTAGACAAACACTGTGCACGCTCAACAAACCTTCACTGAATAAAACGGCGAAGATTTGAGGGACGTTGCTACAAGCCGTGCGGAGATGTGAGACCCAGTGAAGGTGAATGAGCAGCAGTGAAGCGTTATTCCATATTCCGACTGGTATTTGAAGTTTTATGGAGCATGGGGAGCAGATGTGAGAGATTCTCTGACGTGATGTTTTATTTTTTTTTTTTGGTCATCTCCCTCATCTGGCTGGTTTGTTTTGAACTGCTTTGATTACAGTAAGATAACACATCAGGCCCATTTAGAAAAATGGGACCAAATGGCCTTACAATAAAGTATTTGTAAGGCAAGCTTTGTTTATTTAGCACATTTCATACACAGGTGAAAACTTCAAACTTTACCTATCTTTGTTCAGCTTTGTTGTCCTTGTTTTTAAATATAAGTCTATTTCTATCTTCCTGTAAATTGTTCTGTGTGTAACACCGAGAGCAACTTAAACACATACTTGTCCCAGCAGGTAGAAGCATAAAAACAAAAAGCAGCTTTATCGGATTTGAAACTGACCGTTGGTATAGTAAGAATATTTGTGCTACATGGCCTCAAAGGTCTGGCTCAGGTCTAACATATATGTTGGAGAAAGCTCATACATAGTGAGAGAAAAGGCTTTCTAGACAAACAAGACACTCTTGAACTCAACGCTTGTGTATGCTGGAAGCCAGTGCAGTGACTTGAGGACAGGTGTAATGTGCTCTCTTCTCTTTGACCCCGTTGCAGACCTGATTTCAGTCCTGTCTAATTCCCTCAAACTGCTCGACATCTTTATAGCCTGGTGTGGATCTTGACAGCATTACGTACTGCAAAACTGGCACGTGTCACATACTGTATACACACAATTTTAAGTAGGTATTGAATATATATCGTTTCATAACTTTAACGTAATAAGTGACACACGGTCAGGTCCGGATTCGGTGCAGATCCAGACCTTGGTGCAGTCTTTTAGAAGCCCCGGTCCTGACTGTAAAAGGCTGACTGGGTTTCTGCAGACTTTAAAGCCACTATGTGTAGAATTTGAAAATGTCTGGCTTTAGTGCCCACCAGAGAGCAACGCACGCCCCTCTGCATGACTGCACACAAGGAATATCTAATTTTCCTACAAACAAAGCAAAAAACAAAACTAAAAAGTCATCATGCGAAAGATGCTGTAATCACATAAAAAGTCCACACATTAGGACTCTCCTAAAGGGTTTAAGTCAGTCGTGGCTGTGTATATTCGATGGCTTGATAAGGCACGACTCATTACCCTTCCTATCAGAAGCATCATCCAAAACCTTGATGCTCTGGATCTTATCTGATGCCTTCTTCCAGACAAACATCTGCAATACACGCATGTTTTTCAAGGGCAATGCATTTTTAATCATTCATTTCTGCAAACACATGAGGTTTTTTAAACAGATTCCAAGAATCTGACTCATCACATGCAGTAAAGGATAGCACCGCTGTGTATTTTTCATGACAGGGAGGAGTATTATTGACAGCAGCATGTGTGATTTAAGCAGCCATGTCTTAACTTGCCTCCACCAGGCAGACGGGTCTGAGGTACTAAAAGTCAGATTGACATTTAGATTCCACCTCTGCTGGAGGTGCATCATGCTGGTATTGAGGTTTTTATGTCACGATCGCTCTGTCTGTGCTGTGGTCGGAAAACTAAACTCCTAAACTACACATCATGTGCACTTAAACCTGCATTAACTAACTTGTTTGGTTACTTGAGGGCAGCGGGTCCAAGCTGTAAACACAACACTATATTAGCACCTTATAAAGGTGACATGGCTAACTTGTTAGCAAACAGTTACCTATTTACACATTCAGATATGGAGCAAGTTAAGCATTAAAGTCCAATATTCGCTCTCTTTCAGTTCTGGTTTGGTCTCCACCAACTCCTGAGAAAAATATCTGGCTCTTTAGCTGCTAGATGCTCCACTCTCTTCACCAGCTGCTCTCTGACTGTGTCTGTCTGCTGTCTGCTGCTGGGCAGGTAGCGTGCAGCGTGTTTATCGGAGCTTGTTTGCTATAAACAGCTGCCTGCTGCTGCTGGAAAAGAGGTTGACGAGAGAGCGGAGACTGAAGTAAAACAGTAAATCAAATCTAGGAACTAAAAGATGCTAAAACGCTGGGGAAATGCAGAATCGGGTGATAGTTTTGTCACATACATGTTGTAATTTGATCCATTGTTAATATATGAATATTCATTATAGCAGTGTGACTCTTTTCCTGGCCTGGTATGTCTCAACCCTGTTTCCTAGAAAATACATTTATATACAACTGATTTGTTTCTATATTTTTTTATTGTCAACAAATCCCATGAAAAGACCAAACCAGCAGTGAATGTATCTGCTAACTAAGTGTTGTGTGTGTGAATCACAGCCTGATGGATCTTCTTCCTCCACTGTTGTCCAGAAACTATTCAAACACATCAGCGAGCCACACTGTTGCACTGGGTGACATGTTCCTTCATCACCATGAACACACACACTGTAGTTTATTCTGACTCAGCCCCACACACACCGTCCTGCTGCCCCAAACACTCACTACAGCACCACATGTGGATCCATCCGCTGCTGAAAATAGTCCCCAACAAATGCACTCTTCCCTTCTGTTTGAGTAACGTTTGTTAGAAACTACAGCGAGCGGCTGTCTTAGGAAATTATGGAGCCTTTTTTAAATGAAACTATATATTTGGGAGGTGTTTTTAAAGATTTACATCTTCAGTAGGAACCAATGGGCTCGGAGCTGAGAGCCACAGACAGGAAGTCAGAAAGCACTGAGAGACGGTACTTTGAGAAATAAAAAGTATCATTTTGATACCAAAATCGAAAGGTTTCAGATGATATCCAGCCCTAATCCTGAATGTGATCAAACCCAGAATAAGACTCATAACTGGGATCCCAGTGTGCATGTAGACACACACACACACACACACACACACAACCCTCACCTCTCCCTCTCCTGCTCCAGCAGGTTGGTGAAGTCGTCGCTCTTGTTCATGAAGTCGGTGTGTTTGCGTTTCTCGCTGTCCAGCTCCATGACGGTGCGACGGTGACATTTCTCGGCCAGCAGCAGCTGCTCTAACATCCGTCTGTACGTCTCCTTCTGTTTGTCCTCCAGACGATCCAGCTGAAGGGAAACACGTCAACGCTCGTTATTAACAACAACTCGCGCTCTGAAACCACATCTGCCAGCACAAAATCCCAAACCATTAGCTATGGTTATGGTGATGCTGTGCTTGTGGGATAACAATGAGCAGAGAGACTCTTTCCACACAATTATGAGCTTTATTCACACTAACGGCACATAATGTTCAGCCTTTCTGTGACACCCTGCAGACTTCACTGAGCATGGCAAACCACTGCCATTCAACACACAAAAGAACAGGATTTTAGGCTCTGATTTCACGCTTCATTTGCATGAACTATGGTGTAAATGAACCACCAAAATAAAAGTTCAGACAATATTTGTACTCCATCTATCATCGGTGACAGCTACCTGTCTACCTGTACCTCTCTAAACTCTTTGAAATCAGTTTGAAATACAGTATATTCAATCCTCATTTTGGTGAATGTTGAATTTAGCTACTTCCTGTATGTTCCTGTTTGTGAGGCGCTCCCAGTGGAGGACACTGAGATCATGTTTTCAGCGTGTATTTTTTTCTGGGAATTTGGAGGTTTTACTCTACAGTTAAAAACTTTTAGACCGATTCTGGTATTTTTAGACGCAGTATTTTTCCACCAGGATTCAGTCCTTCTCCACCTGAAGTTGATTGCTGGCCGGGTGAGGAGAGCTTTGAAACAGCATTCAGACAGTCATGGTGATAAATAAAATGGTAACGCTTCATTTTACGAGTCTGCAGTGGTGGAATGTAATGTAACTCAAGTACTGTACTTAAGTACAAATTTGAGGTACTTGAGTATTTCCGTTTTATGTTACTTTATACTTTTTCCTCCACTACATTTGGCTGACAGCTTTAGTTACTCGTTACTATGCAGACTAAGATTTTACGTACAAAACATGATAAAAATGCATCATGTTTTATAAGTTCTTCATATGTTTTGTACGTAAAATATAGTTCAAATCAGCTCCACCTCGACCAACTAAAACAGTAAAATGCTAATTACACATGAATGCAGTAATAATAATACAATAATCAAATATGTAAAATATAACACTCACAAAGGGTCATTTTTCTGCAGAATGAGTCTTTTTACTTATGATACTATAAGTACATTTTGCTGATAGTACTTATGTAACATTTTCAAGGACTTTTACCTGTAATGGCGTATTTTCACAGTCTGGTATTGCTACTTTTACTTAACTAAAGGATCTGAATACTTCTTGCACCCCTGCAGGTCTGTAATTTCCTAATAATTTCCTTGAAAGTTTCCTGGAAAGAACTTTCTGGCATTAATTAAAGGGAAAATAGAGACAAACTTCTGAAACATCATTCATCGTTCATTTTCTGCTCCATTTAAATGCAGAAATAGAAAACACACTGTATATGATCAGCTACTGCCACTATGAAAAGTCCAAAAAACATTTTGAGACTTGTGAATCTAGAACCAGCAGTAAAACCACTGTTTCATGACTCCCCACCTCAAGTCTTTCCCTCGGTCTGATCCCCACTCAGACCCTTCAGTGTATCCGTCTCTCACCTCGGCCATAGGCTTCTCGTACACGTCGTCAGTGCTGTAGTTGCTGTGGGCGAGCAGTCCGTCTCTCTGCAGGGCCTGCAGGGGTTTGGTGGGGACACCTGAGCCGTAGTGAGCCTCCAGAGCCTCCGGTCTGGCTTTCTCCATCTTCAGCAGGCCGATGATGTCCTCTCTGGCCTGAGGAGACACAACAGACTCTTTAATGCTGTGTATACAAACTAACGGCGCTCTGAGAGACACAGGAACATTAACGTCATGATTTTAGCAGTTTTGTTTGGAATGTAGTTTTGGGTTAGTTTTAGCATTTTAGTGTTCAGCACTGGTTGTTCAGGATGGAGGCACTGTATTAAAAATGTGTTTTTATGGATGAATAAATTGAATCATGAACACTTTCAAATAAAGTTTCATTAGTATTATGTTTATATTATAATGTATAATATAATATACATTATAATATAATAAAAAGTATAATGTTTTTATATTATAGTACAATATAAAAACATTATACTTTTATATAAAGTATAATATAACACAGATTTCTGATGATATTGAAGGTTGTTTGCCTGTTGATGAGGTCCTAGTTGACCACTTCAAAACTGATAGTGAGGCTGTCTAATAATAATAATAATAATAATAATAATACTGAAGTGCTTTGCAAATAAAATTGTATTTGTAAAGCAGTTTTGCATGAAAACCAACAGTATCAGGAACAAATGGTAAAACATAACGAATAAAAAACATTCAACAGGACCAGCTCAAAAATAAGATAAGGGTAAGCAAAATCCAGTAAAATAAAATAAAATAAATAAAAAAGACAACGCAAGATCAAGTAAAAAAAAAAACTCCAAATAAATCAAATAAAAAAATAAGAAAAATCTAAATAAGCTCTCCAATAAAAGTGCTTTTCAAAAAGATTTTTAAAAGATGATGTTTCTGCATTAACACTTTAGTTTGATCTGTTTATTTTGAAAAAGCATTAACACAATCAAATATAGAACATCGTCAGCTGCCAGTGGCTTCAATCCTAAAATATAAGTATTTTAAAATCCATATCAAAGACGCACATTAGCACTTTACCTTTGTATTGAATTCGCAGAGATAAACAGACGAGGGTCAAATAACATTTAAAAAGATTTACAGTTTCTGTTTAAGCCTTAATGTGGAGTTTAACTCCTTGAATATTTGCACAGTGATGCTGAGTAACACTAATGGGACTGGCAGCTTCGCTAACATCATCTGAATGTGATGCTGCACCCATGTGGATCCAAGATATTACCTCAGCACTGTCATCACGTGATTAAATGTGGCAGACGCACAAGAAGAAGGCAGGATTTCACCAGCAGAGGGAGTTGTTTCCTTCATTCTAGTCTGCACAGTGTCTCATTTCATATAACAAGGCCGTGACACACATTCACTGCACAGAGATAGTAAACATCACAAAACTTTATTTTTATATACAGACATCAAATCCATCACTGTTCTCTGAGTGCAGAAACGTTAGATGATCTGCTGTAACCTTTGAGACCAGGCAACGGTGCTATCATTTTATTCATAAAGCCATTCAGGGTCAGGTAAACATCTCCACCAAAAAGTGTCCCGCCAGTCCTCAGTGTCTGCACAGAGGTTCCCTGTGTCTAGATGCATCTGCAAAAAGGCTTTAAAATGCATGTAGCATTGATCTCTTTAAGACATCAATGCAGCAGGAAGTGGCTTCTGATGTTACAGTGCGCAGTAGGACAAGGATGTGATGACCTTATCAGCTGATCTAGCGTGTCAGGTGTGATTCTTCCTGGTGATTGTTATCTTGACCAGGGCGGTCCTGACATTTTGATTTGAATCTCAGTGAGTGCAGTAAATAAAGTCTGGTGTCTTTCTATGTTTTTCTTTTTGTCAACAAACCCAAAATGTTACTTTCATACTTTTTGTTTCTCAAAGTAAGATACTCGACAAAAGAAAAGAATAAAGCCGGCATTTTTCTTACTGGTCAACGAATCCCATGAAAAGACCAACAAAAGCAACAACATGTCAGTCCGTCTCTCAGTGCTTTCTGACTTCCTGTCTGTGGCTCTCAGCTCCGAGCCCATTGGTTCCTACTGAAGACGTAAATCTTTAAAATAAGTCACAAATATATAGTTTAATTTTTTTAAAGGCTCAGTAATTTCCTAAAGCAGCTGCTCGCTGTAGTTTTTATCAAACTAACAGGAGGAAATGGTGCATGTGTTAGGGACTATTTTCAAAAATAGTGAAAATATTGTGGCATTGTTAACCGTAACATTTTGATGCATTTGAAAGCTGTCATGTGAAACAAAAAGCAGAACAAAAGCAGCCCTTCCTGTGTGAAATGCCGCTCTGTGTTGAGTATTCCTCTGGCCCATCGCTAATGGAAAATATTTAACACACCCAAACAGATGCAAGCAGAGGGTGAGGCAGCAGCATCCTGCCTCTCTGGAGAGGAGTTTACAAATGTGCCTCCATTAGAAAATCATTATCAGACTGGAACCCAGCAGCAGCTGGTGGGCCGTTTCCACACCGGCAAAGGTTATTTTCAAAATCTAACCCATCACACACTGAGAAATGCTGTCATTGTGTCTCCGCACTCGTGACAAACTCCTCTGTATTTATGGTTTTATAAGCTGCAGGTGCTGCCGACATCATTACGCTGCTTCAGGTGAAAAAGAAGTATCTGATTAGCTGGGTGTTTCTGAAAAAGATGATAACTGACTACAGTAAAGCTTCAGTTGGCATGGAAACCAAGCAGTCAAACGAGTACTCCTTAGTCATCTCAATTAATAACTCCTCGGTTCCCCAGCTCTCACTGCGATGAAACTGTAACTGAGCAAGCTGGTCATTAAAAAGGCAAGAAGCTGTTTATTGATAGAGTTATTGATCATGTTCAGTAAATCAACATGTACTTCAACAGCTTCTGAAATTTCTGGGTTTCAGAAAATCACTTCCCAGCATGTCCACCTGTTTTCAATGAAACACTCCCGGGGCATTAGAGAGTTAAAATTCCCAATCTATCCACCTCCACATATTTTAAACCGCTTATGTTCACCAACCAACAGCAGACCAGTTACAGCAGAGATGGCTCTGTATAAGATGATCGATGATTATGTTTAGGTATGAAGTGAAAGGAATTATTTCCGGTGTCTATTGATTAATGTTAGGTGTTAATTTTACAGTGGGGAAAAATTAATCAGCAGTTCCTCCCATTTTACAGCTCTAGTAGGTCACATTTGGTTAACTTTAGGTATGAGTTTGGTGTGGTTAATGGCAGGATGATGATCAGAGGTTGATAGAAAATACAGAATATCTAATATTCCCGGAAAAGTGAATCTGGTTCGTACCTGAACTTCTCCTTCCATGACTCCCAGCAGGTGCAGCAGGTCCGTCTTTGAGAGATCCGGCAGAGCTGCCTTCCTGCTCGCTGCAGGTTTCTTAGCTGATCCAGACACCGCCATCCTCCCGTCCTTCTCCTCTCGCTGGACTTTCATCTTCCTCTTTGTGAGCTCTGGTGTGTTCTCCTCTTCCTGCTTGATGAAACCTTTAGGGGGCTGGATGTGTCCGTTATCTGGACCCTCCATGGTGCAGTTCCTGGATCGCATTTTTTACCTGTGAGGACGGACAAAATGGATGGAATAAATGAAGCAGTGATGCTAGAAAACCAGATGTCGTCCATACTATACTGTATCTATACTATGATTTTAAGATTATTTTACTCCCTTCCAGGCAGCCGCTGGCTTTAGTTAATTTCAGGAAAGTCACTGGTGGTGTGTCTATGAACACTGAGATTTCTAACTAACATTTTTAATGCAAGAAACAACCACATTTTTCATCATCCTTCCCACAACGTTCATATCTGCTTATTGTTTCTGTTCTTTGCTTGATTTTCCAGCAACATAACCCATTAATACAATGCTTTGTGGCAGCCCAGTCTCGAATTTTGATTGTTCTTGAATGCACCACGAAAGCACATTAGCAAGTGATGATAGAAAGACTTTGACAAGAAAATAAAGGCGACGAAATGTTCGCCATGATGGATTACCTATCTTACCTATCAAAGTTTCAACTTCTGCAAGATGGTTTTCATCGCGTACTGAAATGATCTTGCACCAAGAGCTGCCTGGAAGGTAAATCAAAAAAATAAAAATAAAAATAATAGTATGATTTGGAGAAGGAATCTCATTGTGTCTCATGCTAAAGTAAAATAATAAGACATGATGGGAACCGGTACAATGTGGTGTCTGGATATGTATTGACAACTAGTATTTTAAACAATGAACCAGATCATGTGAGGGATATGCTAAAGAGTATAAAAACTAAAATCAGAATTGTCTATTTTAAGGTAAATTCTTCGATCATGCGCTGCCAGTCACTGTGAGAGTCAGATGGTTGTCGCTACTTCACACTTTGGCTTAATTTAAGTTGAACAAACAAATGATGATGAAATCGACAGCTGGGTGGGCTGATATTGGGTTGGGGTTGGGATGGGATGGGGGTCCTGACAAACGAACAGGTTATATGCTATTGGATCTGAACTAGGCCAGAGTTCCCCGAGGCTGCAGGTCTGGATGAAAGCAGGCCATGACTCAGCCAGAGAGAATCCTGGCAGTGAAGTGGTAGCAACCACGTTACCGCTGCCTATTATTAATAGTTGTTTCAGGGGAGAAGCCAAGATCCCCCATGTGTTGAAACCACAGCGCTGTCTTCTTTCTGACAGTCAGCTCGGTGAACTGGAAGACTCACTGGTAGAGCTGGTAATCAAAGCCAAGACCAGCATGAAGCAGCAGCTGGAGGTTTGGGCTTCAGAGGAAGAACCTTGTGGATCTGGACGAGTGTCTGGAGTCACAACCTCTTTTATGTGCAGTGGGCGGCCCAAGAGCCTTTATATCACCTACTGTACATGCGCTCAGATACACATTACAGTAATCAAAATGTCACACTTGCACGCACATACATGCATACTTTTCTGGTTTTACAGACAAATTAATGAAGGGTTCTTAATTGGAGGTCTTTCTGTCTGTTGAGATTCCAGTTGGCAGACTGGAGTTTATCAATTCTGTCATTACACCCTGGACGAACTGCAGCTGCTCCTCCTTAGCTCCACCAAGCATTAATTCAAGGTTTTAGAAAAATAATTGTCAAAACTGAGAACATTTTTTTATTTTTTTTATTTACTAAATTACCTTTTTGGATAAACTAAAATGACATCAACCTTTTGTTGATACAAGTTTCTGAAATATAGTATAAGTGATCCTTAAACATGGACCTTCATTCTGCAACTCAAAGTGAGTAAACAGTGAGTCTAAGGTCTGTAAATAGACAGTTTGTTTACAGGTTGTGTAGAAGTTGTCCTCCGGGTTGCCAAGTGTTACATCGGAGGGTTTTGCAGGTCTCTATAGAACGGAGGCCGCATGCCAGCACGGTGTCGTATCGAGTCTCGAATAAGCAAACTGAGCAGTGTAAACAGTTTAACTTCTCCAGAGAGGAACTCTGATTGATAATCATTTCACAGTGACCTTTATCAGCGTTGCACCATGATGAACAGTCGAGCACTGATGCTAGATTCCACTTGGTGGTTAGACCGTCAGAAACAGTCCACTCTGCTAGTGCAAACACACCCTAAGGCCTCCATGACGTCTTGGAAATGGAAATACTTGAGAGAGCCAGTTCCTTAACTCTGTAACTTTATTTCAAACCTCCGTCTACTTGTACTTTATGGCCAAAAGTATGTGGAGATCTTGTACTTTTGGTCTGGGTCTGCTGAATGCTACAGTATACAATGATATTTTAGACAATGTGCTTTGAACTTTGAGGCAGTTTGTTTGTCCCTTTCCTGTTTCAGGAACCCCCTTGCCCAAATCTAGGTCCATGATATTTATGGTTTCCCCAGTTTGGTGAGGAAGAACTTGACTCGTCTGCACAGAGCCCTGACCTCAACCCCTTCCAACACTTTTTGGGATGAACTAGAACGCCGACTGTGATCCAGGTCTTATCACCCAACAACAGTGTTGGGCCTCGCTGATGCACTTTTGGCTTAATGGGAGCAAATCCCTGCAGCAGGTTCAGCATCTGGTGGAAAGGCTGAAACCAGAAGAGTGGAGTCTGTTATAGCTGCAGGTCAATGCCCATTGTTTTAGAATGAGATGCTAAACAATCAAATGAGTGTGATGCTCCTGTGTCTACATACTTTTAGCCATGTACATGACTGACCCATGATTATATTGTAGTTTACTATGTAAGCTTTTGATATAAGGGCTGTAGATATGCAATGGCTAACTAGAGTCTTGCATGTATTCTTCTGAGTATTTGTTTACAGTGGGATGCTAGCAACCACTGCAGTGAAAGATGGCTTCAAAAAGTGGTTTCCATCTACACGTCAATCTCCTATGGGACAAATGTAGATAAACCAAAAATATAACCCGCCAAATGTATTGTAGATCCTCCCAAGGGAGGTATTTATGGAGACGTGATGAGGCTAAAGTGGTTTCTCTGATTTACGCTTCAGCCCGGATCAAACCTCAGACAGCTGTGGCCCGCAGTCGACACACGAGACCTACAGTGGATAAGTGATAGGAGGTATGTTGGCAGCAGGGTGTCTTAGTGGTTAAAAATCTCATCCAGTAATGAGAAGGTCACAGGTTTGACCCCAAAATCTAAAAGTGTTTCCAAAACACTTGCCATGTGTCCTGCTGAAATGTCTGTGTGCAGCACATGCCTGGAGTAAGCGATTCAAAAATTCACACTGCCGTTGAATGTATCATACTTTAGTTATTTCTCTCTTACATGTTTTCTAATCAATTAAAAAAAAAAACTTAATGAATTATTTTTAGAGTGGCTAACTGTTCATTAACACCGCTAACATCGACATTGACGTGTAATTCTTTTTACCAAGTGCAAGACATCATAGCTATCAGAATTTCATAATAATCGCCTACTCTGAATTACCACAAGGAGGTTGACAAACTTTTTTTTAAGCCACATAGCGGCAGGGTTCTTAACGAAACTGTCGGTCCACCACTTTAGTCCAGACTGAAATATCAAACTGACTTTCCTCCTCCAACAGACATTGACATTTTTGGTTACTAATGGATGGTTTGCCATGAAATTTAGTACATTAATTTTTCCCACAGAATTGTGCCATCCTCAGACTAAAATTTCACTTTGTCCAAAACCTGTAGCGCTAATGACATTTCCACCAACCTCAGTTGTACTTTGTGTGTAGTGCTAATAAGCAATTGCCAGTATACAAGCTAAAATAAGGTTGTGAACATAGTAAAGTAAATTTTATTTACAGCCCAAAGCCTCAAGGGGCTTTACAATCTGTACAGCATACGACACCCTGTGTCCTTAAACCCTAATCGTTACACATTAGCATAACATTGTGAACAAGTGTGCTGAAGCTAGTATGGCTGTGGACTCTTTATTAGGTTGTGACCTGGTTGCTTGTAATTAATCTGTATGACATGATGTGAATGCAGCATTTAACAGTAATGCTAACACATAACAGGCCAGTGTTTATAATGAGGCATGTTACATAATAATATTGTAACAAACTAACAGTGTGTTATGCTAATATTAGCGTTACTCATAACTTACAGCTTTGTTAATCATACGTTAAACATGCTTACATACTCTTTTGACATTTCCAGAACAGCTGCACAGTTTAGTTTACGTCGGAAGTATAAGACCAACATTGGCCTAATGAGTGGTCTGTTCGAAGCAGGTTAATACAGCCCACTATAACTCAAACACTACACTAAATGTAACTGCTGTCCTTCACCTCTAATTGTGAGCTGGACGCTGTGCAGCAGACGCAGCTGTTTGTTTGAAATTTTAAAAGGGGTATTTTTAGGGTCTCCCCACTTGTGTCCAGAGTCCAACAAGCGGAAACTCCAGGGCTATCACTTTATGATCCATCAGCAATCCCACGGATGCCTGAGCCTCCATTTTAACTTCACAGCTGCAGCTCTCACACTCCTCCATAACGCCACTTGTTGTAAATGAACGGCATGTTTATCATGCTAGCTTAAAAAGCTTCAGTTGTTAGCTAAACAGAGGTCACGTACGGTCAATCCCTGCCACAGAAACACCAGAGCTATAAACGTCCACTGGGTCATGTTTCTCTGTGTTTGTTTCAGCTCTTGTAATGCTATTGAGAGACGTGTCAGAGGTAAACATAGATCATGCTAGCATTTCTGGCCTCTGTGACCAGTGGGCTAATTGTTTTCTCTTTTTTTGACAACATGAGCTGCACCAATACAAGTTACGTTATTCCCCATTGATCTCATGATTAAAAGCAAAGATGACATCTTTGTACTACAGGATCATGTTAGTATTGGTGACAATTAGCTGGATAAAAGAGGCTATTAGTTCACATGGCTCAACAGTCCAAACATTTTGGCTTCCCGGTGCGAAACTCACCCTGCGGCTGTTGTATTTAGTGTCAAGCAGGAGAAACAGGGAATAACACCCAAACACAGACTAGGAGGCAGAGCAGGTGCAGATCAATGATTTTTAATAGCAAACACAAGGCTTACATGGATAATCAAGCAGGCAGAGATAAACAAAACAGGAGAATAGGCAAGAATCCAAGAGGGAGCAGACAAAACACACAAAGTCCAAGAACAAAGGACGGGACACTTGAAACAAGGACAATGACGATCTGATGAGGGAGTGACACAGACTAAATACACTCAGGTGAAGGGAGACAACAAGACACAGGTGAGACTAATCAGGGCGGAGCAAACAATCAAAACTGGCGGGATAAGCAAGAGAAAGTAAAACTACACAAGACACATGAGGGAAGGAGTCTTTCAAAATATAACAGGAAATAACACACATAAACCCTCAAACCATGACAGCGGTGGCCATATTAGACTAAAGGAGTATACTTTTCTTAGAATGGTTTTTATTTTGTTTTTTTAAACATTGGTTGCTCTGCCAAAGCTGTCTGCTGGCCTAAATTGCTGTCATTACTGAAATAAAGCAAACTTCTAATGTTGGCATTGAAATTATGTCTCTTTTTAGCACACAATGTTCATCTATTTAAAAATAAATGACAGAACATTACAAAAAAATTGTAAAAAAAAAAGAAAGCTTTTCCTCCCAGAAAACCATTTTTAGCACAGTTAAAACCGTCAACAATCATTCTCCTTTGTCCGTGCCCACCAATTAAACTTTTGTCCATCTTTTAGTAACTTTTTCAAACTCAAATCTCAATGTAATTTTCATAATACTGGACAGATCAGTCAACTTCTTCTTTTGTAAAACCAGGCATGACTGGTATTCCCATATCATGGTGCACAGATATGGAATTAATACCTCATTTTTATTAAAACAAATTAATTTCATTACAGTTGTCAGTACATTTAGCTCATGCTGTCTAATTAATCTTGATGATTTCTGATTGAGCTTTTCTTGTTTTATATATTATTGTACGCTGATTGGTGCTGCGTTGCTCTGTTTATTTTGTGGCCTATTTTCCTTTCCTTAAACTATTTATATGGGTTGTTTTTTTTTTTTAGCAATTCTTGACCCCTCCTGTCACATCAGTTTTACTTCTGGTATTTGTTTGGGGTTTTTTTGTGTTGTTTTGTGCGGGGGGGGGGGGGGACTATAATCTAAACTAAAACTAACCAACTGCCTCTCTCTTGCCGACTAATATCCCTTTAGTTTATACTTGTAATGATCCTTTCCTGCATTATGTCTATCCCAAAATCCTGTTTCAAGAGGAAAAACATTACATTAAAGACTCAAAGTTGGGAATGTAAAGGCAGCAGGCTGCTTTGTCAAGTTTAGCGTGTTTATTTTAAACTTTTTTTTTTCTCTGATACTAATGACTTAAAATTACAGTGAGCTTTAAAATGTGATGGTAAATAAGACGTCTAATTCAAGATGACTTTAATGCAACTGTGCAGAGCTCCCCATGGTCTGCTTTGAAAGTGATGGCAGCTGTCCAAATTCACCAGCTCAACTTTGTCGTTCTTAAAACTTTGCTTTTCGTGTGCAATATGATTTAGACATGTAGAGTCAAAAATGACTATATAAGGGAACAACCAGCTTCGTGAAGAGGTCTAAAGAGGTCTGGCGGTCGTTGTAACTCACCATAAGGGGGAAAGTACTGCAGTCAGTCATCTGTGCTGCAGGAGGGCTTTAGACACAGAGTCCTCAGATGCTGGAGGCTGTTAGCAGACGTAGAATAACTTTACAGTAGAGCCAAAACAAATACACTCACTGTCATTAATCCACTGTTTAATATTTCAGTCAAATTTGGATAATGATTTGTTAGATCTAGGAGCTATAATATTGATTCACAGATTTCATTATTCCCTAAATGCCTCTGACCTTACACTAGTTCAAAGTCCTTATTTCTCCTCAGACAACAAATCTGCAGGAGAATCACACCAGCAAAATCTCTACATTTATTTCTTTTGGTGCACCTCCTCAAATAATACGATTTGTTATCACGCACAAAATTGCTTGAATGCTCTTGTACATGAGCTGCATAATGAGGCATTTATGAAACTGCACCTGGATAAATTAAAGATTTAAAAATATCCTTAACCTCAAAAAGCAGATATTTTCTGTAAAACTGTGTGCTAGATTTACAGTTAGAAGAAGCAAGAGAAGAAAATTTGATGAAGTTTACTGGGCCCATTTTAATTTCTTTTTAACAGTGACTTACAGTATTCAGTATTTTCTAAATGCTACATATTATAGAAAGTGAAAGGAGTAACCTCCACAGCCATGTGTAGGCTGGAGACAGCAGGGCGAAACACAACTTAATAATTATTATTAATAGACTTATGTCAGATTTATTTCACGTAAAACATTCTGTGAGCTTAGCAACCATTTAGTGATGCCTTATCTGTAAATAAAAACAGCTGAAGATGAGGCGCTGGAGGACTTTCTTTTTTGCCCCGAGTAATGTCTGCAGTCACAAACTACATACAGCCCCAACAACCACCACCGAGATGGCAGGGCAGCTCGTATGTTGCCTAAGAGGCTAAACCTGGGGCAAAATAAACTCTGCAAATCACTCACTACTGCTCGTAAAGCTTAAATGCTGTAAGCATGGACGGATCCAGGGGGCGGGGCCACATGGGCATTGGCCCCAGCTGAAATCTGATTGGCCCCTCAAGTGCCAAATCTCAGCACGTCATTGCCTGAATTTTGAAAGACACATTGCTCTAATTCAGTGTGTGTGTGTGTGTGTACTAAAATGTACAATACAATAAAGTGAAATTGCTTTATTCGTCTCTGTGTTGTGTCCATAGGCTATAATTAATATGGACAGACAATTCCAGCTTCCCAAAATTGGCAAATATGGGAGACGAGTCTGCACCGCCTGCATAGGGATATTTGTCCTCCCCAATAAATAACATTGTTGTCTGGTGCCTGAATTTTGTCACAATTCTACCCTAAGTTGATTTGCTGTTAGGTAGGTTTTGTGGTTATTTACATGCAGGAAGAAAAATCACCAGAAAGTGGGAGGACTCCCAGACCCCCTGTATAATACCGGGCCCCGCTGTGTAAAGTATGGCACTTTTGTGGCCCCTGATTTAGAAAATCCGCCCCTGGTTGTGAGCGCACGGTAACAACTGAAGGCGACTAACCATTACGATCACCTCTGAGCTTCTCCCATCTGGATTTTGACGCAACAACTGCAAAGGTCTTTAGAATCCACTTATCACGACCTAGCAACCACACGGAACTGACTCTTCAGCTCCTTTCAGCTAATATACAACTCACACCTCAACAGCGTTTAGTACAACTAATTTCAGTGATTACAGAGAGTTAGACTAACATTTTGCAACACTTCTACTCCTTTCTGTACACTCCAGCACATTACAGGGGTCACATTTTAATCGCAATGTCAACTCCTTTTTCATTGCTTACATCTAAGCTTTATTGTATTTTAAAATTGATATTGTCTGGTGTCTCTTTTATATCTTAATGCCTTTTGTGACTTGTGTAAAGCACTTTGAATTGCCTTGTTGTTGAAATATGCAACACAAATAATAAAGTAACACCATGCTGTGGCTGAAAAGGGCACCAGTTATCCACAGCTCAAAGTTTTAATGGGAAACCTCCTCCAGCCAAAGGTTTGCCTGCTCCGAGCTCAGCGGGCAGGGAGCCACTGACTATCTGGAGGTTTATTTCTATCCAAGTGAGCTTGTAAAACAGCGTGAGTGGTGTGAGAAATCTGGGCGGTAACAGCTCCTGCGGCCACTCGATGAAAAAGGTGGTTTCCGAAGAAACTTTCCAACAGTAGTCATTTTTTTTAGCCACAGCACGTCATGCTCAAGCTTTTATGAGGAGGAAAGCGGCTGCTGAGCGGTTCAAGTTCACTAGCAGGTCAAAATGCCTTTTAAACAGTCACAGTTTTGACTTTAATCTAATTTCCCTGTTGTTAATAGTGATAATTGTGAAAAGTGATTTTTATTTTTTTTGGTATGCGATTGGGTTATTATTGTAATCCTGAATCCAGTCAGTCTGGGTTGAATAAGCGGGCTGCAGTTCTCCTTTTTTAATAAATCTTCTTTGAACAACATTAACATAGCAAGACAGGAAACAAACCCAACTTCTCTCTCTCAGGATTCATGTAAGACACACTAATTACATCCGTTACTGTCACACTCACAACTTTCCCCCATAAAACAGCAGCAGGTAGGAACTAAAATCACCCTGAAGCAAGGGGACAAGAGTAAGCAACTTAAATGTTACACAGCAACAATAATATTACTAGTGCTGTTAATGATAATGGAAAAAAAACAGCTACTGGAGTAATAATGATAACCTTTAATTCTGAAATAATACACTAAAAATACTTTACCAGTGTATTGTACCGCTAAGTTACACAACATAAATTAGTAAGATAAACTGAAGTAATTAAAGTAAACCATGATGTAATGTGTGCAGTAACCAAGGCTACAACGATTTCAGCTTCCCATGAGGATGACATGATGGAAAGCTCCAGAACGGCTACTAAACGGACCTTCAGGTGAGATTTTGTTTCCAAAGTCAAGAATGAACTTTGAAGCTAAAAGTCCTTAAAGGGACAGTTCACCCCCAAAATCAAAAATAGATGATTTTCCTCTCACCTGTAGCACTGTTTATCCATCTAGAGTGTTTTGGTGGGAGTTGCAGAGTTTTGGAGATATCGTCCATAGAGATGTCTGCATATATTTTTTATATAATGGGACTATATGGCACTCGGCTTGTGGTGCTTAAAGCGGCAAAAAAAAAAATAATTCTTTAAAAACTTAATAGCAACGTCTCTTTCCATAAATCATGACCCGGTTACTCAAGATAATCCAACAGAGCAGTTTCATGTAGGAGCTATTTTCTTTCTACCAATAGTTCCTACATGAAACTGCTCACAACAAGGTCCCATATATATAGAATAGTCCCATTATATATTCATATCTAGATGGATAAATAGCACTACAGGTAAGAGGAAAAATATGTGTTTTGGGGTGAAATGTCCCTTTAAAGTGCTACCAAAAAAATGGACATTTGAACATCCACAATTCCATGACAACTGGGCAAACTGCTGAGGAAGTTCATGTGATATTATCGAAAGATCCAGACAGCTTTCAGTCATAAACCAAAGTATTGGATAAATAAAAAATCTGACCTGATGATGGCGCTAGAGGAAAAGTCAGAGGATCACCAATATCAGTAGGATCCATCCTCGAGGCTCCATGAGTGTTTTGTACAAAATGTTATGGAAATCCATCCAATAGTTGAGTTCAGTCTGGACCAAAGTGGTGGAGCATCTGACAGACCGACATTGCCATTCCTGTAACCACACCGCTAACATGGCTAAAACGATAACAAGTTGACATTTTTGACTTTTTCACATCTTCCTGTATGTCCAACTAGTTATCCAGTCCGAGACAACCTCTCTAACCCGGTCAGGGTGAGGTCAATCTCGGAACCCATTGGCTTTATGTAGCTCTGGGGACAACGGCCCATGTTTCGGGGCTTCCGGTGTTGCCAGTGGATATCCAGATAACGGATATCCGGGCCAAGACTTCCTCTTCCGTGCGCCGGCCATTGTTTACAGTCCGATTAGCGATCGCAGAACCCAACGGCTGTCGTCTGACAACGATTTGAATGCATACAAATTTTAAAAAGCTAATCTCTGCGTTCTGAGATTGATAAAAAGCTAAGTTGTCGTCGGACGATAGCCGATGGGTTCCGAGATTGCATTTTGGCCAATGCATTCTGCATCTTTTGCTCTCCACACGGACTGTTTACCTGCATGCATCCAAAGCCCGCTCAAACATGATTGGTCAACACTACTCGGACTACAAACGGAAACCAGAACGCTTCAGATACCAAAATCTTGTCCCTTGCCTACAGATTCTGCATTCATATGCAGATATCTGTTTATAGAGATTAGGGTGAGGTCACAAGCTGTTTAGAGGCCTCAGACAACACAATGAAACTTTACACAGGTGTCCGCTTTGCACCGGTCAAAGTACATTTCCTACACTTTAATACTATGGTGACACAAGTACATGAGCACATTTACCTGCACAGGGAATGACATGGCAACAAAAATACACATTCTGTACCAGGGTCCGTGTAAATCAGAGTGTAGACCAATAGTGTTGCAAGAAACCAGTGGAGTTTCCTTGCATCAGCGTGTCGTTCTGGCTTTTATGAATCAATGGAAAACCACTCGACATTGCAGGCTGAAATATACCGTACAGTGCTCGAC
Organism: Siniperca chuatsi; assembly: GCF_020085105.1. Taxonomy (NCBI): domain Eukaryota; kingdom Metazoa; phylum Chordata; class Actinopteri; order Centrarchiformes; family Sinipercidae; genus Siniperca; species Siniperca chuatsi. The sequence goes on from NC_058057.1 coordinate 26,348,615, forward strand.
TATTATCACTCTATCAAGCACTATGCTTGAAATAGTGACACTTACACGCTCACATTACCATCTTCAGCACGTCATAGCGATAATCAGCATGTAGCGACGGCACGTGCTGAGACCACGTCATGAAGTGTTTCTATATTGAGATTTAAGACGAACATATCTGCTTAACAAAAGTTTGAAATTTAATTTTTGTTCCTCCATTACATTTCTCATCTGAAGTTCACCATTAAGAGGTGACGGTCACACTGTCCTCAGCGGCCCTCAGACTTTAGAGATACTCACACAGATATGAGCAGCACCACCTTTTTAAATCCTTTACTAAAGCTCACACATATCATATATATATATATATATATATATATATATATATATATATATATATATATATATATATATACACCAGTGGCTGGATCCCTACTGATTTTATTAGTATTTGTTTTGTATTTGTTCATCATCATTTTATCACCTGGCATCTAAACATTAAACGTGAAATTTCCTTTTCCATCAGTGTACACATTGTAGTATTATGCTCACAATTTGACCTCAGGCTAAATTTTGTACTAACTTATTTTGGAAGAAATCATCAATATCTAAATGACCTCAAATGTGGTGCAATTCTGACAACAAATTATACTTTTTCACATTTTTACAAGATATGGTAAAAACCTACTTTTGCAAACTGCTCTCAGGTTTTTTGGTGCATGAACTTATTCTCCATCTATCCTGCATTGTTAGATACCCTTTTCTCAAATGTTTATGTATCCATATTGTCTCTAACCTAAGTAAGCATATCGCTCCTTGTACGTTTTGACAGCTGCAAAGAGTTTGAACAGTTTGAAACTTCTTAGAGATTAAGTGAAACAACAACAGCAGCTGCAGTAGATCCCTTCTTTAAACTATATAAGATACAGGTTTATATACATTATCATATTGCAGATGACCTTTGACTGCAGCGACCCTGCCTTCATTACCTGCCACCTTATATGGGGGTCTTAAGGCTCCAGATGAGTGAGCAGCAGAGCCGTGAAGCGGCTGCTGCAAAAATAGAAGTTTAGTGTAAAACAACGCGTGAAAACCGGGTCAGAGGTCAGAGATCCGAGAGGAAGAGAAGTCATTTGTAATCCTGTTCTTTCATGGCTAAACTTTGCCAAGTGCGACTTTGCGATTTGATTGACAGTCAAAGTGCAGCAGAGCAGGAATTAGTGTCTGCTGTGGTTAACAGGTGGCAATTATGAGCCACGATTAATTCACTATTTTATACTTATTTATTCAAGTGAAAACAGAAAACAATACTGGAATGTCAAAAAACACACCGTGTATTGAGTACAAAACAGAGTTTTAACCTGCTGACATTGTTGTTGAAAAGTTTTGCTGGTTGCCAGAAGAAAGAAGATATTTAGCTGCTTCTTTTGGAAATAACCTGAAAAGCACTAGAATTGAATGAAGTCGCTTTCATATAATAATAATAATAATAATAAAACTTTATTTATAGAGCACTTATCAAAACAAAGTACAAAGTGCTTCACAACAAGAGAAATAAAATACCATGAATGACGAAATATAAAGAAATAAAACACATAAAATACACAAAAGCAATAAAATAAACAGTAAAATAAACAACCAGTTCAGGTAAAATCAGGATCTGCTTTCAGATAAAAATGTGTTTTGAGACGAGACTTAAACGAAGACTCTGACTCAGACAACCTCATTTCTTCGGGCAAGTTGAAATTGTCACCAAGTCAACCCTGTCTCCTAGAATTTACATTTATATAATACTACTTTCTAGCAGCAAATGTTTTGAATGAAACGCAGAGCCATCTGGATTACATTTTTGAAGAAAAATGAGGAAACGTTGTGTGTCTCAAAATGTTCATACTGAATGTATCTGCAAAACGTTCACATCTTTTTTTCCCACAATATACACTCGTAGCAACTAAAGCATGAATAACATTTTTATGGTTACGTTTGGGCAACTCAAGGCACTCGGTTATAGTGACAGTGTCGTAATGAAAGATTATAGTCTTGGTTAAGTATTGAAAAAGTCAACAGTGACACTAACAGTGTTTTCTTTTTCAATTTTTACCCAAAACTACAATCATTCCCTAAACTAACGTACCATTTTGTGGACATAATCCAGGTAGCAATTACATTTCCTTCAAAATATATTTGGCTAAATTTACTAGTATTTAATACAAACATGATTTTAGGAGACAGCGTTGGGCGAAGCAGTGTGGAAGGAAGTGCTTTTTATGATCTAAACAGTTGAGGGAGATGATAATATTCATCCTTAGTTTTCACCTCTCTCCTCTCCGTCATCGCAGGTATTTTTATCTTCTCTATACTTCAGGCTTTTACATTCCCATCTACATTTATAGTATTTGGCATATGCTCTCATCCGCTGCCACTTAGGTGGCAGTTTTGTATTCAAGATTAAGATGTCTATTAGCATACAGACATTTGGCAGCAAACAGATACTTAATCATTACGTTAAAGCAGTTAAAGCAGAGAGAGTCAACATATTTTTGCTGTTTAATAGAGTTGAGTTCTGCTTTGTTTGGTTCTCATTAGGAAACTATCTGGGATTTCATGATTCAGTTTCTTAGCTAAGAAACAATGACATGACACCTTCAAATTAGCTTTGGCAAATCTATGGCAGCTTGGGACACTCCTTTCTGTTGCACCCAACTTAAAAATCTTGCCCAGCGCGACTTTAATTACTATACATTCCCGGACCACGTCAGTCATCAGGGGGAAACTCGTGGGCTGAGACAAAGGCAGGTTCTTATCCTCCCAGCAGTTTGTGCAAGAGCTCTAATCTGCGGTGGCCAGTCCAGAAAGCTGACATCACTCTCAACATGCGGCCGACCAGCAGCCAACTCTCACATGCCTTTCAAATGGAATGAGCATGAAGTCACTTCCCTCATAAACTCTGGGAGTAAAGGGGGGGGGATAGGGCAGGATATCATGAGAGTGAGACAGGGTTTGGCCTCTGCTCATTTTACGTCATTTTAAGTTTTAACAAGCCATTTAGCTCCCGAACGCTGATGAATCTCAAGTGGTTGTTGGTCAGCCCACCGGGGATTTAGCCTGTCACTGACTTGAGAAATGACTCATGAGTCACTCATAAGTGACCTCAGAAGACTCCCATCACCATCACAGACCATCACAGTAACCAATAAAGTAAGAGATAATTGATGCATGAAATCCTCTCATATCACTGAGCAGGTTATGCGTTTTGAATTAAAGCTGAGCATAAATTTGACAATGTAGAACAAAACCCAGTAGAAACCTGACAGGATTCTGCTAAATTCAAGCTCACTTACACCTGAAGTGAGTCCTAAAGTAAGTGTCTTGACTCACATATTAGAAACTTTTTAAATCTCCCTACTTTTTGATTAGTATCATACATGCAAGAGTTAAATGAAAGTCTAGCCAGAGTGGTTAGCATGCCGTGCATTTTAACAGCTATTTTGTGTAAACATGCTGACATTCAGCATGTTAACACGATAATATGAAGATTTGCTAAGAACGAATGCCAAGTTCAGTAAACATAAAGTGGGTTTCGACTCGATCGATAACACTTATGCAGTGCTGATCTTTGTATAAACATGTCGGGTGTTTAAAGAAAACGCCACTATTTTTGGAAGAGCGTGACTTTGCTGATTTACTGAGAGTTACATGAGAATTTCAATGATCTCTTTGTGTTCAATGCAGAGATTAGCACAAACACTGGCACCACTGCAGGTTGGTGCTGTGCAGCATTGTGCATTGCTTGTGTGGTATGACACCATAAATGTTGTGACTGGTATTGGGTGTCTGCCACATGCGGACTATGTCTTTGAATATTTTTTCCGCTCATGTTTTTGTTGTGCATGTTCGATGTTGTGCCCACACTCCACCCCAATTTCCCTCTCGAATAATAAAGCTAATCAAGAAGCGGGGCGGGGGGCTGTGCTTCACTAACTGTGAACTGTTCTTTTGTATTATGTGTAGAAACAGACTCGGACTGAACAACAGCTCACAGATGTATTATGAGAACTGTTCCAAGATGGCCCCCATTCATTCCAATGAAAGTTGCTCACCTAGGCCACTATCCAAAAAAGCAACTTCCTGGTTTACTTCCACACTGTGCGACCAACAACACATGTGCATTAGTGTTTAAATATATGGGACATGCATTTTACATCAGGCCTCACACAAAAAACTATTTTTCTTATAGGCTCTGAGAAAGTCAGTGTCTCTGAGTGATTCCATCCATTGATGATTTCTGCTGATGATGATAGTAAGTGAACGTTTTTTTTGTTTGTTTGTTTGTTTGTTTTTATCAAACTACAGTTTCCAAAATCAAGAATGAACCTTTGTGGTTTAAAAAATCATAATACAAAGTGTAACACTTGACCAACTGTCAGTAGTTTGTATAGATGTGCCTTTTATAATGGCAATGGGGGAAATGCTTTTATGGCAGTTGGCCACTGGGATAAACCTGCAGTGCAGTAAACAGCAGCTGCATTGTGTTGTGACATTTGACATGCATCAGTTGACGCCTGTAGCACACGCCGGACGCATCAAACAGACAGATTAAGTAGTCAAAGTACGGTAGCTGATATGTGCCAATTTGGGGAGCAATATGCAATAAAATCATTGCCAAAAACTTGGACGAGAGTGCAGCACGTCTGGGCTTTAATGTGACTGAAAAGAGGATAGAAGCTGCTGAGAGAATCTCCAACAAAACACTTTTAAATCCAACATCACATCTTTTCCAGCGTAATCCATCATGATGTTATCAGTTGTTTGTTATGCCCTCTTCGGAACAGAAAACTGTACCCAAACAAACACAGTCCTCCTCTCCGGTCCCTGTTATGCTGTCATGGGAACAGCAGGCGCTGTTATGAAACCAAACAAGAGGGCAGATGCTGTTGGACGCCCCCCCCCCCTGTAAACCTCCCACACAGATTACTGAGCTGAACTAGCAGAATGATCTCATGGCTCCCGTCTTATCAGTTGGCCTCGGGCTGCCACAGTGACACCGTTACAAACTGAAGCAGCTCATTTCGAGGCAAACACTGCCAGAAAACTGTCGTCGATGACGGAGGAGGTGACGATGTAGAGACGAAGGTCAGAGGGGAGAAAATGCAGAATGCCTCAGCAGCTAAAGTCATAACCTGCGACATTTTTATATGATACCAATGTCTTTTTTGCTAGTTTGTTTCTTGAATGAAATGAAGGAATGATGGAAAACGATGTGTTATTTGCTATGGCCTTCGCAGTCCCCAGATCTCAACCCAACTGGACACCTGTGGGAGATTTTGAAGCGACGTGTAAGACAGCGCTCATCAAAACACCAAATATAGGAATATCTTTTGGAAGATTGCTGTTCATCCCTCCAGTACACTTCAGAAACTTGGAGAATCTATTCTGGAGGCTCGTGGTGGAACAACGCTTTACTAAGACACCAAGAAATGTCCTTTTTTCTTTTCATTTGAAATCCATCTATAAACGTAACGGGCCTGTGTAGGTCTGAACATCACATCACTCTGTCAGTCTAATATTGCATCTCAGGCCCCATTTACACTTGTCATTTCAAGTGTCTCATCCAGCTAAGGTTTAAGACACTTTCATTCCCACAGCCACATATACGTAGATTACAAATCTGATTGCATCCATCTTGGTTTTCCTGGGCTACATGCAAATCAGGGTCAGCTGTACTGCAGTCCAGATGGTGCTGGTAATGCACCTGAAGTGCCAAAAACGGCAGAGGAAGAATGACTTGTGCAGTTTAATAACAACAATACCAGTTTAGCTAGCAAGCTAACAACTATACATCGACTAACACAAACACATGCATGAATCAAATCTTTGGACTACGAGCGAGGCAAAAGTTTTTCTCATCTTTACAGTCTCTCACTCACACTGCTCAATCACCCATACAG